>NC_084607.1:31316227-31663727 GCF_033807715.1 Cololabis saira | reverse complement strand
TTTTTTTATCCTACATGTAACGTACGTTACCCTAAATTGAACACCACGCCACAATTTTTCTGTCTTGCACTCAGTGCGTGAATATGAAGCCAGTAGAAAATCAGTGTCCTGTTAACCAACATGTGCTCATGCGTTGCATTCAACTGCAAGAAGTTGAGTTGCGGTGTGGCACGGAGCGAGAAAAACGCCATCTCGGAGCGTGCATGAGCCTATTACACGCACACACACACACACACACACACACACACACACACACACACACACACACACACACCCCAGTCTCCAGCCCGTCATTCTCCCGGTCTCCGTCCCACACAAAAGCAGCCCCAAAAAGCGGCGGAGTGCGTCCGCTCCCCCGCTCACACTCCTCTCCTGCAAACCCCCCCCCCCCCCCAACACCCGACACTTGGAAAAATCGTTCAACTCCCGGTCCTCCGTCTATTCCTGCGCTCTAACTTCTCCTCCTCCCGCAAGCCCCCCTCCTTCATTTTTTTTTTTTTTTTTTTATATGAAATACATTTCGGGAGAAGCGCCATTTTCTCTCCAAAAGCACGCGTGGTTGGAAACGCGCAAGAAAGTTTCCTGTGGTGAAACGCGCGACAAGAGCGACCGGGCGTCGGAGAGTTGAGGTGAAGTGTCAAAGTGAGACGTACAAGAGAAAACACGCTCTAACAAAGCTGAATGGCAGAGCCATACTAATAGACAGAGGCGGAACATTACCAAAAAAAAAAAAAAAAAAAAAAACCCAGCGTTTCCTTTGTAGGCTACTCAAACAATGAAACAAGAAAAGACAGTTTACCTGTGTCAAGCAGTACGGGGAGTACATGATAATCTTTAGAAGGGAGGATTGGAGAGCTTATTTATGTTGGATGGACGCTCGGTATGCTGCATTGCAATCTCTCGCCGTCCCGTTTCTCTCACTCCATGCTGCTGCAGTTTACAGTAACCCCGCCTAGAAAGTGAAAGCTTGCACAAAGTTTCAGGGAAAAAACTTTGCCTCCCTCCCCTCTCCCCTTTTGCAGGACTTTAATCGCTCTCTTCTTTGTAGCAAACTCTCCCGAAGCTCGATTTGTAAAAAAGGCGGATTCCGCCGAGGTTGTTTCGAGGCGCAGCGTTTTTGAAATGATATTCAACTTTGCTGGGTGATCTGAGTCTCTGCACACTGCCCACGGGCTACATCCGTACTTCCCTGCGTCTCATATGGTGCCATGCAACACTTCAGTTGCGTTTACTTGTCCTTTGAATTCCATGTTACTATCATTACAAACAGTGATCCAGAGACGGATGCGCTTCTGCGGTGCTGCGCGCAGAATAAACGCACAATCGGACGCGATCGTTGTAAAAAGGAACACATCTAGGTTTTATTTTGCGATTGGAGTATTTTTTTTAGGTTATATGGGAGTTTCTTTGAGTAGTTTTACTAAAAAAATCCCTTATTAACGATTTTCGTGGACAAACCGGGTTTATGTGATCGGCGTCATGAAAACCTCTCAGATATTCGGTTATACGTCCGATGTGACGGTTTCTCTCAAATCTCACGCATTCCAAGCTCAAGTTTGTGTTGGATTATGAACTTGAATTCATTTGCAAGGCATTTGAATCAATGCATCTTCTCATAGAGGCTGTAGAGTTGAGTCTATTTATTTACTGAACCATATTTGACCCAGTCTGCAAGCCACAACTGTAGCTTCAACCCAGTGAAGTGAGTCCAAGCCAAACAGCGACTGCAGCATTCACTATGAAGTAGAAACATAGCAAACAGTGAAGACAGACGTATAATCACTGCCTGTGAGCAGGATCAAAATACTAAACTGGGATGGAGGAGGGAACACACACTATATGTCCCTCTCTCTCACATACACACACAATCACATATCATACAAAAGTAATAAAACAACAGTTCTTGAGCCATGCAGGCTCCGACTGTTGCAGTTGGAGAATTTGGGTACAGGAGTACATGGGGGTGGGGGCGACGGGGTGGAGCTGAGATTGTGGGGCTGACATTGGAGTCCCACAGATTTATGAGGCCTACCGCTTGTGCTTTTTAACCGCAAGCCTCTGCAGGCGAAACAAAGAGATCTGGGCTCCGTGTTGCCAATTACTGCACGCGGCCCATGACGCGCGCCAGAGACGCAGGCAGGGACGGAGACAGCGCGCGGTCGTGCAGCATATATGCCGCAAAACTATAACCTCCTGTACTAACTCGCCACCACACAAGGTTATAACACCACCATTCCTCTCCCTGAATATGATACATGACTAATATGAAAAACACATGGACAGACACGCCCAAGTGCTTGCACACACATACACATGCACCTTTTTCCTCCACGTCTAAGCAGGTGTATCAACTTCATATAACAATTGTCAGCAAGTTCTGAGGTATTTTTCTTTCTGTTCATAGCTTCCATTTCAAGCTCGGCAAAAGTGCAAAAGGTCGCAGCTCTTGCTTCTCCTTCATAACGTCAACTTGCATGCAACACATGCAAACACTCGCGCTGCCGAGGCTCCTTAAACGAGCCACACATTTAGTGGTCTGTGTGAGTAAATCTCTCATTAAGTAACACATGGTAGAGCCATATGCCATGGTTAGTGGGTCTGCTGTGGCTCTGCTTTTTCACACGCTTGGAATATACATATTTACCACTTCTCCAGAGCGGCCGGCGCTGTAACGACTTAACCCAGCAGCCGGGTCTTTATTTTTGTTTTTTTTTGTACTTTCATTAAGAAATGATCAGGCAAGTCAGTCCTTATAATCTTTGCAGCCGGCCTTGTCGACCCGCTACGGGGAGGCTGTGCATGGGCTTTTGTTGTTGCGAAACAGTTTATTCAAGGATGAGAGTTAAGCGTGGATTTGCATGAAGTGCACACGCACCAAATCACACTGCAGGCAGTGTTGATACCACACCTGCCTGTCGAGTGCGGAAGGAGATGAGATACACGAAAAAGAGGAGATAAGGAAAAGTGCTGTTGGCTGGTGCATGCATGGGCCGAGCAGATGTCAGCTCTATAGCAGCTCATTGTTTACATTGTTCCAGCGCATACTGCAGGTTCTTAAGTTGGGAGGACTCCCTGTAAAAGTCTCTCCTATAAACTCTAGCTGCATGTAAGCATATAAAATATGATGCGTTGAAAAAGAACAAAAGTGCAAATGGGAAAATGGCTATAGTTATACTATTTAACTGTTTTTAAAACAGTTTTAACATCCTTATATTCATGCAAACAATCTGACACTTTCTATACATGAACACATAAAATGAGTGAAAACCTTAAGTTTAGGTTTTTATCTATATCTGTTCTTTCTACTTTTTTTTATTTAGAACAAGATTCTATATTACATCAATTTACAATATGACTATCAACTTGACACTTTTATTTTAACACTTGATTGGTGGACAGATATTAACATTAGCCCAGCAAATCAATCCTTATATGGCTGTAAATGTCACGATTTAATGATATGAAATGCTGAATATAGAATACAATTTTTTTTCTATTGATTTATTTTTATGCCAAATTTTAAATCCACCAAAATCCTCTGAAAATGTATCCTAAAACCTGTATAGTTAAAAAATGCTCTCATCTCACATGCATCCTTATGCTACACTCCATCCTTCTTTACAGAAACACAAGCATCCCAACATTCATTAGGATCAATCACCCTCCAAAAGCTGATCAATTTTCTTCTTCAGTTAGTTGCTGCAGTGGATCGGAGGTGGATGTGCAGGTTCTTGAACTTACTGGTTCCCGAATCCAACACAGTACCCCACTTCACCCCAACCCCCCCAGCCCACTAAAGAGTCCTCGATACCAGCCGTACGTGCTACTCAGTTACAGCCAAAACGCTTCATTTCTGTACCCTGAGACACACGATACACTGGAGCAACCCAGTTTCTGTGAGACTTGGCATTGAACTTAACTTTTGCAAACAAAGAACGCAGCCTAGAAAAAGTGGCTTCCACCTCATTAACAAACACACTTTCAGTCCTCTACTGCTCCTTAACACCATGCACCTGCACTTGTTCTTCCCAAGCTGCACTTCTCTGCTTTCATGTCATGTTAGCTGGAAATCCACTTTTATCCTTTTTTTTAATACGTTAGATGCTCACTTTCTTCTTTTACCCTATTTTTTCATATGATATGGCATGGTGCACATCAACATTGTAATTTTCACTGCCGTAAAGCAAGGGCGCTTTGGTGAAGCGGCAAAAGCCCAGTTTTTTTTCTTAAATGTGTGTGTGGAAATAATAATTGTAATGGTTTGCAGCTGAGGGGGAGTTGTGAATGACGTTGTGATTGCAGAGCTATTACCAAGAGCTTGAAAACAGACAGAGTTCTGAGTAATGACTCCAATAACACTTTTAATATCATCATATAAATAATAATAATAATAATAATAATAATAATAATAATAATAATAATAATAATAATAATAATAATAATAATAATAATGCATACCCTGTATGAATCTGATACTACAAAGCATTCAGGCATCCCAGGACCTCTGGAGGGTTCTTCGTTCAACAGAAAGGTTTCGGTTGCCTGAAATGTAACACAAAGTCATTCATTCATTAGTTGTCACCGTATTTAAGATCAAGGAACTTAAAACACACAGAAAAGCTGGTTTGCAAAGCTGCAAAAGCAGATTTTAAACACGAAAATCCTTCTAATCCTCCTTCTTGACCTATTTGAAAAAATCATCCTCAAGTCCCACCACCAGATAACTCCTTTCATCTTTACAATCTACTGGCGCTCACGCACACACATAGCTGGTGTTGTGCATCGCCTGCCTGTGCCCATGTGTTGTGCAGGCCTGAGGCCCAGCCCTGCCAGTCATTGCCACTTGAATGGGGAGCAACGTGTTTAGCTGCTCTACCCGCTGCACAATACGCCGACACAATAGCATTTCCTGTCCCTGCTATTTCACCTGCATGGTCACTTTTCTGTCAGTGTGTCCTGATCAGCACAAATCATTCAAACTCACATGCACAGTCATGTTACGCACATTCAGTGCAGAATTGCACATGGACGGGCCGTAATTCTGCCCACATGCAGACAAAACACAGGCCCTATTAAAAGCTCGACTTTGCACGGCTTAAGTGTTTATATTTGGGGCAGTTCATTAGTATGCTATGGACATGCACGGAGAGGCTCTGAATAAGGGTCCACAGCGGTTCTGGAGTAAACTATGACAGCCAGGCCAACGAGGGATGGGTGTAAAACCAAAAGACTTAGGATCTGGGTCAGGGTGGGGGTTCTTTCTGGCTGACCGGCCAGTGGTTATTAGTTTTGAGAGTAAACTGGTACAAACAGCTTTTTTTTCCAGGCTAGATTTGAATGCTTTTTCAGGGAATGGGGTAAACCTGTTAGGCAAAAGGGCTCACATCTGCTAGGTTAATGAAAATAACTCCAGTTAAGGAGAAGAAGTTCATTAATAAGGGTAATCTGAAACGGGCGGCATGCTGGCTGCGCTGTTAGCACTCGAGCGTGCATGTTGTTCCATGCTCGCATGGGTTTTCTCCAGGTGCTCCGGTTTCCTCTGGCAGTCCCAAAACATATATGTCTTATTTGCCCATAGCTGTGAGTGTGTGTTGTTTGTCTATAAATGGCCCTGTGAGTCCAGGGCGTACCCCCCCATCCACCCAAAGCAGGAATAAGCGGGCAGAGATAACGGACGGGTAGATGGACGGCACTTGGAAACTTGTATTTTGTTGATGGATAAGCGAAGTTTTAGAAAATGTCACATTCTTATTTCTCTACATAAACAAACGTGCCGGCAAAAGCAGGGATAAACTCTGCTCGTAGCCAGTTTGAAAATGTAAAGTTATACTATTTGAACTGGCGTGTGAGATAAACAGCTCTGGGGGAACTCAAACAGACCTTAGGTTACTTAAGCATTTACATATGCACACAAATACACACGTGCATAGGGTGACATGAGATTGCCCTTGAACAAATACATGCAGAGACACATGCATAAACACACCAGCACTATAATAAGTCCCAGACTGGGGCTAACCGAGCTGCGGCTGGAGACACAGGCTATTCATATCCTCCGAAATGAGAGGTTACAGCTTGAGTCTTTTCCCTTTCCCCTTTTAACAAAGGAAGGACATCTGTGTGTATGATTTCACTCAATGTCTGTGGCAAAAGGTCTCAGGCAGGTTGATTATCATAAGACTAACAATGGTTTTATTTAGCAGAGTCGCATGTGCCATGTGGTGCGCACACATTTTAAACAGAGTCAGAACTCAAGTCAGCCAAGTGACTTGGAAAACAGCACTTGTGTTGTTCAGCCTCAGCGCCCGACTTCTGGCACGTCACAATTAATATAACTGTGGAGGGAAACCATTTGAAACCATTTGTCCCACTAAATGATGCCCTCATCGAGCTCCTTGGGCTTTCTATTAAGCTCTTAAACTGCCCAGTTGGGCTGAGGGATACAATTTACTCTGCTGATTATCACAGAGAAGCACAAAATGTGGCGCGCTAGTAGTTTCAGCAGCCTCTCGGTTAAGAATCAGCGGCGTTGAATAGACAGAGCAGCTCAGGCTCCACGCAGCTAAAGGACAAAACATTTGCAATTCAGGATATTTGTGTGTTTGCAACATTTGGATAAAGTAGTGATACATATTTAAAAAGGCCCTTTAAGAAGCTGAAGTTTACATTTGACAGGATGTTATAATATATTTTCTTAAAGAAAGAATGTGTTCGGTCTGCAAGAGGAAGAGTCTCGTATCAGCCGAAAAACAAATGGATGAGCTCATGGTGGCTTAATCTCCCATGAACACGATGGAAAAATATGATGAGCAAACCTGTTCCTATAATGTCATACATTATATTTAGTTTATTACAAAGAAAAAAGACACTGAGTCGCTTATTATACTCTTTATCAACGACAAATATGATGCATGCTGTTGATGTCCTTCAGCCTGGCAGTGCAGCAGTTATCTTTGTTTTACTTAATGTGCAAAGGTTAGTACCCTCTTTCTTATACCCATGTTTCATTTTAAAAGCATGATAAAATAATCTAATTCTAATAATCTGCAGAATAATCTGCAGAAAGACTTCGTAGCCACTGTGAAACACGGCAGTGGACGGATAATGATTTGGACCGTGGCACTTGTTCAGTCATGAAGATTCGTGAAATCTTTCGTATATCGGAGGAAATTTGCACATAAATGACCTTTTTTTTAAAAACATACTCCAGATTCACTGTAAAACTGATTTGATGGTAAGAAGGTGTGTACATTTATGAACATCATCGTGATCCCGTTGTTCAATAATTAGAGACCATTAGATTGGATTAGATTTTCATTATTGTATTGTGTTTAAGGATTGTTGCCCCTCAAACTTTGCATTCTTTCTGTAGTTCAAATAAAGGTAACATTCAAATGTAAAGAACAACTTCATTCACTTCATGATTTTTACATTTTTCTTTTTGTAAATTAGGATCCCTAATCCCTAATCACTTATAGGCTGAAAGTCCATTTACTGTAATCAATTTAGTGACTTTTACAGAAAGATAATTTGAAGTCTAAATATGAGAAAGTTCAATTAGGTAAAAATGTGTTGTATATATATATATATATTTTATTTAATCTTGGGTGTAAGACACTTTTTTTAACAGCATCTGCAAATTTTGAAAAAAAAAACAGTCTATATAATATATATCTATATATATCTAATGCATTAGTGTTGTAAATTCTGATAATAAGTGATATTCATTTGCACTCACAGAAGCTCAACACGTGGTTGCAGACAGGAGCTCATATGTTCGTATCTACGAAAAGTTAAAAACTAACAGTTTCAAGAATTCTGAAATTTCAGTCCGTAAACGCTTCATGGGCTCTGCCCACGTTTGATGACTGAGGCGACTGAATGGACCGTGAGCTCTACGCCGAAATAGTCCAGGTTCAAATGTGTGAATCATCAGCCCGAAAGCAAAAGTTTGGTCAAAACTGAGTCAAGCAGCATGATCTAAAACACCACACATCTTCATAAAAATGCCTGAAATGCAACGGGCTTCGGGATCCAGATCAAAGTCCAGGCCACAACTGAAGTGAAACGCTGCAGCAGGACTTTAAGAAAACTGTCCCAAGTAAGAGCAAAATGCAATAAACTTAAGCCATGCCATAGAGAAGAGTGGTAAATAGAGAAAGGTACACATATCTACAAAACGGTGGGACATCTGCTAGGTCTTGAATCCAGGGGTTACTAGTCCTGCATTTGTACATTTTTCCTTTTTGGCCTCATTTCTGATCAAATAAATAATGGCACGGAGAAAAGAAGTTATATGTTATTGTCTGTCTAAGACTGAATCAGGTGATTTCTATTTGGTTTTACCCCAATAAGAAAGTGTAAGATTAAAAGAGGAGTGTGTGTTTTCTGTTTGTCTCGGTAGCTGCAAGTCAGCAGCGCTGCAAAGAGGAACATTAGGAAAAAAAGTTGCTTCACCTTCTTTGAAATCTCAGCTTTTAAAAAAAACCTTTAAAAACCAAGAGCGTTTGTTTTCGTGCTAGCGTTCATTAGGGAGATGTAAGTGTGTCGGTAGGCATGGTTTTAAAACTTTAATTAGAGCTTACTCATGAATAGAGTCTTTGTACAAAGCTCGGCTAACGTGGACCTTAGAAAGCAGATCCATGCACTTTACTTCACATATGTTTTAATTTTGCAGTGAAAATATTGATTTAATCAGAATTTATTGTAAGAATCCATTACAGTATTATAAGTTGAGGCAGCGGCCTGTTGACCTGTCTATTCTTTAAGGTTTGCAAAAGGCTGAGCCTGCTGCGACTGAACTTTAAAGAAGATGCTTTAAAGAAGGACCAGTGAACACATCAGGATCTGTACGGCACTTCTGCAGATCACAGGGCTGCTCACTTCTCTTTGAAAGCCACAATTATAATAAGTCAGAAATGAAGGGTGGGTGGGGGGAATGGCTAAGTTGGCTGCTTCTCAATTGAATAATCGGAGCACATATACATAATTCCCGCCTTCCTCTGTCTCACTCATTGTCTTGTTCACACAGACACGGAGCACAGAAACCACCTGGGTTTCCATATTTATGCAACGATCCACAAGAGGCGGGTATCTTCACAGTAACTGATTGCCAGCCTTCTGATGATTTCTCTGTATCGTCCTAATCATTTGCAGCATTGGCTTTCAGAGCCGAACAGTTTATGGAGCATCAGATGCTTCTCATACGCTGTAAAACGCAAGCTGATATCCTACCCAGTCCTTCTTATTCAGTCTTAATTGTATCCTTATTCTTCACCTGGTAACAAGCTAACAAACCTGTGCAGATGTGGAAAGCACATCAAAGGGTGGGAGGGATGGGATGGGAGGGGGGAACTTGTTTGTACAAAAAAAAAAAAAAGAAAAAAGATGTGGGGGAATATGAAAGGAAAGAATTACGTTGTGTGAGTCCAAGCTAGCTTCACCTTGGGGAGAATGCTGGAAAAATGTGATATTTTACACCTGCATCTCGAGAGGTGTGGAATAGGAGCAGGGGAGGCAGTAATTAAAAGAGCGTGTGTTTCGAAAGGATTTTCAGTATGTTTCTGGGGCTTGCCACCGGTTCTTTTTCAGCACTCAATTTGGCATGATCCATCTGATGCCTGATTATTAAGGATGCTAAAACTAGTATATGAATGCTAAGAAATGAACATGTTGAAAACAACTATGCAAATGTTGCTGATGATAAGTAGGTGGCAAGCCCTGATTAATGAATAATGCTATTGGCTTTAATTCCTCATTAAGCCACAGAAAAAGATACCAAAGGGAGGAAATGCAGGTATTGTTTTTGTGATTTTTTTTTTTTTTTCCAAATTAAGTGAAGACGATACAAACACCTTCTCAAATTAGGTTACTCAAATTACCGGGTTACACAGCTGCTGTTCAGTCTGGGGTGTCTTGTGAAACCAATTAATGTGAGTGTTAAGTCTTAAGCAAGTAAATGAAGCAGGGTTTGATATAAGATAGAGGATCACGAGTGGCATTGATGGGAGTTAAACCAGTAGGATCATCTCACTCCGGTGTTATCACTTTCCACCAACAAGAGCTTCACTTCAAGCAGAACTGGAAAAGGGATCCTTTTGTTTTCATATTGTATACATTCATCACTGCACTTTGGAATGAAAACTGCTTTTTCTTTAAGAGTATATTTTGCTTCAGAAGGGACATGTACAACTACTGTTGTCTCTTTTTTTTATTATTTCTTGTGGAATTGTTGTAAATCAAAAGAAGGTTTAAAAGAAGGAAAACTAAATTATTCCAACTTTATAGGCAACAGCGTAATATGGGTTTAAAGCGAAGACGCCCAGTTTTAATTTGAGGGCTTTCCCATTCAAACAGGAGGAAGAGTTCAATTTAATTTAGATTTTCCTAACTGGAAATGAACACACAGAGATGATCGTAGCTAAAATATATACATGTACATATATATATATATATATATATATATATATATATATATATATATATATATATATATTCAAAGATAAAAACTTTGTTGAAAATCTTTAACAGAAGGAATCTTAAATGTAGGATCTCGTCTCCAAAGAACTATTTTCATTCGCTGTGACTCTCCAAAAACTTCTGGGATTCTTCCAAACCATGTGTTTTTGGGTCAATGTTCATCTGTACTTTGAAACGTCCTTCGCTCGGCTTTGCTTCTTTCTGTTGAATCATTGCAGACAGTATTTCCCAACACACCTCGGAGTTTAGCTGCACACTGTACGTGCTGTTGTGTCCAGACCAGAGGCCATTCCAGGTCCTCTCTGCCTTTATTCTGCTGCTGGTCTGGGTCGATTTTAGCGCCGTCTGTCCAAAGAATGCTGATCCAGAGCTAAAGTCTAATCTGGCCTTTGTGTTCTTTAGGTTTATGAATGATTTACACCTTCTGGTGAACACTTGGGATGTCTTCTCTATATAAGAGACCCTGGATTATGGATGAATAATTATGCCCTCCACTGTCTTCCACAGATATCTCTACCTTAAACTTCTGCTGGGTTTATCAATTTCTTCTTTTTTTTTTTACTTCTGTTTCCTTTAACAAACCGCTACACTTTTCCACAGTAGACCAACATGGCTATTAGTCATCCACAGCATTTGCTGCATTCAGCCATACCATTTTTACCCCCTTTGACTGAAAAGAAAGAATGAAAATAAGTTGCACCTGTTCATCATCTTTTGAGTTAACCGCCTGAGCAAGTAAAGAAATAAATAAATAAAGGTATCAAGTGTCTATATGACGGACTTTCCAGCTCAAACCTCACTTCTTGTCCAAGGACAACTGTGGGAGGCTCCCACACCTCCAGCATGGAGCAGGTGTAAAAATACTAATGGATAGAATTCCTGATGGGGAAAACTGCAAAGAGTACTGCGGGAAGATTCAGGGAATCAGGGAAAATGTGGTGAACCAATTTTGAATGGCTTTGATCTTCTGGCTTTCAGACAGAACTGCTTTAAAAACAGAAATTCTGTCGTGGAAAAATCACTGTGTGGGCTTGCAAATGATTGCCAGTGAGCGCAGCTCATCGTTACATCCAGCAACGCAAGTTCAAACTTTACCACGCAAAGAAAAAATCAAAATAAAAAGACAGATAAACAGAACAGATACCACCACCTTCTCCAGGCCCAGGCCTATTGGGTGAAATGTACTTTTGGAAAATCTCAGAGACTAAATTGGCTGGTATGAAGTCCAGATCGGTTTCATGCATTTTAAAGTAAATCCGTGCATTTCTATGCTCAACAATCTGGCACGACAGAGTTTTCACGTATTTTTGTGTCCACAATTTTTTTGGCCCCTGCTCAAAGACGCGTTAATAATGAAAAGGGACGCTTTCTATTACTTTTCTTGTCTTTACATGTAAGAGGCTGAATCCATCAGAGGATTTTGCAACGTCATACATCCTCTGTCGCCCCTCTACTTTTAAATTGCAACAGCTTAAAAATCAATCAGCCCGACAAGCCCATCTGAGCTCACCCTCTTAACGCCTATGATGTTTGACCATACATCCATCTTTGACTAACTGCAAAAGCTTAAATGCCACGTTGGCTATTAAAGCCTACTTCAAATAAATGTCGAGGCCAGGACAAACACAATAGCATGATATTCTGTATACAGTGAGGGATGACATCACAGGCAGCAACAGCCAAGAGGGAGATCTCACATAACTGCAAAACTAACTACCTGATCGTCATGTGGCAGGCTGCAAAACGCACACAGAAACGCACACAGAAACAGGATTTGGGATGAACTCACTCAGAATTATTTATAACAAATGTTTTGGGTTTTTTGCTGGATGCTTTTAATTGAGTGCCTATAAGTATTTTTTTTCCCATTACACTTTTGATTTATCTGATATTTAAAAGGGGTTAGAACAGCTTGATGAGGAGCTCTAATGTATCTGTGAGTCAGGAGATTTACTTATATTCTTTGAATAAAGGGGCGAGCTTTGCATTTGTTTCCCAGCAGATATGGACACAATCTAGAATCTGCAGATCTACAGATACCGAACAGTCATGAGGCGTCCTGGTTTTTATTTGTGTGGCAGGGATGGGGTTTTCATCCTGACACTGACTGACAGAAGCCTCCAGTGTATTCTAACTGAACTAACATGCAACTGGAATGTTTGGCACCAGTTCAGCGAACAGCATCTCTTATACAGAAAAAAGAAAAGGAAAAAAGAGGTAAGTTGCTGCTGTAAGTAGGAGAATAACAAGTCAAGATAATCCCATGTGAGGCCTGTCCTGAATTTCATATCATTTTTACTGATGAGCTTCTTGGGCAGCTGCCATGTCAGCAAGGATGCTAGTAAACAAATAATTATTCATACTAATAATCTCCCATATTCATGTGCAAATAAGTCTCTTCCTGGTATCTTAGTAGCTGCGAGGTTGTATGTGGGAGGTTCCTCTAACTATTGCCTTACTTGACTCATTTCATGCCAAGAAAGAATCTTTCTAAGGGTCAAGGATATGTGTGAGTTAGATATGATAATGCTGCACTTACAGATGTTTTAATAATACCTTTTAAACTTACAAGTGCCTCCTTTAAGTCTATATCCACAACCTCACAGAGAATATATTTACCCTTAATTCTGAGGACTGAAATAAAACTAGAAAGAGTCCACGAGTATGTTTTTACATGAACTAAATGACCAAATCACCACAGAAATCTCTATATCTGCAAAGGGAAGCTAAAAGCAACGTCTCCAGAACAAGCAAAATAAACTTTTTCTCTGTGGCCCACAATTGATCTAACTTCCAGAAATAAACCCCTTTGCCAAATGAAGAGATAAGTCCGAACTGCTGTGCGTAATTACGCACAAATAAATAGATGCATAATCACAAATTGGCGCAAATAATAAGCCCCATTCTCTGAAAAACCGCATTTCCGAACTGGGTTAGACTTTTTCTTTAGGTCGGGACCTCTCGTGTTTCACAATGTAACCTTTACATACGCTGTAACGCCTCTTTAGTAGCTGCTTAGTCTGAATGATATGCGATAGCGCGTCTCGCATGTATGGCTATAAATAGTGTGCAGACGGGCTCGCACCAGAGACCACTCCAGTGAGAGGAGTTATGTTCTCTGTGTGGATAAAACGGCAACGGCAGGAGGCATCGGGTGGTGGACTGACAGGGACTGCACTGACTTGGACAGGAGGTTGGAAAGTAAATGTTGGCCACATCGTCGCCATCTATTAAAATAACGTGGAGTGTGTTTTCCTTTGCAGCGAATGTTCATGAAGCACTTGAGCAAGACACTTTCACTTTTTTTTTTTTTTAAGTAGCCTAACCATAAAAACAAAAGCATTCTCAAATGTGACAGCTGGTCCGGGCTGGTGGAGGGACTTGGGACACTTTTTGGTTACTTAGAAACAAAATGCACACAATAATTATAATTAATTTAACTTCTAGGATCATGATGAACAGAAACGGTCTTCAATTTGTCATGAAATATGAGCTACAATGAACCTGTAAAACTGACTGTATAAATGAGCAAATTATTGGTTTACATAGCACGTACCATTGTTGTGTGAGGAAATGTGCCAACACTCTCAAAGACCCATTTTCCACTCTCAAAAGTTCGGCTTCCAGAGGAAAAAAAAAAAGCGTGAGAGAGAAAAGGTGCTCAGTTTCAGCTGTGGGCCTTGTACCGGAAGCAAAAGAGCTCTAATACACGGCCTGCACCCCGGTAAACATTCTTTAGTGCAATTTGCAGTCAGTTTTCTTCATTCAAAAGCGAGAGAAAAAGCGCCGTATAGAATCCAAGTCGGGCTTCCCGACACTGTCTCCGCAACAAAGGGGGTTTATGTTCGGGGTTTCAGCTCGTGATATTCCCACAAAAAAAAAGTGGCCGGTGCGGCTGTTTGAGCGTGATCTGGCAGCGTAGCAGCGTAAAGTCCCAGTGTGCGCCAGCAGCAGCGCGCAGGTCACACCGTCCCGGCCCGGGGACGGAGCGGAGAGTGCGGCCGCAGCAGCGACCGTGAGTTCCCGCAGCGCGGCTTCCGACGCACCGGCTCAGCTGTTGCTCCCGCACCGGTCCGGGGGAACGCACCGGCAGCTCTGCCTCACTGCATGCCCCGGCTCTGATCGACCTGGAAAACTGCAGGGCGCTCCTTCTGTCTCCCCGTCCACCTGTTCCTCAGTATCCAGAGAAAGTTGTCGAGAAGTGGGAAGCAAAACTCACCATGTGGCAAAGCGTGGATGTCGCAACCGTCTGGCTGGTGGAAAGAACCAGCAGCAAAAAAAGCAAAAGGGATTCTAGTTGGCAAATGCCATTCGTGGGGGAACCGCGTATAAGCGAGCTGGTATAACGGAGAAGTGAAAAAGGTGCGTGTCCCCCTGTTTTTCTGCGTGACACCGAGCAGCTGAAATTAAAAGCACAAAGTGAGAAGCGCAGCGTGGCTGCGGGCGCGCAGCGGTGAGGACGCGGCCGCGGCCGGAGGAGCGCAGGGCTGGTGAATTATTAATAACCCGATTGGTTCACAGTCTGTCGTGCTCAGTGAGTTACCAGGGCGGCAGCTGGGGGTTTAGAGGAATTAAATACGAGCTCAGAGTAAACCTTGGACGCAGAGGATTAGTAGCTCTCACCGGCGCGAGTGTAGGGGCAGCTCGGCACCGACGGCGAGGGCGGGAGGGAGCGGACGTTGGAGGTTATGATAAATATTTTCTCAAGACTGGCGAAAAAGGGAAGCCGTAAATTCCGTTTTTGCAAACTTTGAGGTCTAAAATAAAAACTGATGCATGCTTGCTCTTGCACCTGATAAAAGAGCAGGTAAAATCTGTACTTGGGAAGTCATTTGGAAAAAAAAAAGATGTATGGAGCCCAAATCTGTATTTGAAAATATCATCATATTTTGCAACAATATAATTATATGATCATTAAAGTGTTGTAATTGCAGTTTTTGTTTTGGTGAAAACGTTGTCAGACCTATTTGTGCCAATAAACATTGTGGGGAAGCGTGGATTTCTCAAAGGTTTTCAGGAAGTTTAACAGGGCTGGACTCGTGATTCAGTCGCAATGGTGAAAACAGACAAATCCTGTGGTGAGAAGAATTTGAGTGGTTTCAACCATCATTAATCTCCCTGGGCTCATTTTCTAACACTAGATGATTGCCACGTTTTTACGTCAAACAGGCCAAATAGTTCACAATAAAGAAGCAACCAGGGTCCAAACAAACACCCTTCTGTATTTATTTTATCATGAACTCACTTGGGTCAGGAGTCACGCACACTGCAGGTTATGGGGCAGGTGCGTGGCTCAGGGAAAATACAATAATTATTCATCACAAGAAGCCAGTTAGCTGTGGAAATTCAGGTGAAATTTAAGCAGGAACGCCTCCAAGAGACACTATCCGCTCGTGATTAAATTACGAAAAACAGACATTTGGGTTTTATGGGAAATATTACATTTTACAGATGTAAAAGTGCCAAAGTCACGATGAGCAGGGACACAAGGATTTGTCAAGTGCATCCCGTCACAAAAAATGAAAAACATAATGTCCCAGAGTTGTTGACCTGCAGTAAAATATTTTAGGGAGAGAACAGCTCAATAGTCAAACAATTTTTGAAAAATTTAAAATAGATTCTTCAAATGAAAATAAAGATGCAAAAAGAATAAAATGAACTGCACAAATATATTTTATTACTTTTTGTTAAAAATATATTTTTTTATTTAAAAAAATAAGATGGCACAATATGGCTGTTCTAGTGAGGACATCCCAAATTTGAAGACTTTATGTCGAGTTTACAACATAGGCTACAGAACTTTTTTTTTCTAATTTAAATTCCTGATGAAAACCTTTATCTGTGTTTTAAACACAAAGCTTCCTCTTAATCTAGATGTTGGAGGAAACTGGTGTCTACTTAACACATACAGTATTTCTCATTCTTATAGTTATAGTTAGTTCTTATCTTATAGTTAAAGTGTCCGTTATTGATTTCAACTCAAACGAAGCAAATTTATACCATGATATCTATTTTAAAGCATCTAATGCCTCATCATAAATAAATACTGCGGTTATTTTCGGATGGGCAATTTTCCTTGTTCCTTCAAATAATTCACGAAAAAACCCCGTTATTAATCCATGGCAAAACATGAATAATTATTATTTAGATCATTTCTTCTTGTGAACTTTCAGAAATGTATTTTTCCTGCAATCCACAAAAATATCAGGATTGTGTCCAATTATTTATCTTGCCTTTTGTTTTTTTACGATATTGAACAAATACGTTAATGATAAAATTATATCGAGTTTTCCTCACGGACTAAGAATATTTATTTTTAAAACGACTGATCAATAATTTAAGCAGTAAATATTAATGTATGTCAAAATTCGTGGCCTTTTCCAGGGAGCGGCCTGCAGGAGCGTAAATCAATCCAGGCCTCTGTGGGAAAACCCGTTTGTTCGAGTGCGTTGGACTCTTAATTAGCCACTGGGTGCACGCCAGTGCAATATGAACACTGTATTATTTTATTTATTTATTCATGTTTCTGCTAACTATACTCAAACTTAAGAAACATTTCCAGGATGTGAAGATCAATGCCTGCTCAAAGCTGGGGGATTGTTGAACAGCACGAGTCCTAAAATGTCCAATCAAATTCACGCAGGCTGCCCGTGCCTGATCACATCACTTTAGTAAGGGTTACAAACTCGTCTTCTGCAGATCATTAATTAATTGGTTCACTTGACCTCCTGTCTGACCTGAAATCAGTGGTTTCAATGATCTGTCTAACTTCTGGACTAGTGTAGGTCCTGAATGTTATGTTTCCAACTTATTATTTTTCTGGTGCTCAAGCAACTGAGTTGTCTCTGTTCATATGGACTTGACATTAACTTTTAAATATTTTTTGCTTTTAAACCAAATCCATCTAACGGAATCACGTAGAATGAGTGATAACTGGTCACGTTTGATTTAAAACAACAGAACCTCGGATAATAAAATAGGAGAGTTTACATTGTGGGTATCTGGGCTGCACTTCTCCCACGCAGTTTGTGTGGTGCGTTCATAGACACTGGATTGCGCTCCTTCCCAGTCCTGTGTGGTTCCCCCGCTGCCGGTCCCTGCACCGCCGCGTCCCCCTGCAGGTCTCAACACAAACAAAAGTTCCACGACGGCCTGTCATGGAATGCTGACCTTGGCAGGCCCGCCGGACCTGGCTCTGCTCACAGCCACTCTCTCGTTTCTTTTTGGTTTTGAATTAAGTTGCATTTGACCTGCGCCAATTTCCAGGAGGTTCCTCGGTGGTTAAAGGCGGGCTGGGGCCGCTCCGCAGGATCTGCATGCTGCAGAGCTGCAGAGCTGCAGCCGCGGGCGCCTGCGCGCAGGGAACACAGCATCTGCACTGATGAAACTAAGTTTGGAAGGGTAGAAACATTCAATCAAAGTAAAGGTAATCCTGGAATAAACGCAGCTAATAGATAAGTGGTGAGCTGCATAGGAATAATCACTTTGGTTTGGATTATTTTAAGAATACTTTTAATACAATAGAAATGGGGGAAAGAAAACAGGGAAGTTAAGAAAATATCATGGTACCCTTCATGGGTTTTCATTATTGATGTTGAATGTTTCTCACTTTTAACTGCTATCATATAAAATGTCAAATAAGTAGATTCTGAAGTAAAAGACAATAAAATAAAACCCAGAACTCACTTAACTCGGTTCATTAGCTGAGGCTGAGTACAGTTACTGTAGAATATTAGCACCCATCACCCTCAGGTGACAACAGAACATCACTTTCCTACATTTTCCACTAATGAAAACCTCAAGAATTAGACTGGACATTGATCTACAGAGCTTTGGTGTTTTTAATAAAAATATATTTTTTTTAAATTTATCTTTGCACGTTCTCTGTACAAAACTGTAGAAAACAGTACAAATAAATGTTTTGTAATCCCGATAGGATCAGAGATATGGTTCTTTCTGAACTCTCGGACATCCATTGAAAGATGTTGGACGTGTGATATCAATCGTACACCGAGATTCCTCCACAGATGTGACAGCTCTTGAAGTTGAAAGGACGCATTTACAGAAAGCACCTGAGTCCCGGGGGGCCTTTGAATAAGATGGTGAAGTTTAATCAGTCCATTTTAGGCATGGTATTTAATTACTAAAACACCCCTGAGAGAGCATGTTGGTCCTTTGAACATCAAGGTGAGAAACGGCTGCTAAACCGGCTTAGGTTGAAGTCAATTACCTGAAAACAAAGACATGTTTACCGACTGGAGAACAAAATTGATTTTTATTATAACTTAAGAAACAGTCACTTTTCCCACCTTTTCCAATTATATCCCATCTCCACATTGCCTTAAAAGAACACCATAATGCATATTATTGTATGTACCCGGGTACTTTCAAGCACTGGTCCTGACTGCTTTTTTTAATGTCTTTTTTCTGTCATGCACTCGTGCATATTGCTCCTGCTGGAACACACACTCACACACATATGGGTTGTGCTGCTACACATGTTCATCCAGCCGCAGGCTGAGAGGTGGCTTTAATAACACCTGATGCAGAAAGGTGATTGGTGCAACCTCAGGCCATGTGAAGCATTTATTGGCTCAGAAGAGGATCTGACAAACTGATGCTGAACAGAGCGTGTGTGTGTGTGTGTGTGTGTGTGTGTGTGTGTGTGTGTGTCTGGATCTCTCAGGGTATCCCACACTCCCCTGCCTTATCAGGCTGCTCCACGGCACTGCTAGAGGAGTGCTGCTCTCAGGAGGGCAGGGCTACACGCACAACGCTTATCTTCCACTGGCAAGGAGGGTTTATATGTCTGATTAACTCACTGTTTCTATGTGTCATGTGTTTTTGAAAAGAAGAGAGAGCTGGAGTGTATAATTGTGCATTGTAGACGAACGGCCGATTGTGTGTGCGGCGTCAGCTGTGTAAGAGGATGCAAATGTGAGAAAAGGTGTTTACTCGAGTGCAGTAAACACTTGGTGAACCACACTGGAGGATGGCACACACACACACACACACATCCCAACGTCTCGCTCTCTCGGTGAGTCATAGCTCTCCAGAAGCTCAGGGGCACCCAGGAAGTAACACAAAGGCTCTGTCACCGGTTCAGGGTTGAGTGCTGTTGAGCGTACAACACCACACAGCACCCTTCAAAAGCTCTCTTGTTGTGATGAATTACAAAGCTCCAAACTTAAGAAAAAATTGACAAAAAAATCCTCCTTTGTACAATTTATATCAAATTGCACCATTTGTCAGCAGGCTGTTTGGAGCTCACACTCGTCCTCTACCACAGTGGTGCTGGGTGATATGATTTACTCTGGTTTAGGTCCAGCCGGTACCACCAGAGAGTGTTGTCTGAAGGGGGGAAGGGAGATGGGAAAGGGAAGAGTATGCCCCCCCCTCATCCCCATATAGGAGAAAGCATGGCTGCTATAATCTCCTTTCCTGGCTCTCAATGAAAGAGAGAGGAAGAGCCACTACAGCCTCGGTCTGTTTAGATCTGCTGCCCCTCACCCCAACTATATCTGCTATCTCCTTGTTCCCCTCTTTCGCACAGCCTATCTGTCCTCTTGTTCCTGCTCTCCATCCCTCGCTTTACTCGCTCATTCGGAATCCGTCTGTCGTCACACTTCGCCGCTCATCCACTTTGTTCTCCTCATTGTGATCCTTTCTCACACATTCAGCGCTTTTCTTGTCACATCTACAGTGTCGTGCCTGTACTTGGTGTCTGTGCTCCCTACTTGTACCGTCTAAGCTTTGCTAATGAGGGAGGCGTGGGGATGGAGGGCCGCAGTCGTCGTGTCAGCGGGTCCAAACTGTAGAGACTCAGAGAAGGACGTGCACCCATGAAAAAGCACGGCCATCGGAATGACATTTCTGGCCTTTTGCTCTCCACACGGGCGGAAATATCACGGTGCAACTGGTGCAGCGGCCATGTGCCGTCAGGGGAGGGAGAAAAGAAAAAGGTTTTTGTGAATGGAAGAGTCCAAATCACCTGAATAGGCTACCTGTCAGTCATGTTAAGTGCATGATGAGTTTTCAGCAAGAAAGAAACGTAAACAGGACGAAATAGACGACAAAAAACAGCGTGGCATCATATTCAGCAAGCCCAAACAAAAAAAGCACAAGAGCCAGGAGGATATTAAAGCAAAAATGACTAAATTAAATCTGTTTTTTACTGCAACCGAGGAAAAAGCCTGCATCCTGTCGGAGGATAGCTCGACAGCTACATCCATAAATGAAACGGCATGGACCGACCGCCGGGGGGGTGGAGGAGACGTCCTGGCCAGTCACAACGTTTTTCCATGGCAACAGCAGCAGTTCTCCATAGTGGCTGTGCATGTGGTGTGCGCTTTTGTTTAGGGCAGTGGTGGGGGAACAAACAAGTATTTGCACCAGGCCTATCACCACGATATTACGCTGCTGACTCTTCAACAATGTTGCACACACAAGACAAGACTTCAATGTTCCCGTCAAGCATCCTACATGCGACAAGGTCCTCATCCGTGCATGATGGACGACCGTGGCACGTGCACCAGCTCACGATGATCCGGAAACCTTTCCTTGAGCCACTTTTCATCTACCGCCTTTATCATCCCAAAGATCCCACTGCCCAATACCAGCTTTACCTCTTTTCCAGCGTTGACAGCAGTTAGCACGTCAGCATATTGAGGTGAACACAATGAAAATTAAAGCGATGAATCTTTGTGGAGAGGTTGAAACCACAAGCTACCTGGGCCGACACGCGACTCTTAGTCTTCTTTAGCAATGAATTGTCATGTTTCGCCCCCTTTTTCCAACATTTTCACAGATATTTTATTGCAGCATGAGATTTTAAAAGTCCTAAAAGAACAAAATGTTCAAATATGCAACACTCCCCTTTTCCTGGTGCGGCGTCCACCCGTGCCCTTCTCTGGCTGTGTCCCCTCTTTCACACCGCTGGGGATGTGGAGTGGAGGGAGGGTAGCGTTTGATAAATCTCTGTCATTTACTTTCGTACCCCTCCTCTCTCTTTGTCTTCTCTCCATTTCCCATGTTTTTTCTCACTTCTCTCTCGGTCTCTGAATCTGTCCTTCCTCTTTCCGCCTTCCTTTCCTCCGGTCATCCACACCACTGCTCCCCTACTTCCAACCCAACACTTTTTTTTTTTTTAATAGGTGGAAGCTCTTGTGTATTGCCATTTTCTGCTTGGTGGTACATCCAGGGAGAAGCTGAATATTCATGACTAATCCACTCTGCACCCTCCACCCTCGCAACACCCCCGCCCTGCAGTGGAGGCAACACTTGGTAGTGGCACATGGCGAGACAGCTGTTGCAAACCAAGCCAGGCATCTGTGCGATGGCAGAGGACGTGGAGAGGCGAGACCAATGGAGTGCGCAAGCAAGAGACACACTAGAGAGATGCAGATAAAGAGGGCTGAGAAACACAGTTAGGGACGGGGAGGACAGATCTACGCAGAAAAGGAATAAGGATGGAGTCACGCAGGCAAGCGCTTCCAGGCAGTCAGGTAGAGGAGGGCCAAGCAGACAGAAGGAAGCGAGCGGTGGCAGGGTCATCGGGGGGAAAACGGAAGGGGACAAGCCAGACGACGGGAAATGGGCACTGACAGGAGGGCCTGTCTGGCAATGGAGGGACAGACAGATTGAAAGGAGATTGGGAAGAGGAGTGAATGAAAGAGGAGAGGGACAGAGAGGACGACAGAAGAGGGCATTGAGAGAAAAACCTGAAGTACACAGATTACAAACCTAATTCCAAGTGTTGGGTTGTTTTCGGAAAATGTTAATATAAAAAGATGGGATTTGCAGATCATTTAAACCTAAAAAGTATATGGAATGTTGCCATAGCAACATACTGATGAACCGAGGGGCTGATAGCCTGAGACGATTAACTGTTTTTTAGAAAAGTCAGAACAGTTTTTTTTCTGAGACATCTCCCACTTAGTTTGAATTTTGAAATACAGGATAACATCTTTTTTTCTGAAACTGAAATCGGATAGACACACTAACTTGAAGGTGGAAGTTGTTTCCCAGTGAAAGAGAACAGGTACACGAAGGTTAACACTCTCTTTCCACGACAGGATTACAGTTAGTGCTGCAGTATTTACTGCAAGGCTGGATTATTGTAATAAACTGAACTTGGTTATTGGTCAGTGTCATTTGCTGCTCATGCACCACCCTGGACACTCTCTGTTTGCACTGTTGCCCTCAGGTAGACGGTACAGAGCAGAGGTGTCAAGTAACGAAGTACAAATACTTCCTTACCTTACTTAAGTAGAAATTTTGGTTATCTATACTTCACTGGAGTAATTATTTTTCAGACGACTTTTTACTTTTACTCCTTACATTTTCACACAATTATCTGCATTTTTTACTCCTTACATTTTAAAAACAGCCTTGTTACTCTATTTCATTTCGGCCTTTAAAAAAAAACTATCCAGTTAAATTGCTCCATCCGATAGAGTGAATTTGGTTGTGGTTGTTTCAGATGTTCTTGTCCAGTTTTGTTCTTACATCCGTTCCCTCAGATTCCTGCAACTAAACTTGGATGTACATTCCAATAAAGGTTAGGATAAATGATAACATGCCTCTGAAGTTTGACTTTTTGCACCATTACAATATTTATAGGCAACTAGTCATCATATCTCCTGCTCTCTGAAACACACGTTAATGCTCAATAGTACACATATATGGATCTTTAATATATTTGCATTATACTAAGATACATTCATTTTCAAAGGCTTTTGTCCTTAATGGCTTTTTCCCCCTTACATTACTTTTACTTTTATACTTGAAGTAGTTTTGAAACCAGTACTTTTATACTTTTACTTGAGTAAAAAACTTGAGTTGATACTTCAACTTCTACAGGAGTATTTTTAAACTCTAGTACTATACTTGAGTAATGAGAGTGAATACTTTTGACACCTCTGGTACAGAGCAATAAAAACAAGAACAACCCGTTTTAGAGACAGTTTTTATCATACAGCTGAAACTCACAAAAAACAGACATGAGGGATTGTGTGCATGTGTAGGCTATTTTTAATTATGTATTGGTTTTAATCAGTTATTTGTTTGATTTTATGTTTTATATACTATAGTATTTATCTATTTATTTTTTTTGCACTTACTGATGGAACTTTTAATTTCGTTGTTATATAACAATGAAAATAAAGATCTAATCTAATCTAATGCAGAATCCTACAGCGAGAGTACTGACACCAGAAACAGGGAGAGCACTGACTTTAGCCTCTTTGCACTGGTTAATATCCTTTAACTGGAGGTGACATCGTACATTTTAAAATGTGTTTCTTAGAGAAATCAGATTTTTAACCATTCAAGTCCTCAGCTATACAACATGTTCTTTATAATGAGGAAAATCCCTCTTCAGCACTGAGTCTGCAGGTTTCTGCCTTTAATCTGTGGAACGTCACTTCCAGTGCTGAACGCTAAAGTTAGACATCCCATAACAGAAGCGCAGGGGAGCTGCCACAGGCCGGTGGAGAAGCTGCACGGTGTGTTTTATTCCTGCTGCATGAATGGGAAACCTGGAGCATCCTGGGAATGTCTGTGGTGGCACGAAACCAGTTTCTGTAAGTCTCCCTGTCTCACCCCAAAATCTGACACTGCAACAGAAATGAATGCAGTTATCGTCCCAGAGAGAACATGGTTCTGCAATGTTTGTGTTTTGGACAGCTGGCTTCGTACATTTCCCCCAGAAGACCACTGGGTTTCGCCACTAATGTAAGGGGGCACGTCTGGCAACTAGGACGCGTGTGTTTTCTCTCCGCCTCGCTCTGGTTTGCAGTTCCTGCTCTTAAGAGCGGAGACTCTCGGTGAGTGTGGCATTGGCCGGTGGCTGGGAAGTGGCCAGGCAGGATTCCCAGGTCCCTGGCGAGCTCTCTGAGAGAGTAGGTGAGCTCGGTGGGCCAGACTGCTAAATTAGATCTCCACTCTCTGCAGGGGAAGGAAGTGATACTGACAGCCAGGCCATTGCATTTAAAAAAAAATGATTTAAAAAGTCAAATTCTTTAGACGGTGTGAATTTGATGAACGCTGGGAAGGTTTTAGGGCAGCTAGAACAGAACCTTTGGGTTCTTATCTGCAAAAACTAAAATTAGTGCCTCTCACCTGTCTGTCTTTAGTGTTCAGGTGAAGCTGAAGGTTCAAATAACTCCGGTCCTGAAAACCAGCCATATGGATCCTACATCACATCTTTATCTTGAGACTCAACCATGAGTAGGGACGGGAATTGATAAGATTTTTCCAATTCCGATTCCATTTTCGATTCTGTTTAACAATTTGATTCTTTATCGATTCTCATTTGGAAAAAAGGAAAACAAACAGGTCGATTAGCATCAACTTTGTTTTATATCTTTGAACAAAAAAATACAAGTGAGCTCCCAGCGCGACCCGGTTGCGGAGGAAAGCCAAGCCGAGCCCGAACAGTTTCCTCCCTTTGTTAAAATGTCCACATTGCAAAGTATTGTCACCCTGTTGTCATCCTTTTTGGTAAAATGTAACCAAACTTTCAAGCGTTTATGCCGCTTTGTCGCCATGTTTTCCTGCTGGCCGCGAATGCACACGTTGCGTAACGTTGCCCACTGGAATCGATAAGGGAATCGTTGGCAAAAAAGGCAAACGATTCCATGGAATTGAAACACTGGGAACCGGTTCTCAACAAGAATACTGTCCCTAACCGTGAGAAGGTTCAAGTGACATCTGTCTCATTCCAGGACCAAAACAAAACCAACATGATGACTACCTGACTACCTTTCAGGGCCTTCGACAAACCGTCAACTGGGCAAAGCAGGCCGACCTGTGAAGATCAGGCTCTTTGTTTTTCTAGTCTGTTCATGAATACACTGTCCAGCCTGTTTTACTATGTTAAAAAACAAGCTAACAAACTCCTGAAGACACAGACGGAGGCCTCTGCAGTCGCCGGGATCACTGACCACCTGGGAACGAGCCCACCGTTTGGGATGGTCAGCAGTGCAGGAGCACCTCTGGGAAAGGGGGGGGTTGATCTTTTAGGAGGAACAAGAATAAGTTAAACACTCTTTCCATCATGAGAGACGAGGTGGTGGAGGAGTATAACTACCTCAGTGTTCACCTGGACAACTAACTAGAGATGCAGCACTGATGCGTCTACAGGAAGAGACGGAGCAGACTGGACTCTCTGAGGGTTAGGGTTAGGGTTAGGGTTAGGGTTAGGGTTAGGGTGAGGAAGCTTAGGCCCTTCGGCGACGGCAGCGACATGCTGCACATCTTCTGTAAGTCTGAGGGGGAGAGGTTTCTCTGCAGTCATCTGCTGGGGTAGCGAGGGAAAAACTCTGACAAACGGACGCTTCATAACATTAATAACTAAATTACTGACTGACAGTTACAACAATACATGATTTATATACACAGTATATGATTGAATTGAATCTCTGCACTGATACTTATCTATGGAGAAGCTGCTTTCATGATGGCAGCACCAAAACACGCAAACGGCCTCTAACAGACCAGACTAAAGGTTTAGACCGGGGGTCGGCAACCCAAAATGTTGAGAGCCATATTGGACCAAAAATACAAAAAACAAATATGTCTGGAGCCGCAAAAAAATGAAAAGTCTTGTATAAGCCTTAGAATGAAGGCAACACATGCTGCATGTATCTATATTACCGTAGTTATAACTGGGGGAAGATTTTTTTTTCATTATGCACTTCGAGAAAAAAGTTGAAATGTTGACAAAAAAGTGGAAATGTAGAGAAAAAAGTCGAAAATGTCGAGATTAAAAAGGAAAGGAAAAAGGAAGAAAAAAAGGAAAAAAAGAAGAAAAAAAAAGAAAAAGAGAAAAAAAGAGAAAAAAGAAAAAGAGAAGAAAAAGAAAAAAAAGAAAAAAAGAAAAGAAAAGGAAAAAAAGACAAAAAAAGAGAAAAAAAAGGAAAAAAAAGAAGAAAGAGAAGAAAAAAGGAAAAAAAAGGTCAAACATTTTTGAAAAAGCTCCAGGAGCCACTACGGCGGGGCTAAAGAGCTGCATGCTCTAGAGCCGCGGGTTGCTGACCCCCTGGTCTAGACTGTGGAAAATACTGAGATCTGGACCAGTTCAGAACGCGTTTGGTCTCTCATCGTGTCCCTGCGTGTGCAGCATGTCAAATCTAGTAGCCTCAGGTGAAAGCCTCACTCTGGAGACAATCTTCAGTTTGACCCCTTCGGGCTAATGTGATAATATAACAATGTGTTCTCACTCCAGAGTGTCTGAATTAGGAGTCATGACATACCTCTGTTTTGCATTAAATAAACCACAAAAGTAATGTTGCGTAAGGAATGGATGGATGGTGACAGGTGACCAAGCTCAAGCCCCACCTTACTCAACTTTTCATTTTTAGCATGGTGAGACATACATTAGGCATTACAGGGTTAAAGGAGACTGAGCTCAACATACACATCCATCATCACCTAAGGCCAGGAGGAGGACCTACACTGTCTTTGCTTATTCTAATATAATATGATGAAAACTCAAAGCTTATTTCATGAAGTGCTACATAAGCTGTGAATATTACGGTATATCACATTTCACCGTCCAATACAACACAAAGCAATTTGCACAAGCTACAAGTAGCCCAAAATAAAGCAGCGCGTAAAGGTCTGAATTGTACATATAGAACGAGTGGCACGTCAATGCATAATCAACTTATCTGTTACATTACTCACTTGTATCCTTCATAAAAAATATTATTACAAATAAAATCCCACAAGTACTCCATAATAAATTAACATTCTTTTCTGATGAACATCATACTGGACTCGACAGACATCACAGGGTTGATTTCGGCCTTCGGGCAGAACAAATATAATACAAGGAACAGTTCACTACAGAGCAATGGCGGCATGGAATTTATTACCAAGCTTATTCATTTCAAATAATAATAGAAGTTGCTTTAACAAGAAATTGAAAATGTATTTGTTTACATATGGGATACCTTGAAGACAATTATGTTAATTGCTTCTCTCTGGTGAATTGAGTTGATTTATCTGAGATCCCAAAAGGTAAGAGTTTTGTTTTGTCTCTCCACTTTTTTTTCTTGTATTTTTATTTAAGTATTGGTTTATTTTTCTTCAACCAAGAAGTAAATAATAGAGCTGCTGTATGAAAGGATTGTTGGTATGAATATTATGGAAGTGTATTGTCTGTAATATGTGTCTTAAAAGGAAAATATTGTTTGAAAATGTAATATTGGGACCCCAGGAAGAATAGCCACTGCATATTTGCTGTATCTAATGGTGGATCCAAATAAACAAACAATCAAACAAACCGTAATATGGTGAAATGTGATATACCAAAGGATAACTTCAACATAACACTCACTGGAACTTTAACATGCAAGCAAACATGAATTATTTGGGTTTTCACATTTTCAATTCCTTTTTTTTGGTTTTCTTCTTCATCGGTTCTGTCTGCTCAGTTTGGTGTTCTGTGTAACATCATGTACGGTACTAGTTGTCTTAAAAGCACTTTAGGAACGAACGGAGCTTGCGTAGAAACGACGCAGCACCTCGGGGCTTTGTGCATGGTGGATCTGAGACTCTGCGTGAGCCCAGACGGGGGGAATGTGCCTTTGCCAGCCGTGCCCAGCCTGTGCCCCTCTCCATGCCCCCTGTAGCACCCATGCCCCTCCTCCCTGCTCTCCATCTTCTGCATCCCTGCATGGGGCCCCAGTGCTGGCTGCCATCCCTCCCCGTTTCCCTCTCTCTCTGTGTCTCTCTCCCCCCCCTGCACCCCCGCCCTCGCCCCGTACCCACCCAGGCAGCGGGCCTAGCTCTGCCCTACATAGCTGCGAGCGCAGCAGGCTAGCTCCGAGAGGAACCCTCGGGTTTACAAACTGTGTCAGGCCTCGAGACATTTCTGTGATCAACACCAACCGCCACATGAGAGGAGATAATAACACAACTGCTACCCAGAGATCGCTGTGATTGATGTTGTCAATATGCGAGATCTGGAATAAATTAGGCTCTCTGATATGATCCAAACTATGAATATCTGTGGGAAAAGAAAATCTGAGGGTCAAAAGCATATAATGCAATAACAAAAGCATCTGCTTCTGCAATGAATATTGAACGCAGGTGAGTTGCTTTGCAATAAAAAGTAATTTAACCCAAGAAGCGAATGCATAACACTCATATAGTCTGCAAAGAAGGTACAAAAAAAAAAATAGGGCTGCTCATAAGGGGAGGGAAACATTTCTGTATTGCCTCAAAAGTATATCGTGGCCTTAATAACATTCTGAATCATTTCCTCTGGTGGAAAAACAGGTTTTAATTAAAACTCTTATCCTTTGAGATAAGCCCCAGATATCTTTGATGGAGTCAATCACCCAAATCATCTCGTGATTAGCATTTAAAAAGAGAAACTAAGTGTATTTAGGTGAAGCAGGGAAGCAGCACCGATTCTACAATCATTTAAAGAAATAAGCTAATTGTATATAAACACCATCATTTCATTCAGGTTTTGGCCAAATTGATATATGATTTAAGATGACTGCACGACAATTACTGTAGGGATGCTTTATTTCTCGTAAACTTCATCCATCGGTGCCAAACACGGTGAATAAACTCACTTTCCATATGTCCCGTGTGGCGACATGCAGCGAGCACAACATGACAAATAACCAATAAGTTGTGTTCTGTGACAGAGGGACAGTTAAAGAGTTAACGGAAGAACGTCACAAAAGGCAAAAAGCAGAGACAGACAGATCAATACAGAAAGAGGGAGAGACAGGGAGCATCCATCCTACCATCCACCATGACCTGGCAGAGAAGTCACAACACAGCTGCCACCTGAGCCCGGGGTCACTCTGCCTCTCCCCCGCCATTCCACACACACCGCCACGCCGCCACGCCGCGCCTCCCGGGCCAGGGCCGTCTCCGCGGGACTGCTGATAATTACCCCAACACACAAGTCAATAAGAGCAAATGCAGGGATGGAGTCACCAAATCTGCAGCTTGGTGTGAGGGATGCTGCTGTGGCGTGAGTGATGGGGAGAATGTGTGGTGTATAGGGTGTTTGTGCTGCTGTGGGCTGTGTGTGTTTGGAGGGTTTGGAGGGAGACGGGGGCACAGACACAGAAATGCCACGGAGACCCTCTCCAAGCAGCTGTGCCTCTCGCCTCGCCAGCCCCAACTGCTCCCGCTGCCATGATGTGCAGGCTTTCTGAACCGGCAACCCCAACGCCGCACGGCCCGGTGTACGCTGGGATAAACACGGACGGACGGCCTCGCGCGTGTGTGTGGGCCGCGGACGCTCCTCGGAAAAACATGTATATTTCCAAGAGCTTCTGAGATACACGGCCGGTCAGAAACAACAACTCCACCTGGTATGGTCTGCACTGATATCCGTGTTCCAGGAGGCCCGGGGCCAAGCTCAGAAGTCTGCGCCAGGTTACCGAGGGGCCTCCGCTGGACGGCCGTCGCAGCCGGGCCAGGCTGAAAGCTATGCTTGTTATACGTACGCTTTAATTGGCTTCTTATTTGTCAAAGAAAAAAAAAAAGCTCAAATAAACAAACCACAATGCATCTTTTGTTAGAATCGCAGTTTTTCTGGGTAATAGATGCAGCATGGTTATCTTTACCTGAAAGGTTTTAACTGTATTAATGGTGGGGAAAAAAATCAATATTGCAATATATTGTTGCGCTTTCTGTCGCAATAAATAATCAATAAACTGATGGCAAATATCGATATTTTATTACAACACACATAATGGATTTACGTGGTTGTCATCGCACTATTGTTCATGCACTTCAATTAGTCCAGCTGTTCAGTGTTTACATTTACAAGACTAGGAGGCAGTGAGGCACTATGCAAAATTAAGTTGCTTACTGACTTTTCAGTATTAGAAACAAAGCAGTGCACTGTCCTGGTTTATATAAAACATGTTATTATTGTTCATGCACTTTAATTTGTCCAGCTGTACAGTGTTTACATTTACAATGTCAATGTCAATGTCAATTTTATTTATATAGCACATTTAAAAACGACCGAGGTCGACCAAAGTGCTGTACAGTATACAATAAAATGAAACAATACCAAAAGAAAATACAGTGCAAAGTTTAGAAACAATAAAATCACTAACATGCTAGAATGATCAATAAAATAGTAATAAAAAATAGAAAATAGAGAATAGACCGCAAAGAACAGACACATAAAGTGCACAATTACTTCTCACAGAGGCAATTAGTAGGCAACTAATTTATCATACACTAAAAGCCAAAGAAAATAAATACGTTTTCAAAGAAGACTTAAAAAAACTCTAGGGTCTGAGCAGATCTAACATTCAGTGGCAAACTATTCCACAGCTTAGGGCCGGCCACCGCAAAAGCTTGGTCACCTTTAGTTTTGAGCCTGGATTTAGGGACATCTAAAAGCAACTGACTTGACGACCTCAGTGCTCTGGCTGGTGTGTGAGAGTGGAGAAGTTCTGCAAGGTATTGGGGAGCCAAGCCTAGGAGGCAGTGAGGCTCTATACAAATGCACTTTCTTTGTACATTGTATGAAGTTTTGGCATTGAATAAATGCATAACTACAGACGATTTCTTTTTTATGGGTATTCTTTCATTTTCAGTCACATATATCATGATATATCGTTGATGAAATTTCTTACAATATATTGAATATTGTAGATATCATGTATCGTGATATTATCGTTATCGTGGACCACATATCGCCACAGTATTGAATCATGAGTTACCCGTATCGTCCCACCCCTAAATGATATACTATTTTAATGATATGCTAAATGCTGTATTTTGTTATCCATATAAACTGCTATGCTATCATCTATTAGACATTTAAAATGCGTCCTGAACCGTTGGGTAAATGCTCGGAGGGGCTAAGAGGGGGTAAAGCAGGCAGGGCTGTATAAAGTGAAGGTCGTGATGTGGCTCAGGCAGCGATGCAGGAGTTTATATCGGATACGTGCCCAACAGAAACAATCAATCAATTGTTCACACAGTTTTCCACAAGAGATTGATGCCATTTCAGTCTGATGGAAAGTTATGATAATACAGATACTTTATTTTCAGAAAGAAAAGGGGTAGGTTTGAAAGAAAACCATCCAAAAGCAAAATATTTACTATGGGCTGTTTGTTTGCTTTATTTATTTAAGGATGAAGAGAGAGGTACTTTACTGTGGCCCCCCTTTGCTGAAAACGCGGCCGTTTATTCCCTCTCTTGCAAAGACAAAAAACCCTTTTCAGCACCGCTTACATCACCAAATCCAATGTTTCTGTTCCCCGGCGCTGTGTGCGTACGAGCCAGATGGAAATCTGTTGCTGATGAACAGAGTAAAAACAAATGAAAGTCATTTTCGTCTGTGGTGTAAACAGTTAGTCATTTCACATGAGGACAGCATTATTGTGGATTTTATTTAGTCATGCCTATCATAGAAAATAAAAAGAAACATCTGAGAGGAAAATTGGGATTGCCCCATTGTTTGAGTTCTGGGCTCGGTCCAATGAAACGGACGATTTTATCTGATGCGCTGTATCTATTTGATCAGTGTGCCTGTCTCTGCCTGTTTACTTGCCAGCATACGACGCCGTCTCCCTGCTTGTCCCGTTTCTGTCTCTGCCTGCGCTCTCTCGGACTTTTTCTACCTGCCTTTCCCTTCTGCTCGGCCCTCTCTGCTTTGTCTATCTGTAGGTTAATTAACAGTCGCTGACAACTTGTGAAAGAGAGTACCATTAACGTTGCCTGTATCCCCAAATGATGATCCTGCTGTGAGTGTTGTTCTCTGTCTCGGTGTTTTACAAGTGTAGTGGGTGGCTGCAGTGAAAGAGGGGGAGGAAACGTGGGACGAGTGGCAATTACAGGGCCAGTTATGGTGCCATAGCTTGCTTGACAGGCCACACTTGGAATGAATCCCCATTTTAAGGGAATTTAAAAGCTCTGGATGGGGCTCTATTGTATGACCCCACCTCCTTCCCTCCTCCTCCATCCATCATGAGCTTTCAGTCATGATGCAGCCCTGTTTTTAATTTTGCCAGGCCTCAGCGGGACCTAAAAAGCACAGGGAATGGGCTCGCTGCCTGGATGACCCGCATTAATATTGAAATGGATGTAGCGAGCCCCACTTGTGGTCCCTCGCGGACCCGCTCACACACCAAGGTGCTTAGATTAGTGCACGGACAAAAACTCTTCATTTTCCATAAGAAGTGCTTCACACAGTATCTTTCTGCCAGCAGGGCGACGCTCGGCCCTCTTTGGAAGCCCTTTTGTCCGCGGTCCCTCTGCCTCTGCAGAAAAAGGCCAGTGTTATATAACTGCACCAGATTCCCTCCGGCACGCTCGGCCCCGCAGGTCAACAGCTCGCGCTGAACAGCCGCTGATCGTTTCTAGGAGAAATGATCGATGTCAGAGAAGTTTCTAACAGAAGAATCTGTCTAAACATACACCGCACTCCTGGAAAGGCTCGCGCTCTCTCCGGCTCCAGCTGAACAGATTTCATACGCGTCTTTAAATCTTTAGCAAAGCTGTGTTCCAGGGAAGTTACACAGAGTTAGAGCTCGCTGTGAATTTCTAATCATCCAGCATAATTTTTCCACTCGAAGGCTAAATCTGTGTTTAGGTGACAGGATACACTAAAACCTCAACGTTTACACTCTCTCCCCCCCTGCCCTCCCTCACACACTCTCTCCCATCGTAATTTGTCTGCCCACTGGTTTCACTTATTAAGTTTCAAAAGGTTTCTGGGCAACGTGGTTTGAGAAAGGGAGAAAAAAAAAACCCAACCATGGCATTTTTTTGGCACACTGCGCTGCCCGTCTTGCCCAGAACGAGGAGGTTACCATGGCATCAGTGGGCACCTCATAAAGCAGACCATTGTTGGTGCCTGTGTCTGTGTCTGTGTGTATGTGTGCATGAGTGTGTGCCACATTGAGTTGCATGGCAACAACCTCTGGGCACCACCAGCACGAGCAAGAGGCTCAAATCTTCACGGGGCAGTGCCATCCTGCTGCCCAACACAAACACCGGCCTTTCTCCCTCTTCTCCTTGGCTTTATTTTTCTTTAAATTTGTCTTTATCAGTCTCATATTTCCTCACGATGAACACATGCTCTTCCCCACCTCGCCTGTACGTCTGTAAGTACACTGGAAAGAAGTAGAAATATCCCATCATTGTTGCTCAGATTATGACTTATCATTACTAAACGTAAAAGAAACAACAAAATACTGTCACAGGCTTGCATACCAAGTGTAATGTTTGTTTTTCTTCTTCTTTTCCCTGTGTGCACTGAGCAGATTGTTATTACACCAGACAGCTATACAGCATACACAGCAAATAAGCCCCCGAGCTAAAGCAAGCCGAGGGTTAAAAAGCAAGAAAAGTTTTATTTTCTTGTCTTTTCTAGTGGGATTCATTAGCCGAGACACGGTATAATACAGGTCTGCTTGTACTGTAATTGTTTCGCTTTTAAATGGTCCAAAACATTAAGTTACTATGTGCGAAAAATCTGGACACAATTTGTGGTTCCAGAACAAAAGAGCGATATTCAACTTATGAAAGTTTGGGTGAGATTTGAAAGGCATGCGTGAAAACAACCCCTGGCAGGTGTGTGTGTGTGTGTGTGTGTGTGTGTGTGTGTGTGTGTGTGTGTGTGTGTGTGTGTGTGTGTGTGTGTGTGTGTGTGTGTGTGTGTGTGTGTGTGTGTGTGCAGAGAGAGAATCGTGAGATTTGGTGAGAAATAAAGGACAGGACAGACTAAAGTGGGACATGTGTCCTCTGGCGCACTCTACTGGTCATGGTGGGAACTGCAACACGGTCATTTTGTAATTTAGAGACTTTGAAGGTTTTCAACAAAAAAAGAAAAACGCGCAAAACGCTTGTATTTAACAAGCACATTATAAAACACGGGTCATGGTTGTGAATGTACAATTAAAGGTAGGCTGTGTGAGTTCTTGATGCTTGCATTTAGAAGGTGTTAATCCACCATAACGTCATAGTTAAAAAAATAAACATAAAAAAAACAGTCCTCATCTAAAACACGTTAATTCACTGCTACTTTGGACCACTATGTGGATTAAAAGGTCATTTCAGGTGGATGTGTTTGATCATGGAAGTCAGATGCAACCTTTACGTACTGCAGCCATCATCTAATGTGGATAAGACACAGTTATGCTCTAAAACTGTCATTTCTTTCTTTCTGAAACTGTTGGTGCATTAACATGTATGTCCATTTACCCCAACAATGTCAGGGGATTTTGCTTTCAGTGCACTCATTTTCTCCCTCTACACCCCATTTCTGCACCATATTGCTTGCAAATGCGGTAAAAACCTGGGCGTCCTTGTACATGAAGTCTACTCCCATATAATATTTTTATGTTAAAACTTTGTGTGCCATATTTAGTGAGGCTGGTCACTTGACCTGCCTGGGGTCATTAGAGGCAATTAAATATATGATTTGACGTTCATTAATTGTTACCTGATGATGAAATCATGGTCATTTCTTAATAAGGAGAAATTATAGATAAATTCAGGAGATTAAAAGCATGCGTAAAATATTCTTTAGAGAGAACGGACCATTTCAGGAGGAAAATACTTTAATAACTGATAACATTACGGGCAAGAATTTAATTATATTGTAAACTGATGGTGGCTTCATATCAGATAGTCATTTAGATGCTAATTTGATTTTCTATTATAACTTAATCATAATAATGAACTCTTATTTAAAAATGACAAACAAGACAAACAAAAAAAAAACCTAGTTTAAATTGATCACAATGTGCCTTACATGTATTATTGTGAACGCATTGCTTTGAAAGTTGTTAACTTTCATACATTTTGGAGATTATTTCATCTTTAAAGAAAAAAAAATGTTTTCATGCAATAAAAGATGCAATTTGAACATGTTTGTGTTGGAAATAGAAGCTGGATAAAGGTGCATTTGATTTGACTTCACACAAACATGTTTTTACTGGCTTTATTTATACACATATATATGTGTGTGTGTGTGAGTGTGTGTGTGTGTGTGAGTGTGTGTGAACATGTGAACTCTGCTAACTTCCCTGGGACCGGCGTACAGCATCGTGATTAGTTGCAACCGGCCCACAAGGTGTAAAAACAGCAGAAGGGTCTGGTGGATGCGAGTGACCTAAGAGGGTTCACAGTGATTTCAACTTATATCGGCAGCCACCTGGAACAGCACTCCTCTGCTGCCAAACACATGCCATGTTTAGCCCGGGCCGGCCTGGCAGCCCTGCCTGTCTATGTGCATGCGTGACCGTGTGTGTGAGTGTGTTGTTCGGCCTGTCGCCGGCACCGTGCACGTTCCGTCCTCTGCCGTTGTCGAGCATGTGGCCCACAGATTAGCGCTTTAAATGAGACTCTCTCCTGTTCTGAATGCCCCCTCTGTTTGCTTACAAGGCCTGGGTGAGATGGCGTGGAAGGATTTGAGAGGGTTTTGTGCCTCCTCCTGTTCACAGGGGGGCATCCTATTATGACTGAGAGGCTGAGGGAGCCTCTCATTGTCACAAAGGGTTAAAAACTGAGTGTCTTTTTTTGGCGTGGTATGCAGGTCCTTTTTTCTTTTTTCTTTTTAAAGACATCTGCACAAGAGTTTCAAACAGATTTTGGTTTGAGACAGGTGCCAGCTCTGCCATCTGCTTTCAGTTTTACCTCCCTCACTGTCTGCTCTCAACCAATCCTCTCCCATCTTTGCAATTCCAATTCATCCATCTTTCTCCCCTCTTTCCGATCACTTTGGTCTGACAACCCTCGCCATCGTGGGCTGGTTTCATTCAGGTAACCCCAAGAAATGAACAGTGAGGAAAATTCAAAATGGAAAGAAACAGTTAGTAACTTCAGCTGTGACGTCTACAGCAAACATATATGAGTATATTTGAGACATTTGTAATACATTCCTGTACAATCTGGCATCAGGAGTTACAGGGAAAGACTTAATGCAAATAATGGATGGGGCGTGGCGTAATGGCTTATTGTAAAAAATGAACAAAATAGAAGGGGTCAACCACCACATCATTTTATTCATCTTTATAATAGCTTTTTCCTGTTTATCTCATTTAATTTCTGATAAATATTTTGGCTTTCATTGATCAAATGAAAAAAAAAAGGATAGTATAATGGGTCATAAATCACTCACTCCTTCTGGATATCTGTATTGTTTTATATTCTTTACATGTTGTATATATTGGCCTAAATTATGGATGAGGGTTTTTTTTTTCTTGGGCAGGGTAAAGGTGCAAAGAGTAACTTGAAAACGAGGTGAAATGTTGAAAAGCACCCATTTACTTTCACCAAACCCGAGATGTCGGAGGTGAGGTGTTGTGCTGATTTATTACCCCTGCACAAGATCGAGTTACTGCTTCTCGTCATTTTACAGTATTTTCAAGGCTCTCTGCTCTGACAGCCAGATGCGGAGACATTTTTTCCATGATACAAATCTACTTTTGATTGAAAAGCACTGTATGCATGCTGGTGATCTCTTGTGCGGCCCCGTCGAGAGTTCCCAAATCCTTCAAAGTAAAGAAAAAAAAAAAAAAAAGAAAAGCAAAAGAAAAGGGATTCAAATTGAACACAAACATGGTACTTTTTGGAGGGAGAAAAAAAATGCAATTATGTGTAAAAAATATCAATTTTAATGGCCAACTAGATGACTTATGAAAATACATAAAAATGAAAACACATTGTTGGCTGCTCTCCCAGCAGCTCCCCATGAGAAAGGAGGCCAAGCTTCATTTAAAGTGTGGCGCCTGAGCCGTGTCGCTGGGTTCAGAAATGTGGGGTTGTAACCCAGTGGTTTCTCTCTGAAATGTGCCTGCTATTAATGAGCCCACGAGGACATATAAGTGGAAAGAAAAGTAAACAAACCAGGTGACAAATGACAAGTAGCCAAGATGGGAGTCCTGCATTTAAATCCTGGCTTTTGTTTTTGTGGTGATAATCCGAGTGGACTCATGCATGGACTCAATTTTTAGTCTTCTTTATATGTATATACCCTATGTATTTCTTTTTTTTTAGAAATTACCCAACAAGGTCGTTTGCAACCTACACATTTCACAGAAAGTGTGTTAGCCAGTTTTGTCTTACTGATGAAGAAAGAAAGAGAAGAGACACGTTAGCTAAAACTGGAGCGTGCCAGACGACGCTACCTCTGCAACCATTAATTCCCGGGCCGTTCTCGTGTTAAAACTTTGTTAGTTGAGATCTTAACTGCAAGTGGCTTTTCACTTTCACACTTCAGTGAAATCCTGCCGGTGATTTTGGCCCATATCCGTCCGGCGTGTGTGTGTGTGAATTCATTAGTGTGTCAGATCGAGCCCGGCGTGCCAGGAAGCCGGGCAGCAGCGGTGGAACTCTGTGTGGTCAGGGCACAGTGTGTCCTCTCAGCTGCTGTTTTGGATTCACAGCTAACTTGACAGCAGCATCCTCGCTCATTCAGTGCAGCAGATGGCAGCGAGCTCGCTGCTTGCGTGTGCGCGTGTTTACCCATTTCTTTTGGAAAAAGGCAGCTGTGGAAAGGCAAAGTTTTGCCCACTGCTGCGTCCAGGTTCATGAGCGGGAAGCGAAGATGAGCACGGCGGTAAAAAAAACGCTGGACTCCCACAAAATCAGAATGGCCAGAAAAACAAAAAAAAATTCAATCAAAGCTTGCAGAAAATCTCCCATATCACTGTGTATCATCCAGGGAGGCTGTGGCCTGTTACATCTGAGATTAATCCTTGAGATTATATCCCTGCATGGTAGACAATGAGCATATTGTTGTGATCTTGTTGCTGTAATCCAGCTCAGCCCCATATGCAATAGACAACAGTTCTCTCTAGAGAGCTGCAGCGCTGAACAAAAGACTGTCCAGCGCTGGCAAAGCAGTCGCTCTGCTGTGGGAAAACATCTCCTGAATCCAATATGCAACTTTCACTGCATGCTCAAGAAAAATGGAAGTAAATCTCTCTCAGTCTGTATTGTGTTCATGTTTACCGAGGACTTGATTTAAATTGTGCTTAAAAAGGAACCACAACACGCAGCGTTTCCACATCTCCTCGAGTCACTGAGCAGGAATTCAATGTTATCCGTGATCTCGAGCTAAAAAGAAAAGAAGAGGAAGATTAAAAATGAGGATGGGCTTGCGGCCATCTGCTTTGAGGTAAAAGCAGACAGACAGAGGAAGAAAACGTGGATGAGCCAAAAGCTCATAAAAAGAAACAGCAGTCCCTGGCTAAATTGTCAGGCAGTTAGCAGATGAAATGTCATGCTATCCAGACATGCTAGACAGACGGGCGGCGTTGCCTGAGGAGGAATCCGACCATTTCATGAGCCTCAGCAGCCCAGCTGATTCACCAGCGCATCATACACTCTAATATGTTTTGTTGAAGTGAATCACTCTAGGTTTCCTTAATGAAAAAGCCAAACATACTGCTCTAACATCGGGTGACAAGGGCACCTTGGTTCTGCAGATGTTCCTGCAGATGACAGATGGTGCCGGCGCAGCTAAGGGAGCAACGGGAACGGTGTGTGCGCCAGGATGGTGCCACAAAAAAAACCCCCCTTCCCTCTAAATTTCCTCTCTGTACCCCCATCCCTAAATGTCCAGAAGAGGGAAGTTCTGGATGTGTGTGTGTGTGTGCACCTGTGTGTGCAGCTCTGAGGTCAGGGGTCAAAGGTCTGACACCAATCACTGTAAAACGCAGAGCTGGGTAGAGGAGCCAAAAAATGTACTCAAGTAAAAGTACTGTTACTTCAGAATAATATGACTCAAGTAGAAAGTAGTCATCCAAATAATGAGTTGAGTAAAAGTAAAAAAGTACTTGGTGAAAAAACTACTCAAGTACTGAGTAACTGTTGAGTAACGTCTGATTTATTTTTTTAACAAAACCATTCAAACAGACAAAAGTACAAAATAATCATCTTCAGGCAAATTAAATCAATAAAATAATAAAATAAATTAAAATTGATTAAAAAAAAATTGCTTAAATTAAAATAATCTTAAAGTAAATCCAAGTACTTTAATAAATAATAAAATAAATAAAATAATAACAGAATAAAAAAAATTAATTAAGCCTTTGTACTTTTCTTTTTTAACCAGGCAGAACTAGAACAAACATGAACTCATAGAAACTCTGTGTGTGTTTGAGTCTGTGTAAATGTGACAAAACATGCAAAAACAAACATTTTTCCCAAAGAATCACTCAGTGATGTCATGAGATTGACGCGTACGTGGATAAAAGAAAAGTAACATCTCAACGTTCCTAATGTAGCGGAGTAAGAGTAACAGTTTCTTCTTCACAAATCTACTCAAGTAAAAGTAAAAAGTATAGAGATTCAAAACTACTCCTAAAAGTACAACATTTCCCAAAACTTACTCAAGTAAATGTAACAGAGTAAATGTAACTCGTTACTACCCAGCTCTGGTAAAACGTGGCGGCGTGGCATCCTGTGTTTATGAACACAATTTCTCTCTCTGATTGTACTATATTTAACCCCCCTACCCCCCCCCGGATGAGATAAGGTTATGGACTTGTAGTTCTGTGGTCCAAATGAAATGAGCACTATTGAGCCAACAAAACGGTGCAAGACCATTATTTTTCTGGGTTCCTGGCCACCTATGCGATTGTTGTGCTGAAAGCCTGAGGATAAGGTTTCACGTCCCAGACTAAAGGTTAGCACCGCCACCACACGATACCCCACCAGGAGCAACTGGAAACGAGAAACAGCCTCCTTGTTTTGCAGCAGATGTAATAAATACAGTACAAGCAAAGAAAATGAGCCCCATTCGTTTTTATTAAAGCAAACGTTGCTGCTCATATTTTGGTCTTTTTATACCCTTTGAATCTGGAGAATCTCAAGCACATAAAAACATGAAGCAACACTGGAAAATCGGAATAATTTTACACAAATGAACAGGGACAAAAACAGGCTCCAACATAATGGGAATAAACTTGAACCCAGACACAGCTGACATCCTTTATTAAGGCAAGCACCAATTTCACAGATGTCGGATGTTTTAGGATGCTCAGGAGCAACGTGGACCGGTGTTTCCTGTTAGTTTTAAGACACCGTCCACTGGGCCCAGTCACTAATGAAAGGACGGCACAAAGGCTGAAGGCTGAAGTTTTGTTTGTTCGGGACAAAATGAAGCTCACGGGGAAAAGACCTAAAAACACGGCGAAGCTTTCCAGCTCCAGTGGCAATAAAAGTAAAAGAAGAACGGTGAAATTAGAAGATCACCGGGAGCTTTCGGAGCTAGACGTCCACACCAGCGAGGGGAAGTTACAGTAAGTCCAAGGTTGATCATCCATCAGGACAACAACCTGAACTCCCTCCCAGCCACACAAAAACATCATTGTAAAATATAATGTACATCCAGCGAGTACTTTTACTGCTCGAAAGCCCTCGTACAAAGATTTTACTGCTACAAAGCAAAGACCTGGAAGGTTTAGCCAAACGACCGGCAGCTGAGAGCTAAGAAGCCTCCAGGACAAACGTTATTGCTGCCAAGGGGTCGACTGGCAAGTACCAGCCAAAGCCTTTTGTTTAAGATAAAATGACTGATTCCTGCAGAATTGGCTCATTTGCATTCATTTGTTTATTGACGTTTTCAACATTCACTGCTTTTACTTAAGCACAGTTCCTGACGTGGACCAGCGCTGAGGCCCCGCTTGATTTCTGAGCTTAAGTTGGGGGCGTTTATACGGCGAAAATCATTCTTGCGTATTGACAGCTGTGCTGTGAGATTATGTCAGTCCAGCGTGCTACAGTACGTGTTTCCATAAGACAACCGGTAATTGGTCCGGTTACACTCCAGCGCTCTGGATTTGTTTCTCCAAGCCGACGGATTCAAAGATTGATGGTTTTTTTGACGTGGCGATGATGGAGCGATTGATGAATTTTGTTGACAGGCCCGCTGGTCTTTGGCGGAGCGGCTTTGTGGAGAACCAGACCTTTCCCCCCTTTGCTAAGTGAAGTGGAAGTCTCTTAAGGTGGCTCTGAAAAAGAGATGAAACTGTCAGACTACATCTAACAGCTCTTCCAGGGGTCAGTATTCTGGTGATTTGGCAGCACATTTAGTGCCTCTGGGAGGAGATTTCATGGAAATTACTGACATTTCAAACAATGCCAACTGGAAGTGAAAAGCGTAATGGTCTTGCTGATAGCGGCCGTGCTAACAGTCTGACTGCATCAGTGGAGAAAGCTCGGTGATCAGATCATTTAGGGCCAGTGTGCAGAATGAGGCATTCACGGCGGCGCTTTGGTGCCAGATAATTTCAACAATACTGCTGCATTAGTATAATGTGAGATAATCACACTCCAGACTCGGTAGAGATCGAACAATAAAAAGAAGAAGTGGATTCAAACATCTGCTTTTCCTGTCCACAGATTAGGAGCCCTGGAACTTCGGGAAGCGACACAGAAAAAGGCGAACAGGTAGAGCCGATAATTACCCCATTTATCTTCACTGGACCCCGGCACTGCTGCACGAAGGTGCATGTGAGCACGAGCCCACGTTTGATGAATCTCCCTTTAAATCAGCAGTCACCAGTGGCTCAAGAGCCTCCATCACTTTGTTTGTTCCCATTCATCATCTCATTAGAACCTTGAGCGCTGCCGTAAAGGTCTAAGAGCCCCCGAAGAGGAGGCTGCCGCCGCGAGCTTTATCATAACTAAACATTTCAGGGATGTTATTATTACTGTTCACAAATTCCTCAAATCAGATGCATACACATTTTTTATGAACCGCAATCTGTTCCTCTCCCAAAGCTGTTTTGTCATTCGTTAAAAAGGAAACCATAATGCATTATGGGTGGAGAACGCCACAGTTGTTTACTGCTGCGGGAGTCTGGTGCCATTACAGGCCGGGGACCAGTGCCAGATTCTTGTGCAAACCCGGTGCACGTACATGTTTGCAGGGATGTTTTTGCTCCTGGGGGGTTACATGACCATGAAACGTAAAGATTTGTGATGCAAAAGAAATGCGTCCAGATCTTTTAGCCCAGGGGTCGGCAAACCAAAATGTTGAAAGAGCCATATTGGACCAAAAACACAAAAAACTAAACTAAAAAGATATGTCTGGAGCCGCAAAAAATGAAAAGTCTTGTATCAGCCTTAGAAGGAAGACAAACACATGCTGCATGTAGCTATATTAACTGGGGAAGATTTTTTTTTCATTATGCACTTCAAGAAAAAAGTAAAAATGTTGAGAAGAAAGTCGAAATTTCGAGAAAAAAGTCGAAATGTCAAGATTAATGTTGAAGTACAATCTTGAGACAAAAGTTGAAATGTCGAGAAAAAAGTCAAAATGTCGAGAAAAAGTCAAGATTTTCAGAAAAAATTTGAAATATCGAGATTAAAAAGGAAAGGAAAAAGGAAGAAAAAAAGGAAAAAGAGACGAAAAAAGGAAAAAAGAAGAAAAAAAGAAAAAAAGGAAAAAAAATTAAAAAAAGAAGAAAAAAAAGGAAAAAAAAGCTCCAGGAGCCACTAGGGCGGCGCTAAAGAGCATGCGGCTCTGGAGCCGCGGGTTTCCGACCCCTGTTTTAGCCCATCGGCTGCAGGGAGCCCAGGGAGCCATTCGTGTTTCACTCTTCCTGGAAAGTAAGCAGAAATAAAAAAAACCCTCTGGAAGTTGTAGTGGTTCTCAATCCTCGTCTCACCAGGACCCCCCCCCCCCCCCCCCCCCCAGCTTTACCACCTTAAAACCCTCCACTGAGCCCCAGAACCATCCCTAAGTGGAAAAGCCGTACATCCATTATCGTCAAATAAACTCCCGCTCTCCACCTAGAGCCGTGAACCCGTCTCTGCCCTCTCGTGCACGCGTCGCCCCAACAGCACCCGCCTCCACAACCACACCACCCCACACTGGGTTAGAAGATTGCTTAGACTTCAACTTTTGGTTGGACGAGGTCCAACTTTAACATTTGTGTGTGTGTGTGCAAGAAAGAAAAAAAGAAAGAAAGAAAGAAAGAAAAACACTCTCCTGCAGAGTCAGTATCTTATGACGTCAACGGGCAACCGATATCTCCGTTGCCGAGGACAACATTGGTTACCTGGGGAAACCAATTATTACTTTCTTTGTACTGTTTCCGGAGGGAGCCGTAATTCATCACGTTCGCCGCGGGGGCTCGTCTCACCGAGGAGGCCTCCACACCCGCTCCTCCGCCCCAGTGTGTTGTCATCACCGGGAAATTGAGATATTATGAGGTTCTGCTCTCTTTTATCTGGATTTGCTCCTCGTCTCTTGTTCTGGGAAGACGCTGAATAATGTAACTCTCTCGTGCTAGAATCCAGAGTAAACCCCAGTTCGAGGCCTGCAGCGACGACATTCATTACGATTTCTTCTCTGTGTCAACAAATAGTGACGGAGTGCTGGCGAATCGCTTCAGAGGAAGAGTCTGTGCATGTTCAGTCATGCAAAAGATGGAATTCATTTCCTTGACATCCTACATGAATGCAGATAACTATGACATTACACAAGATTTTAATTTTGTTCAGAGAGAAACTTTGATAAGCTGTCAATGATTCATTAGGAAAGAGATGCAAGCCTTTTTCTTCAGACCTGTTCAATCGAGGACATGGTGTTCCCTTTGCTGTTAAAGCTTGTGGTGTCATCATGCAATTATCTCAAGAGCTCTTAAGACCTTTAAAGGAGGTTTGTGGATTTCTTACTCTGAGAAGGAAGTGGAAGAGCTCTCCATCCTCTCCTTAAGCCGGGCAGACACTGTGCGATTGTCGGCTCGTTTTGAACCAATTTTCCAGTCGTGCGACTATTTTTTGGATCGGGCTGGATTTCCACCCAATCGTTGGTCGTGCCTCGTGAGGTATACGTGGGGTAACGACGAGAGAGTAACACCTCACGACGAGCTCCCGATCACAAATCATGTGCTCGCAAGAAAATCAAACGTGTTTGAAATCCTGGTCTCTCCTTGTGAAGGAATCGCACAGTTGAAGCAGCTACGACCCGATTGGACTCATCCTTTCACAGAGAGCATGCGCAATAAAAAAAAAAGACAGAAAAAGTGCCAAAACGTACGTATACAGTAGATAGTATTGGTCTAACGTGCTATATGTAGCCGTTGCTGGCAGCAACGGCTACATATAGCACGTTAGACCAATACAACTTGCTGCTTACCTCCAGTTCTCGCTGAAGGATTGAAAGACCGTACTGCCCACGTCTGCTCAGCCAATTCCTTGTCCAAACACAACATTTTTTTGATTTATAACCACACAGAATGGCACAAATTGCTAAGGCAGCGCGTTTGTTTTTACTGAGCATCTTCGGTGTCTCCCACTTCGGGGTTCCTCCTCTTCCACGTCTTTTTGACGTTGCAGTTCCAGTAACAGAAGTCCCACGTGAGGATGATGAACGTATAGTGTGAGCAGACGGGTCACATCAGAGCATCGGGTCGTACAGTGTGAGACCATAAATTGTGGGCTGTGAACTTTTGAACTCAGCGATCTAGTCGTGTAGTTTGAGATGGAGCTGAATCAAACGATTTAAAATATCGCACAGTGTATGCCCAGCTTTAGAGGTGAAGAGTTCAAACGACCTTCAATATGCACATTACGTTTCCAAAAGAGCAAATTCAACCTAAAGGCTGATTGTTTATTTCAAAGCAAGTGTCAGAATCCCCCTAAATTTCCTCCCAGAACCTGCAGGTTCCTCTCCAGCTGGATGCAGAGATACCTGCAGGAACCTCTCCAGCTGGATGCAGAGATACCTGCAGGAACCTCGGCCTCTCTGGGAAAGGTGCTCTGACCCGAGAAGACAGGTGAATAAATCACACCGCTGCTTCCAACACGGTCTGGACTCAGAGCTGATCACGTACGGCCACTTTCACTCATCCCGCTGGAGTCTATCATGTTCACAATGCAGCATCGCTACATCTCTACATCTCTACATCCTCAAACACAGCTGTCAATCAATGCAACAATGAGCAGCTGCTGCTCAAAGTGCAGTTGTAATTTGAGTTGCTTCTTTACACAAAATGTGTGTATTTGAGTGACATAATGAAACTCTGCACATTAGCAAATCCACCAAAGATGAGAAGAAATGGAGACTTAAAAATAACATGAACCCCCAAACATCTTACTAATAATAGAGCTGTGGTCAAACTTCCCAGCAAGCTGCTGTCCCGGTCCGGAGGGCGGTCGTGGAAATCCAGCACAAGACGTTATTCCTGCTAAATTGTCCAGTATACAATAAAATATGACCACTGTTGATACTTTTTTTAAATAAATGATTTAAAGTAAAATCTATCGTGGTGTCATTCAAGTACTTTTCATTTACCTGTGCCCGTTGTCTCAAAGATAACAAGATGTTGGATTGTATAAAAGTAATCATTTCATGGGGTATACCTGGTTTTTCACATGACTAAACGTTCACTTTGGAAACGATTAAGCTCAGTTTCAAACTGATCGAGAACCTTCTGGTCGACTCTCTTTGAACTTCAAAACTCTGAGGATTGAGACCTTGGCTGCGTCCGAAATTGCATACTTCCACCCTAATGAGTATGCAAAATGAGTATGCGAGATTTTTTAGTGCGTCCGAAACATTAGAACGTACTCAACAGTAGCTCTATCCATACTCATTCCAGAGAAATCTTTTAGTGTGGATTGATGGACACTAGCCGAGCAGAAACTTCCCACAATGCAATGCAGCGGTGTTTGGTTGCTAAGTTATGCGTATATGTCATAGTATAATATTAAGTATAATAATATTATTATATAGTATTAATATTATAATATTCATATATAATAATATTATATAATGTCATCTTGTTTCGGCCAGGATAAACAGGAAATAGCAGAGCGGAGCTGCTACTGTTACCATGGTAACAGCTGCTACTGCTGCTGTGACACGTCACTTCCTCCCACGGCAGGAAGTGACGTGTGGGCTCTTAATAGTACGTCCAAATTAATGCATGCTACTGATATTTACTCAAAAGTGTGCCGAATTTAAGTATACTTTTTAGTATATACTGTTTAGTATAGCATTTCGGACGCACTTTTCGTTTTCATACCGATTAAATTTCACAAATGACAAATATACATACATATATAATGTATATAAAATAAGGACAGAACTTTTATACAGCTTTAGGACAAAACAACAAAAAAAACTCCTCTACATCAAGACTGATTTTTACATGTGGCCGTGATAAAGAAAGAGTCTTTAACATTCAATAAGGTGCTCCACACAGAGAGAGACTGATGCTGATTTCATTTCAGGTGTTTGTACGAGGGAGAGTACTGCAACTCTAAAATAGTTGAGACGGACAGCTGAGACACAATTCAATATTTCCAGTTGCCCCTTTTGATATTTGATACAAACAAAGAAAGCAAATTCAAGACAGGAAGTCCCTTTGTCCTCTCATGCAAGCATCCATGAATAATATTGGAGTCCTTGTTTTTCTCCTGGTTTTTATTCTGACGCAGCCCTAACGGACTGGTAACTTCACGATATGCGCTCCTGTCAAAAACTAACAGACTAAAAAACAGCTTTTTCCCTAAAGCCATAACCATCCTGAACAAAATGTGAATGCCTTCATGTGCAATTACTGTTTTTACCGTGCAATACTTTCCCGGACTATCTGTGCAATATTCCACCACATGTGTAACTATATGTTTATTATCTGTAGATAGGATCTCAGGTCTTGATTTCAATATTCAAATGCACCTCAACCTTTTTTATATTTTTATATTATTTATATTTCTTATATTCTTATATTTCTTATTGTTTGCACTGTCTTGCACTGGAGAGGTGATGCTGCTTTCAATCTCACTGTACCCAGGTATATTGACAATAAAGTATTTTATTCTATTCTATTCTATTCTATTCTATTCTTTGTGACCAGCGATGGAAGCCAAGCAGCTCTGCTGGGCTGACGCACCGTGTTTAATGAGTGCACCAAAAATATCCCAGCAGGTAGCCTGCACCACCGGGACCATCACTGAACAGAAATGCACCGCTCTGCTCCAACTAAACGGATCTGTTGACTCAGGTTGGGCTTGTGACACAGTTCAGGTGAGTGTGCTCCATATAACTTCCCTAAACATTTCTCAACACACCACCCATCCCTCCTACTAACATAATCACTCAAAAATAAACATGTAATCTCACCACTTTCCCCTTATCGTCTAACTGTTAACAAGCCTATTTGCTTATGACTGAGGCTGATGTGATCCCTAAAGCCGCAGGCTTGGCACCAGATCTCTCCTAAGCCAAATTAAGCTTCTGTCATGCCCACCCCCATCTTCAGGCTAGTGCTGCCCCTGCCATGGGAACTCTAAATCTTTAATGACGATGGAGAGCTCTGTGCGCTCCCACGATACAAAAGAACTGACATCTGTCTCTGTAAGTGCTGAGCGCCAGAGCAACCCCATTTGTTCAATCTGCACTTCTTGAAAAGAAATCAAATGTAGAAGTTGAGGGGATACTGAAAAGCTGCAGCGATTAAAACTAAAATTCTTTCTGTCTAGGGTTTATTCCTGGTCTCTCAACCGAGCAGTTACTTAAAAGCTAATGGGAACATAGGTCCAATGGGAAAATGGGATCGAGACATGGATATATTACTAATTAGGCATAATCTTATGGTGAACTCCTGATTAAACTTTGTATTTGTTGATTAGTTAATGATCACTTGTACATAAAATAGGAAGAAACAAATAAGGACTAAAAAAAAATAACATTTAGACATAACAGAATGCAAAAGTATACCGGCCTCCATGTATATAAATATTTTCTGGGTTTAGCACTGAGAACATATGGCACAGTTGTTCCAGTTTCTTTCTTTTTGTAAAGATTCAGCTGGTTGGAGCTTGCATTCATGTTTATGTAGGCCATTAATGAAACTGGTAACTTTTTTTTTTCAACTTTTTTTATTGGGTTTTGCAGATGTATACAATTATATCAAAACATTTACAGAGATAAGCACACTTTTTTTTTTTTAGGAACAAATAACAGAAAAATACAGTGGTCACTTACGTATTGCAGCATACCCGAATAACCTATATAAAACTAGAACAACCACAATAAAATAATTATAGATATACTGTAGATAAATTTAAAAAAAATAAACAAAAATAATAAAATAAAATAAATAAATAAATAAAACTAAGACAGAAATGGACAATTGCAAAAAATAAATTAAAAAAAAATTGTAATGAGAATTATTAATGAAATTAAAAAAACAAAAAAAGGCAAAAAGGCACAGGCACATCAGTCAGGTAATAGTGATTTGCAATAGAGATAGCAACAGACATCCCAAGTTAAAGAAGCAGCATACAACCCTCATCCCAACAGAAATAACATATCTGCAGGTCTTTAATCTGCTCCAGTCACATCAGTCAGGGGTGAGTGGGAGATCCGTCTTCTTAACCAATTGAAGGAATGGGCCCCATAATTTCCCAAATTTACCAGAGCAGCCCATTAAAGACAGTCTAATTTTCAAACTGTTAACTTTTAACAGGAAATAAACAAGGAGAGAATTAATTAAAAAACACAGATGATGTGATATTAAGTATTTTGATCATACATCAGAAGTCATGCATTTGAGTTCACTGGCTTTTCTTTCTTTTACCTAATACTGATTTGAGGTATGCTGATACAGATCTCTCTCTCACTCACACACACACACACACACACACACACACACACACACACACACACACACACACACACACACACACACACACACACACACACACACACACACACACACTCACACACACACACACACACACACACACACACACACACACACACACACACACACGCACACACACGCAGAGGTGGGTAGTAACGAGTTACATTTATTCCGTTACATTTACTTGAGTAAGTTTTGGGAAATGTTGTACTTTTAGGAGTAGTTTTGAATCACTATACTTTTTACTTTTACTTGAGTAGATTTGTGAAGAAGAAACTATACTCTTACTCCGCTACATTAGGTTGAGCTGTTACTTTTCTTTTATTCCTTTTATCCACGTACGGGTCAATCTCATGACATCACTGAGTGATTCTTTGGGAAAAATGTTTGTTTTTGCATGTTTTGTCACATTTACACAGACTCAAACACACACACACAGAGTTTCTGAGTTCATGTTGTTCTAGTAGCCTGGTTAAAAAAGAAAAGTACAAAGGCTTGAAATTTTGTGCTACTTGTGCTTAATTTATTTTTTTATTCTGTTATTATTTTATTTATTTCATTATTTATTAAAATACTTGAATTTACTTTAAGATTATTTTAATTTAAGCTATTTTTTATTAATTTTTATTTATTTTATTATTTTATTGATTTAATTTGCCTGAAGATGATTATTTTGTACTTTTGTCTGTTTGAATGGTTGGGTTAAAAAAATAAATCAGACGTTACTCAACAGTTACTCAGTACTTGAGTAGTTTTTTACTTTTACTCAAGTAATTATTTGGATGACTACTTTTTACTTCTACTTGAGTCATATTATTCTGAAGTAACAGTACATTTACTTGAGTACAATTTTTGGCTACTCCACCCACTTCTGCACACACGTCTCTTGTCAACCCCGTAGTTTTGTGTTCAAGCGTTCACCGCTGCAGCGCCGCTCCGGTCCAGCAGGGGGCGATGCTGCTTCCATGCTCGCTGGCCACGCCCCCATAAAACCAACGAAGAAGACACTCTTCCGGGTTCTTCTTGTGCAGCAATGGCGGCGTCCGTGCTGTGCAGGAGGGCAGCGGTGTTGTCTCTCAGAGGGGTTTATTCTCCCCAAACCGCTTCTGCGACCCCTCTGTGCGGGTCACTGGTCCAGGTAGCATGCTACAACCCGAAGCCGCTCTGGCGGAACGTCCGGGAGCCGTATATTCCCGACAAGGACGACGAGAGGACGCCGGAGTGGCAGAAGTCGTCCCAGTACGACAGGAAGCTGTTCGGTCGCTTCGGCTCGGCGTCCGGCATCGACCCGGCCTCCCTGTGGCCCAGTCACGGAGACCTGGAGAAGATTATTGCAGAGGAAAACCAGTGGCACCCCTCGCTGGACGTGATGCTGACGAACATCGCAGCTAAGGACGAGGAGGAGACCAAGAAGAGACTGGACAAGTGGGTCCATTATCGGACAAGCTGATTTATGGTTCCACGTTATCGACGCAGACCCATCGCCGTAGGCTCTGCGTTGGTGTAACGCGGAACCATAAATCAGCCTTTAGAAAACGTGCAAATGATTGAATCTCGAGAAAATCGTTGGAAAAGTGCTTTTAGCCAGTCTGCATTTTCAATCAGGGCTGCTCGTGAGTGGAACTTCATACCAACTGAGATTACAAACCAATCAAATTAATCTTTTTCTTTAAATTTTATCTAAAAAAGTGGTTAATTAGTGGCCAAGGCTGTCAACATTAAATTTTAGTGCTTAATTTTCCTGCTTGCTGCCCTGCCTGTCGGCGTTTGTCTGATCCACCTGTCACGTTGCCTATTAGTTGGTCTAGTTACACTCTTGCTTTTTGTGCATGGCTTTTTATTCTGTATTTAGTGCTTTTGTCTTGTTTGTTTTTGGCCTGTTAGTGTTATTGTGTCTTGTGTTATTAATGTTGATGTTACTGTTGCTGCTTCATGTTGTTTCTGTTTTCGTTTGTAGCAATTGTCTGTTGTTGAGCTTATGTTAACCTGTGTGTATTTTAGTTTAGTCTCTTACCTTTTAATCTTTATTCTGATATAGCCTTTTTTATTCGGAAATGTTTTATTGATTTTATCTTAATAATTTTTCTTTTAGGTTGACTATTTTACACCAGTCCAGGGACAGCAAATGCAAAATAGCCTTTTTGGCTAATTCTGGCACATTTCACATTTGTTTAAATGTGTTATTAATGTGCATTGTCCCTGTTATCTAAACCTTTAAATAAATTGTACATACTTTATTAAACAAGATACACCAATTTCATTGGTGCAATCCATGTTTACGAGTTGTTGGTTTTAACTGCAAGATTACTGTTTATAATTTAGGATTGATAAATTGGGTTTTATTTCAGTATTGCCACTCTTTTCCAGTATCTTTACCATGTTCACTTATTTAATATGCAAGACCTTTATACTTGTACATGAACTAGTATTCTTTGTCAAAACCATAATCTTAACTGTACATCGACACGTCATTCTCGTAACAGATTAAACTGTTTATTAGGAAGCATTCTTCTGACGTATTATGAAGTCTGCATCTTTGATCAAATGCTAGGAAGAGGGCATGTTTAAACAAATTTTACCAAGATCATATTTATTATTAAAAGTGGCAATGTTTAAATACCATCACAAGAAGTTGTGCTCTAAAGGGATGAATAACTGGCATTTGTCATTTTGTTTTTCATATCAACTCAATATAAAATTCCGGCTTTTACTACACACTAAGAACACAAAGTGCCAAATGTAACCAGCAATTATTTTGTCTTCAGTCGTTAACCGTTTGCTTTGCTGTTGGGAAGCATATTTGCATAAGTTAATTGTTAACATTAATTTTCAGCTGGTGTTGCCATTTTAGCAAACTAATATTTGCATGCCTGTACTTTAGCACCTCTGTGTTGACAATCTCATTACATTTATATTGTATCTGATCAAAACCCAACATTGTGGTGTTTTCAGACTCTGTTGAACGTCAGGTTAATGGCAAGTATATAATTTACTAACGTCTCCATTTCTGTTGCAGAGAGAAGCTCATAGCAGAAAACATGGCCAAGATGCCCAAGATGGTTGCTGACTGGCGCAGAGAAAAGCGTGAAACCAAACTGAAGCTAAAGGAGGAGAAGAGCCGTCGTGCACGGCTGCTGGCCGAGGCCAAGGAGCGTTTTGGTCACGCGGTGGATCCCCGTAGCGCCAAGTTCTTGGAAATGGTTGCAGAAATAGAGAAAGAGGAGAAAAAGAACAGGAAACTACTGAAACGCAGAGCGAAAGAAGAGAAGCTGGCTGCGCCAGCGACTCCTGCTGCTGCTTCATCGTAGTCCTGGACAGACACGGGGGTGATCTCTGCAGCAGTCCTGCAGCTGTAGCCTCTTGAACACTTTATTATTCAACATGTTTGAAAAAAAATATATATAGAAAGCTGAGTTTATCGTTTGTGTTGAGACTGCTTCAGTGAGATGAGATGTTGCAAATACTTCAGTCAGCTACAAACTGTATTGTTCACGATGGAATTACAGATGCATCAAACTTGAACATTCATGGACTTTTATTGCAGGACTTTTGTATTTGAATGCATTCTCATTAAGTGGATCTATTAAACTGGCAGCGTAAGCGGTCAACGCTGTTCTGAACAACTTCAGCACAAAACAAGTTGTCCATATGATTTAATAAAGTTCATTTTGTCCATGGCTTTACAATATAATTTGCTATTTTTAATTGGAATTTTTAGTTTTTTTAAATACCTGATGTTTTGGCGATTCCTTTTGCTTTCAAGGAGGCGTGACTCACTTGTCAGATTTGACAGGGGAGTCACACCTTCTTTCAAAATCAGCTGGTGAATGGCGGGTCACACACACCATCCTGTGACTGATGAAAGCAAAAAGAATCACCGAAACATGTCAGGTACTTAAAAAAACCTAAATTATTGTCCGACAAAAAGAATTAGCAAATTAAGTTGTCCTTGTTTCGTCTTACGAGACACCTGTTAACTCATTTTATAAACAAAAAGAAATCCTCAGAGCTTTTCTTTTGTCTCAAGTCTTTCAAGCAGACATGTTTTTTGTGTGTAAGTTGACCGTTTCCTGAGTTCGCCGACATTTAGTTCCACACATTGCTAATGCTGCAGGTATACTGGACCGTGGCTTTAGCAGTCTGTTCAGCTACTGGTTTATGGGTTTGGAATGACCCATTTTGGCTCCGACTCTTTCCCAGGGTGTGGCCCCTCAAGTTCACACCAAAATACAAAGCTGTGCTGGCAAACACTAAAACTACCGAGCTGATTACGGGCCTGGCCGTTTAAGTCTAAATAAACACCTTATTCACAGTTCAGTCATGAACAGCTCATCGCTTTTTTTTTTTGTGTGTAGTTTTATGTCAAGTTCCCTGATCCAGGATGGTGAAACACCCCAGCATCAATATGAACGTTACAATTATACACAGTGGGTGGTGGATAAATGCTTCGACACGCAGAAAAAAAAAAGGTTTTGCTTGTTTCCTTTTTAAAAAGGAAGAACTTTTATATACAGTGGCTGCTCGCTGGATGGTAATTTTTGCAAGATAAAACAAATATTCAGAGAGATCATTGGTTTATACAAAAGTAACTTGAATTGTCAAGCTTTTAGAAAATTCACTTCAGTGAAAACATTTCATGTTGAATTTTGATTCATTCAAAAGCAGCGAGATGAAGAAAGCTTTAAGCCTCAGCGTTCACAGCAGAACCACGCGACAGGACATGTTCACTACACCCACCAGAAATGGGGCAGTTGTCTGCAAGGCATGCCCGAGCGTGCCAAGTATACCGGCTATGAGAGGAATTCTTTATACAACATTTATCTAATCGACAGTCATTAATCCAAACCACATTACAGCACAGTATAATATAATTATGTACCCATCACTGAGACCTAAATCACTAACAGCTGATTACTTTACATTTTAATAGTATTACATTTGCTCTAGTACATATCAGATTTAGAGTTAGCTATGCCAACAATGTAACATCTATTAAATACTATATACAGTCCGGCTTGTGTTAACAGACTTAAGCCCCTCAGCTCTGCTGCTACATTCCTGAAAGTAACAAATTATACTTGTTTGGTGGATAAAAACGTACAACTATAGCAATACCATGTTCACTTGTTGTAAATAGGTGCTGGATATCGAGCTAAAAAGGACCAGAACCTTCTGCATTCGGGTGGAGGAGCGTGTGGATAATGAGCTCTGCTTTACTGGGCGTCCTCTTCCGCGGGGTCGGCCTTGAGCTTGGCCAGCGCGGCGTGCACCCTGAACTGCGTGCGAGACTCCATCGAGTAGTCCTTGTAGTTGTGTCTGCAAATCACAGCAGTGACCAGGGTTAGACTGCAGGCTGGGCAGGAGCGTCATCAACTTTACACATTTTACAGTTCTCTACTAAAAGATACATTTATATAATTCAATTCAAGCAGTTCTGTGATAAGATATGTTTGATTCATTGAACTGGTTGCAACCCAAATCTCGACAGCAATTTCACTGGCTTCAGTTCCTTTTTAAATGTGTTTATTTTCACTGTCCTCCATATTTAAAAAAAACTCATGATTCCATATAACTCTCCATACTCACTCAGACATATGAATTTTCCCTTTTTCTTTGTTCCTAGAATTTCAAAAGGTTGGTAAAAGATAATTTTATTTTAAAGCTCCATCAGATTGGAATAATCTTCCTCTCTTTTTGCGTTCTATTACCTCTTTTCATTGTTTTAAGTTGTCATTATACTCTCATCTTAAAGCAAATTGCCTATGTTTTTAATTTATTTATGTATTTTTTGTCCTTTTTTCTATTTTTTTTTCTCTGTTATGTAATATTTATCTCATTGTTTCGGTTATTCAATTAGTCTATTTTGTAACTAGACTTATGTGGGTAGGGGTTGTGTGTGGGAGGGTCAGCAAGATGTCTGTGTTTGTTTTATGTCATGTATGTCTAGACTGTAATGTGATATATTGTAATGTTGTACGTTTTCTTGGGGCCCCCATGAAAATGAGATGTTACATCTCAAGGGCCTATCCTTTAATAAATTCTAAAATTAATTACTAAGATTGCAATGACTCGCTGTGTAATAAATGTATTGATATATACTGTATAAATTCTGCTGATTGGGTCCAAAAAAAGTAATCGTCATAGATGTGAAATCATACGATTGAGACCAAAATTCTGCTCTGAAGTTGGACATTTTAACACGAGCCAGCAGAGTTGGACTATTTTGGAGCCAGCCGAGGAGCTGCAACGAATGGAGGCAGCTGCCTTTGCAGAGAACCATGATACCCTTAACATGCACGTCTTTAGAAACCTCAAGGCCCATTTATATATTGCATTTTCTTGTATGAATGGCAAGTGCAAAGCATCAGGTATCAATCAGTACGTGCACATGCAGCGATTCAAACTGGTTGGAGATCATTTGCACACATCGTACTGACTTTTAAACTGCATGTGAACACCTTAAGTCAGTCAAGTAATCTGATCAGACTGGATTCATCAACCCGCTTGCAGCACCTAGATAAGCCAGTCGCAACCGCCTTGTTAATGCCATGTGTACGGAGACATGGATATTACAGTCTGCGCATGCTCGAGAATTTCCCCCGGGTGGGGTTTTCCCCCGGGGGAGGGGATTCACCAGGAAGTGAAAGGAGACGACGCAAAGCTGCTCAGTAGTAGCTCCCTGGGGTGTCGTGTGACTGCTTCAGGGGTGTCGTCAAAATATTTCCTATTCTGACATTTCATATATAAATACTGTATTTTCGCGACCATACGGGCGCCGTGTGAAAAGGCATAGCCTCAGTCTTATGTGTCATATTTCTGTATTTAAAACACACACGGCGCACCGACCGAAACGGCACACACACAAGAACACACACACACACAAGCACAGGAGTGTGCGTATTTAAAAATACAGCGGGAGCAAAACTTTGTTTGATTGTAGGCTACTTTATTTCAGTTTTTACATTAATCAAACCCATTAAGTCTCATCCTCTGTTTCTGCATTAAAGAGCTCCGCTAAATCAGCTGTGCCAGTCCGAATTCCTCGCTGTCAGAGTCACGTTCCGTGCCGTGCGGTGCCTCGGAAATGCACGCTTTTGCAAAAGCTCGCAAAATAATCCCAGCAGACACGTTAGCCCACGCATCAACAATCAATCTGCAAACTGTGGCATAAAAAAAACAAAATACGCCGTACCCTACGCCGTAGGCTGCGTCTATTTAACGCGGACCTAATGCCGCGTTCCATTTATCCTCGGAAGTGGGGATTTCCCAGTCCCCAGTCGGAATTTTCAACTGGAACGCCCCTCGAAGTGGGGTTTCCCACTGGGAAAGTGGGAGAGTCTTCACCACCTCCGAGTTACCATTCCAAGATGGCTGCCATTCTCAGTTCCCACTTCCGATTTCCGAGGTAAATGGAACGCGGCATAAACTCCGAGGCCGGCAGACAGAAATCTCTAAATTTCGGAGCAAATTTCTTAACAGGCGTAGCTACAACTGTTTGATTTCATCTATTAAACTAACATCTTCCTAAATGATTTATTTCAGCCGGCGTGATTCTCAACAGAGCAGCGTCCCAGAGAGAGTTTCTCTCCCGGGGCTGACGCAGCAGCTTGACCCGGCGGACACGTCTCTTCTCGGGCTGTGAGCTGAGGTTGCTCCCCGGGGGCGGCGGCTCTTCTCATCTCCGAAAACATCGGGTCAAATTTCTTAACAGGCGTTATTTGGATAAACTGAGCCCCGGTTGTGGATCTTAAGGTTACCTTTATACCTGGAAAAAATATTAAAACTTAATAAAGTGCCATATTAACAGCGCTACAGCTGAAATTAAAACAGCTTTTGGCTCTCTGCTTCCTGATCAGGTTAGGGATGAAAACGAGGGGGAGTAGGAGAAATGGGACAGGCACCTGGGCCAAGTGCCCTAGATCTCAAGTGCCCTAAAATCTCCCCCTTCTTTTTTAGGGGTTAGGGAAGAAAAGAAGTGCGAGTGGAGAAAAGAAGGGCGAGTGAAGGAGAATTGGGATTGGCCCTTAGAATGCACTTTTTCTTGTTGTTAAGCGGAGGTCAACCGGAAGTGGCTCTTTGTTGAAATGGTTACCATGGTTACCTCGGGTACAGCGCCACCTAGCGTCACGGAGTCAGCCATGCTCTGGTTACAGTGGTTTATTCAATCTGATTCAGTCTGATCTCAGAACAGCATGTGTAATCAGATAAGTTGATCCAATCTTCTGCATGTCATTATCTGATCAGATCTCCAACCACCTTGAATCGCTGCATGTGCACGTACTGAATGATGAAATGACTCTTCTTCACGAGCTCATGATCTTAATCACCATCATTAAAGGGATTGTGACATGAAAAACACTTTTTTCTAGATTTTTTGTGTTTAGTTGGGTGTCTTGACATCAATTACACCCAAAAAAACGAACTTTTAACATTCAGTGTATTGTGTGCTTTCTGGGAATTTCCGCATAATTATGCAAAAACGGCACGTCTGGTTGGGTGACGGACCGTTACGTATAGACCCGCTAAATCACCGCCCCTTCCACCCAGCTCCCTGCCCATCAGCACTGAGCCGCGGGCTGGAGGGAGAGAGACGGCCACCGCCTCTCTCCTCTCCACCCGCGCTCTCCTTTTTTTTTTCGCCTACGACCTCAGATCAGACGAGACAAGCCGCTGAATATTACTAAGCGGAGGAAAAGAAACTAACAAGGATTCCCTCAGTAGCGGCGAGCGAAGAGGGAAGAGGGAAGAGCTCAGCGCCGAATCCCCGTCCGAGCGGCGGGCGTGGGAAATGTGGCGTACGGAAGACCGCTTGCGGTCGGGTGCCTGAGTCCTTCTGTTCGAGGCTCAGCCCGTGGACGGTGTGCAAGACAAAATCACATACCATTGATCCACTGTCTGCTGTGTGCGGGGAGTTTGGGGGAGAGGAGGAGCGGGGCAATGATTGACAGGAAAGGGGGAAAAGGATGCGTTTTTCACAGGCAAAAAACACCGTCATAAAAGAAGCCAGGCATGGAGTACTGGAGTGAAGTTTTTCTTGTTACACCCTTTTAGACACATTTGAGGGATATTGGCCAAGACTTTTAATAGTGTTAAAAGCATGTTAAAAATGATGTCACAATACCTTTAAGTCCCGCTTCATATGAAATGTCAATTTAAAACTTGCCCCATTTAGTGTAAAATAGACACTTCCTTGGGGGCTTGGCTAACCTGTGATTAGTTACCAGTTAAGGACCCAAGTACAAAAAAGGCAAAAAAATGTTTTTCTCACAGAAACCAGCTTGGGGTTTGGTGCCTTAGAAGACACCTCGATGTAAAGAGAGGATGTGGACTAAACCGTGAGAACACTGCAAGAGGCTCAAGAGGCCGTGACAATGATGGCTTAAACCTTAAACTTCAAAAAAACCAAGAGCTCAATAATAGTGACCAAGTCTGTTTTTTCTGTGTAAATAGTTCAAAAACCACAACGTTATTAAAGCTTCTGTCAGTTTCTTTTCCATAAACAATCAATTTGTAACCTCTTGTTAACACAGCATGAACATTCACGTAGAAAGAGGAACTTACTTGGTCTTATGCAGTAATTTAATCGCCTCCTCTCGTCTGCCCTGGTTTATGTAAAGCAAGCTGAGCTCCACCAGAGAGTTGGGCACAAGGTAGTGGTCAAACCTGATCTTCTTTTCACTGCAGACATTCAGAAAGAGAAGGGTTAAGCATTCATGTTGCATCAATGGCATGTTTTGCACATGTCAAGGTGCGCCCTGCACAACACTGAATACAGCATCCTCACTCGTGCAGCCAGGGTTTGTGTTTTTCATGCAGGTAGAGTGCACAAATTATTATTAGTCCCCAATTATGTATGTTTTATGTTTGTTCCCTTGTATGATTGTATTGTTTGACTGAATTGTTTTTATGTTTTCTGTGGGGACTGCGGGTGGAAACTAGCATTTCTGCTAAAATCCGGTGCATTTACACTGCTTAACGTCTAAATAAACTTTGATTTGATTTGAATTATCCGAGCAATTTTGCCAGAAAGCTGTGTCATATGATTGATCATTATGAAACACTTCACTGAGTAAGGTTCGAGAATATTATATAGTTTTCTAAAGGAAAAAAAAGGCAATTAAATCAAGGTGATAAAGAAACAAGCTGATCAACTGAACTTTTCAGTTGCTTTAGACCAGGGGTCGGCAACCCGCGGCTATAGAGTTCTATAGCTCTTTAGCGCCGCCGTAGTGGCTTCCTGGAGCTTTTTCAAAAATGTTTGACCTTTTTTTTTTTTTTCCTTTTTTTTTTAATTCTTTTTTCTCCTTTTTTTCTTTTCTTTTTAATCTCGACATTTCGACTTTTTTCTCGAAATTTTGACTTTTTCCTCACCATTTCGACTTTTTTCTCAAAATTTCGACTTTTTTCTCGACATTTTTCTCGAGATTGTACTTCAACATTAATCTCGACATTCTGACTTTTTCTCACAATTTCGACTTTTTCTCGAAGTCCATAATGAAAAAAAAATCTTCCCCCAGTTATAAATAATATAGCTACATGCAGCATGTGTTGCCTTCATTCTAAGGCTTATACAAGACTTTTCATTTTTTGCGGCTCCAGACATATTTGTTTTTTGTGTTTTTGGTCCAATTTGGCTCTTTCAACATTTTGGGTTGCAGACCCCTGCTTTAGACTATTATTTTTTTTAATTACCTAAAATCTTTAAGTTTAAGTCCTGTATCTCCAATTCAACAAGCAATGTGGTCAAAAGCTGCGTATAGAATAAATATTTGAACACAAATATTGATGTTTGTTCACAGTAGAACGATGGCGCCATTTCAATGTGAGCGTCTGAAATGAGTCACCTTGAGCACACTTTGTGAAAGCACTCCTCTGCAGCCTGGACAAGGCCTTGGTTCTTGAAGCACAGACCCTTCAACATGTGGATCAAGCAGCGGTCGTCCACCGAGTACTCCGTTTCTGCAGAAGGGGAAGCACACATGAGAAACGCACGCATCTCCGCCGAGGGCCGGTCCGGATGGAGCTACGTTACCGGGGGACTCCAGCAGAGAGCGCTCCGCCTCCACCAGGGTCTGCATCACCCCTTCAGTCAGCTCTGCTCGTTTGCTGATCATACTGAAGCCGTTCCACATGTACATCATCTCCTGAAAACCAGAGAGATGGTCCCGTTGAAAGGCCCTGAGAGACACAGCAACCATCACTTGTTCAGTTGTTGCTGGCGAGTGCGTGCATGAGGGTTTTACCAAGACTGGCACCGGGAGCCTGGTGGGCCGGGAGGATTTGTAGCGCCGGGCTTTACGGATGGCAAACTTCTCTGTCGGGGGAGACTTCCCTGCTATCTTCTGCTTGAGGGCTGGTACTTGTCTAAAGATGCAGGAGAAGAATTAAGATTCATCAAAAAAAAAAAAAAAAAATCAGACAATACTGCATGTCCACTTGACAATAACATTCATTTTTCTTCTCTCTGATCGCCGTTGTGTTACTAACCAAAACATCGTGGCTTTTACACTGCAAAAACTCCAAATCTTACCAAGAATATTTGTCTTATTTATAGTTAAAATGTCTATTTTTAGTCAAACAAATCTCATTACATTTAAAATAAGTGTCATTACCAGAAAAATAACTTACTAAGATTTTCACTTAAGTAGAGATTTTTATCAAGTTTCAATCAATTTCAATCAAGTAGATTTTCACTTAAAATAAGTAGAAAAAAATCTGCCAGTGGAACAAGATTTTTTTGCTTGTAATGAGAAGATAAATCTTGTCCCACTGGCAGATTTTTCTACTTATTTCAAGTGAAAATTTAACAGGTGGAAATTGTCAAATAAGTTATTTTTCTGGTAATGAATCTTGTTTTAAGTGTAATGAGATTGTTTGACTAAAAATGAGACATTTAACTAGAAATAAGACAAATATTCTTGGTAAGATTTTGAGTTTTTGCAGTGTAGTTTTTTGATGCATCATTGTAACCAGCAGCTGCAACTGCAGACTCTGGTTCACAGGCTGCCAACAGACCAAACACGCAGGACTGCAAGCCTGAATAATTACCTGAAAGTCTCTAAAACAGTATTTTGAGTCGCTTGTGGGTTTGTTGCAAAATATCTGGTACAGCTTTAAAAGAAACATATCATGCCCATTTTTCTCCACACAATGACTCAACTTCCTGAGGTCTTAATCTATGACATGCAGCTTGTTGGTTGACCGAGAAAGATGCAGAAGAAAGGGTAAGATGGAGATGGACGACTGACCGCTGTGACGTCTGAAGGCGAAAAGTCCAAAGAAGATGAAAAAAGTACACACAACAGCTCTGCTTTTAGCCATTGAGCTATTTTTTTTTTGTTTTAGGGCGACTGTGTAAAAAGAACTGGACAACCCTCCTGTGATGTCACCCACAGGTTTTTTTTAAGAGTTCTTCTGAAGTCTCTTATTCCTCTTTCTGCAGCCTGTCGTGTTGCAGATGGAAAGGAGGAACAAGCCAGGAGAACTGATCGATCTGCCGCAGCTCCCGGCTCCTTTACTCGAGCCGTGCTGCTCATGATCATTCTCACCCGGGCCTCCCGTTTCAAATGTCTCAGTGACAAAAATCAGAAGTAGCCACCACCACCTTGGTTAGCACGAGCTCTAACACGAGCTCTTAGCTCAGCTTCGTCCTCAGACTCTTCCCACTCAGAATCAACGCTCAGAGGTCAATACACTGCTAAGTATTCAGTAGTAAACGTGATGACAGCTGGCCACCAATCGGAAGGGAATGCATGATACATAATTACACATACATTTGTTGCTGTATATACCGTAATTTTACCTGATGTGGCACCAATAGAAAGAAAGAAAAAACTTCCTTTAACAACCCTTTAATACTTTTCTACTGCTCCGTTAATCTTCTTAGGCCAACATTAAAAATCTGTGTACATTTTATAAAAATTATCGACAATACCTTCAGTATTTTTGGGGATTTATATTTTCATCCCTGATTTTTCCCCATTGTATCACCCAGTGCTCCTACCTACTGTAAATCAGTCCCGGGCATTGCTCCCTCTTTTCACCAGACAGGGTGGGGTTTCTCTGGCCGGACGTAACGCGTGGAAGGATCACGTTATTCCGGCCAGATCCTCCCCACCCCATCTGGTGCCCCGGTTGGCCAGAGGGGGCATGTATAGCCCAGGACTGTGTGCATGTTGTTGTGAGAGTAGCTCACATTAGCTACCCAAGGAAACACGGGGAGAACATGCAAACTCCACACAGAAAGGCCCTTTCGCTGAAGTCATTGGGGGAGTACACATGCACTCAGCGCCCGCACCGTCCCCGGGGAGTATTGAATGCAGGACCTTCTAGCTGTGAGACAGCTGCACTACTTTCTGTGTACATTTTTACACCAAATTCTGTGTTTTTAAACCTTGCAATTAACATCCGCCCAGTTTCTCTGCCCTCTTTGTCCTGTTCCGGACTGGAGTTCATACCAGTAGCCAGATGTTAACACGTGTTCACTACTTCTGACTGGCAAGCAACACTCAATTCTTCAAGTCATCATGTAACCAGATAAATGCTAGTTTACATCTCTGGCTTCTGCGGGTTATTGACGTTCCTTAACATATGAATGTTCTCCTCACTAGATGCAGTTACTTCCACTGTGTGGGAAGTTACATGCACGCTAAAGTGGCAATGAACGTTTTAAGACGCCACAACGTTAGCAGATGTGTTTTCTTGCTGAACGCTCTGCTGTGGCTGGTTGTGATGCAGCTGCTCTCTTCACTTACTGGAACTGTATTCCTTCTAAAGATCCTTCAAATAGCTCCAGGCTGCTCCTAGCTACTTTAACGCATCGCTGTAAGGCCCACAGGGCGGAAACATGCATGCAGGCACGTTTACTTAGTTCCTAGGAGGATGCTTTCTGTCATAACATCCCCTTTTACTGATTGAACTGATCAAGCTCACAATGGCCTAGAACAGGGGTCGGCAACCCGCGGCTCTAGAGCCGCATGTGGCTCTTTAGCGCCGCCCTAGTGGCTCCTGGAGCTTTTTATAAAATGTTTGACCTTTTTTTCTTTTTTCCTCTCCTTTTTAATCTCGACATTTCAACTTTTTTCACGAAATTCTGACCATTTCCTCGACATTTCGACTTTGTTCTCGACATTTCGCCTTTTTTCTTGACATTGACTTTTTTCTCAAGATTGTACTTCAACATTAATCTCAATATTTCGAATTGCCTTCATTCTAAGGCTCCAGACATATTTGTTTTTTGTGTTTTTGGTCCAATACGGCTCTTTCAACATTTTGGGTTGCCGACCCCTGGTCTAGACTGAGTCACTTTTAAACTCTTTGCTTCCTGGTTAAAACCCAAGAAACACCGTTTTATCATCAGTCATGAAAAATGGCACGAGCCTCACAGCATACATACTGTACATGTTAGAAATAAACAAACAAAAAGGTTTGCATGTTTACCTAAAGAGCTCTACCTCGTCCTCCCCGAAAGGTCTGGCCTCATCCTCAGGAAGCATGCTGAGGTACGCAGCCTTCATGTACACATACATGGCCTAGCAGACCCACAGGAGGAAGGCAGAACACATTCATCCTCAAGCTGTTAAACTGCAAGACCAAATCCAATCTGGTGCATGAGCTCTTTACCTTGGACCAGCGGCTCTCCTGGCTGAGCAGGTCTGCATAGAAGTATGCCATCTTCCATGCACGCTTGTAGGTGAAGCACCACATCAGCTCCCAGTAGCACATGTGGTGAAACTGCTTCCACGCCTGCTGGGCCTTGCAGCCGTCTTCAAACAGCGCCACCGCCTGGTCGTGCAGACAAAAAGAAGAATGAGGTCACGACGATAAAAGGCTGCACTGGAAGTGAGATACTGAATGTGGTAAATGTTAACATCAGGGCTGCTCCTGCGGGTTAACTGCCACGCGCTTCAGTGTGCCCTCAGCACTGCAAAAACTCAAAATCTTAACAAGAATATTTGTCTTATTTCTAGTTAAAAAAATTCTCATTGCACTTAAAACAAGACTCATTACTGGAAACATAACTTGTTATTTGACAATTTTCAACTGTTTCAAGTAGATTTTCACTTGAAATAAGTAGAAAAATCTGTCAGTGGAACAAGATTTTTTTGCTTGTAATGAGAAGATAAATCTTGTCCCACTGGCAGATTTTTCTATTTATTTCAAGTGAAAATTTACTTGAAATAAGTTATATTTTTGGTAATGACTCTTGTTTTAAGTGTAATGAGATTTTTTGACTAAAAATTTGACATTTTAACTAGAAATAAGACAAATATTAAGATAGAATATTAAGAATATTAAGATTAAGTAAGATTTTGAGTTTTTGCATTGAGGAGACGGGATTGCTTAAAGTCTTGTTAAGTTCGTGAGAACAATTTCAACAGAAGAACCGGTAAATCATTCAAACTCAAGCTCTGCATGAATGTAAAGTGCAGATTTTGATAAAACATACCCCATCAATATTTCCTTTGATCTCCTCAGTTCTTCCAGCAAAGAAAAGGAATATTGCACCCTGGAAAAAAATGGGGAAATACAGTTAATGAACTATAAGCTACGAGACTGCCATCCGTGATACTAGTTTGTTGAATAAGAACCATTCCTGGCACTGTTCAACACACGACACTTCCATTTACTTCAGTACACAGTGTTGGAAAGCTTTAAGTTTGCTCTCTGGGAAGGGCAGGCCTGTGGTTTAAAGGTGGAGTGGGAAGAAGGGATTGTAATTTACAAGAATACATGTTAGGTGGAGTGGTAAGTGTCTAAGTGTATTCAGTAATTAAAGGAGGCTTCCAGGGATCTGTGAACACTGCAGGAGGGACAGAGCAGCGTGATGTGGAGTCGCCATCAGCCTAAAGTAATCAAGGTGTGGACAGGCCGACAGAATGGAGGCTTGATGGGAGTGTGGAGTCCTTTAGGTTTTACCAACGCCAGTTGTGATACAATATTGGCTCAATCAAAGTTGTATTTTCAATGCACCAAACAATTATTTGATTTTATAAATGAAATTATCAAAACAAAAAACTTTGGTGTATTTCCTCTCTGCCTCGTGCCATTTTGTCCAACTAGCTATCAAACCCGAATATATCAATCTTTACATGAAATACAAGGTTGCTTTTATTTTCCCCACTCGAAAAAGAAAATATATATTAGGACTGATGCTTAATGGGGCAAGGGAAGTGTATTTGTATAGCACAATTCCACAACAAGGTGATTCAAAGTGCTTTACAGACATTAAAACATCATCATGTGGTAGAAAATAAATACAAATAATAAAAAGCATGATTAAAAAAATGTAAACACAAAGAAAAGAAAAAAGAACAATAGATAAAATCAGTAGTTAGAATATGATCAGGTTTTGAGCTTAAAAGTGAAAGAGGGCAGATTTGGAGCTTTATTGAAACAGGGTCTTCCACCTGGACTGAAATAAACTGACTTTCAGCTGATCCGAGGCTTTCTGGGAGTTTGTTCCAGACATGTGGAGCATAGAAGCTGAATGTAGCTTCTCCATGTCTGGTTCTGACTCTGGGAACTGATACAAACCCAGATCTAGATGACCAGAGGGGTCTGGGAGGTTCATACTGGGTCAGGAGTCCCTGATGTGTTCTGGTCCTGGACCATTCCGAGCTTTATAGACCAGCACCAGAACTTTAAAGTCTGTCCTCTGATGGACAGGCAGCTGGGGTAAAGACCTCAGAGCTGGACTGATGTGGTCCACTTTGTTGGTCTTATTGAGGACTGGAGCATCAGGGTTCTGGATGAGCTGCAGTTGTCTAACAGACTTTTAAGGTGGATGTAAAGATGCTGTTACAATGATCAAGCTACTAAAGAAAGATGAATGCTGGAATAGATTTTCCAGGTCCTGCTGAGATATTAATTACAGCTGGTTTTAGTGGCTCTGAAAACACACCTGAGATTCAATTCAATTCAATTTTATTTATATAGCGTCTAATACAACAAAAGTTGTCTCTAGACGCTTTCCAGAGACCCATACCCAAAACATGACCCCCGAGCAGTTATTACATAAACAATGGCAGGTAAAAACTCCCCTAGTGGGAGAAAAACCTTAAGCCAAACAGTGGCAAGAAAAACTCCCCTTTAGGAGGGAAGAAACCTTGAGCAGGACCAGGCTCATCAGGGGGGACCCTCCTGCCGAAGGCCAGACTGGGGGGGTCGGGGACGGCAGCAGCACAGCAGGCAGGTGGAAGCAGCAGCGGGATGACCAGGGGTGGGGAGCGCAGGCCAGCATGCAGCTCCCGAAGCTCCGGCCCAATCAGCAAGTCCCAGGTTGGGGTGCAGGGTCGGGGAAAGGTTGAGAAGGGGCAGGGCCAGGGAGAGGAGTCTTAAGGGACGAACCTTCTCCCCCGCCCAAAAGGGGCCGTTACCCTGCCCCCCTCACTCCCACACTGCAGGTTCCGGTGTCCGGCAAAGGATGCTGCAACATGGACAAAAGAGAGAAAAGGGAGGAGAAGGGGGGGCCAGCACAAGAAACTACAGGAACGACTCTGGCACACTAGAGTTTACACTAGAGATTAAAGACAACTTCACGATCTGTAACAGGTCTGACTTCAAAATCTTTGAAACCTTTCTGGGATAAAAAACCTGTTGGCAGGACGTCTAAACAGGAAGAGGAGGAGTTACAGGTTGTTACACTGCAAAAACTCAAAATCTTACCAGGAATATTTGTCTGATTTCTAGTTAAAATGTCTCATTTTTAGTCAAAAAATCTCATTACACTTAAAACAAGAGTCATTACCAGAAAAATAACTTATTTGACAATTTTCACCTGTTTCAAGTAAATTTTCACTTGAAATAAGTAGGAAAATCTGCCAGTGGAACAAGTTTTATCTTCTCATTACAAGCAAAAAAATCTTGTTCCACTGGCAGATTTTTCTACTTATTTTAAGTGAAAATCTACTTGAAACAGGTGAAAATTGTTGTTTTTTCCAGTGATGAGTCTTGTTTTAAGTGTAATGAGATTTTTTTTTACTAAAAATTAGACATTTTAACTAGAAATAAGACACATTTTCATGTTAAGAGTTTTTGCAGTGTACAGGTCACGGTGGGATGAAGTTCAGCTGCCACTGACACAGGAGGGTTTGTTAGCCTGTCAACTGTAGTAAATGAGGCCCGAGCTTTATGACCGTTTTTGGTGATGATGTCAGAGAAGTAGGACTTCCTGCTTCCCTCAGTTGTAAATTATAAGTGAAGTTTCTCTTTATAGATGTAATGATGAACCTGGAGGTTTGTTTAGAGATAACCTTCACTTTAGTGGGAGCAATAGTGTCCATAACAGCTTCTACCTAAACATTTTCTAATTTCTAAGAAACATTTAGACATATTTCATTAGAATAAAAGTTTTAAAAATATATATGAAACAGATATCAACACTAACTTGGTCTAATATCTCTCCTGAAATCATTGTTCATAAGTTCTCACTAAACTGTTCTGGCAGAGCGTCTGTGATTACAGCCACGACAAACCACTTTCAGTCAATCATACTCTTAACCTCCATCAAAAACAAACACATAAAATCAAAGTCATTTCTTCATTATTTTAGTACTTATTAATCACTTTTCCTAAATATCTCCCACACACACCACACAAACACATTACTGTATAAGTAAATTCTACAATTTAAAAAACTTTTTTAAAATCTTAATAAAATTTGAACACTATGAACGCTCTTATTCCCTTCATTCAAAAAGAGAAAAATACCAACAATACCTAACTGATTACATCATTTTAAAACTCGATATAACTATTTTGATCGATAAAAAAGATGAGCATAAAGAAACGCTTGAAGGCTTGAAGACAGCCGAGGCGTAGAATCAGCTGTCTAGTGTTTTGTTCACTATTTAAAAATTAAAAAAAAAAAAAAAAAAAAACAAAGCTTGTTTGTTTGTGTGTTTGACGTTAGCTTTTTTTGTAGAAAAGAGAAGAAGTAAAAGGCACAGCTTCACTGTCGCCTCTGTGGGCCGGCAGCAGTTGCAGTTACACAACATCACAGGTCCTGCTACACATATCAATCTTTGTTAGTCACAAGCCAGTAGGGGTGTAACAATATATCGTGCCATGAAATTTCCCGATACAAAAATGTCACGATACGTGTTGTGGAGGTGACAAACTGTAGCACGATATTGGGTTATTAATATGAATATATTGTGTTTACTAGTAACATCCTATTGGTGCAGCGGGATCACGTGACGACCGCGCCTCGACCGGCGGACCAAAATCTGACTACGCTCAGAAGAAACTAGTACCGTTTTGTGGTCCCGATCACGGGACTCTTGGGGGGTTTTGAGCTCCGAACTTTTCCTTATAAAAGGTGAGCATGAATCAATCTTTTTTACGATGTAAAGATTGTGTCGTCCCCAAAGGAGGGAGGATGAAACGATAACGGGGTTCACCTTACGGCCTCAGGCTGGAGCAGGTGAAGCTCTGAGCTCTGGCACAAGATCAATAACAGTCATGTTGACTTTGGAGTTTGGGATTTTTCATAGTTTATTGATTTACTTTTATTTATTTATTTAATTTTAGTTGATACATTTCTGGAAAAGAAAAAAGTCAAGTCATACATGAGAGAAACTATTCAGTTTGTGGCAAAATATTTGTACTTGTATGAAACTGAATATGCATAATGCAAACCTGACATTTACTTTTAGTTCAGTTTGTGGAAAATGGTTGGCCTGGCTTTCTCTTTAAAACTTAAACAGTTATAAAACATTACAAACTATAACAATAGGGCAAACGCACAGCATTGTTTTGTATTTTGTGTCTTCCAAATAAAAGACATTTTTTTCCAGTCACATGTCCCTCATTCAAAGTTGTTAAAAAAATACTGCTATAATATTGTATCGTTATCTTGACCTCAATATCATGTATTGTACCGTATGGTGAGATTAGTGTATCATTACACCCCTACAAGCCAGCACCTTAAACCCTGCAACTAAAGGTGTCGGGAGTCAGCGTTCTCCCAGTTCCCAGATAAAAGAGAACGGTGAAAGAGGAAGCATCAGTACTCACCTGAGGGTAACGGAGCCGGAAAGGCTTCAGCAGTCGTTCAGCCTCCGCCACCTCCCCCTCGCCTGTTCCTAAGACGATGAAGCAGATACCGTAAGAGATTCTTTAACAGCGATAATATTGAGTTACATCCACAGTTTCATGACGGAACCATCTGAATCCAGATGCAGCAGTACCGAGCACAAACGTGAGGAAGGTGTGGTAGCAGAGCAGGAGCAGAGCACACAGCATGGAGCGCAGGTTCATCCCCGTCGCACCGTTGCACAAAAGAGACAGACCATATTCCTGAAAACAGACACGTTGAGAAGATCTATGACGCTGGCAGGTAGTGAGTAACATCTAATGGAAACATTTTATTCCCACCTTGTCTCCGGAAAACCCTGCAAATTCCAAAACTTTAAGTATCCGAGGAGGAAATAGGGACAGTGTCTGTAAGTAGAGAAGAACTTTTAAACTCCACATAACACAGATTACATTAGAAGTAAAGTTTAAAAAAAAATAAAATAAAAGTGCAAGGATACACTAACGTACCAAGTTAAATGCCCCTACTCCAAATGATACCCCTCCTTCTAGGTGAGTGTGACTGGCTCCTTTGTGACAGTTGTTAGATTTGATAAAGGAATTCAACTCTCTGGATGAAAGAAAGACAGGGATGTCAGTTCTTTAGAAGTTAAGGGCACAATTCATGAAGAAAATAGAAGGATTCTCCATTTTTACAGGTTTGATCCATTTAGAAGAGAAAGACCAGAACTCAGATTATCTTAATGACATCACAAAACTACTGGTGACAATCACACATTTAATGAGATGACCGGTTTGTCTCAACAATAATAATACTATGACTACCACTAATAATAATAATAATAATAATAATAAGGAATCATTTTAAAATGCAAAATTGGTGGAGTACTTTAAAAAAAGTTAAAATATGTTCTTATTCAGTGTACTTAAACACTAAAAAACCTCAAATATTTGTTTAGCATTATTTTTTTCATGAAAACTTACTTGTAAATCAGATAACTGTTTCGTATTTTAATTCCTCCTTTGATAAAATTCACCATGTTCTCATCCTGAAAAAAACAAAGGCAGATAACGTAACTGAAACCCTTCTAACTCACCACAGCCACCTGGACTGAGGTTAGAATTATCTCACTAGAATGTGCTTCAGGGTTTCATTAAATGTTATCAAATTGAACAAAGAATTAAATCAGCTATGAACTCAGAGGAAGTGTTGTGCAGTTATCTTGGTTTGGTCAAACTGGATTTGGCTGCGTTTTTAACTAGCTGCGTTGCTCTTGCACTAGACGTCCTGTTGCTTCTGAGAATGTAAAGCTCATGAGCTTCGTGCACCTGTAGGAAGGTGAGAGCAGCTCGCTGCAGCTGACACTCTGCATAACACACTTCTGCATGGAGCTGCACTGCAAAAAACAAACAAAACACATCAAACACAGATTAGAAACGCCATAAAATGAGCTTGACCTGCAATGATGCACCAAACCATCTCTCTGGGGTTTATCTGACGGATTAACATAATCCAAATTTAATGTTGTTGTCATTTCTTCATCAAGCCACCACTTTGATCCCATCTCAATTCTATGACCACCCACCTTTACTTAGATAGAAATTAAATTATGTACCAACATTTACCATATTTGTGGAAATACCCAAATAAGTGCTGAATAATTCATCCAGAGTTTTAGTACAGTTATGTCTGCCATCAGGATGACTTGTACATATTTTATCAATTAAAACAAATATCAGCATTCCCAGATTAAGACAGTTAAAATCATGCTTTTATACATCCTTAGATTAATTCCTCCCTCTGGAATTAATAAAGTATTTGGTCTTTGAATTTAGCACTATAACTGTGGACATGTTGGCATTAAGCACAAAGCTCATCGCTGTGTGTACTGTACAGCCTTCCTCACACTGCAAAAACTCAAAATCTTAACAAGAATATTTGTCTTATTTCTATTTAAAATGTCTCATTTTTAGTCAAAAAAATCTCATTACACTTAAAACAAGACTCATCACTGGAAAAAACAACAATTTTCACCTGTTTCAATTAGATTTTCACTTGAAATAAGTAGAAAAATCTGCCAGTGGAACAAGATTTTTTTGCTTGTAATGAGAAGATAAATCTTGCAGATTTTTCGACTTATTTCAAGTGAAAATTTACTTGAAACAGGTGAAAATTGTCAAATAAGTTATTTTTCTGGTAATGACTCTTGTTTTAATTGTAATGAGATTTTTTGACTAAAAATTAGACATTTTAACTAGAAATAAGACAAATATTCCTGGTAAGATTTTGAGTTTTTGCAGTGCACAGAGGTGCTTCCTCAGGGGTGAATACATGAAGGCCTGAGAGGTGTCAACGATAACAGATACATGCACACTGAGGAGGTAAAGGTCTTCGTCCACCAGCCTTGGAGTGGAGGGTTGGATTATCGGTCATGCAGTTGTCAAAACTGTCCTTGGGCAAGACGCTGAACCCCACATCGCTTCTGAGGTATTCATTGGCGTGAGATAAAGAAAGCACTGCTGAGCCTTGGCAGAGTGATATCTGTATAGATCCCCATGGGCTCAGAGTGCTGTATGAATGCGTGTGAACGGGTGCATGTGGCTTCCACCCCGTCAGTCCAATAAACCACAGGGTCCAGAATTAACAACCAGTTCGGTGATGGAAATGCGAGTTTCAATAACTGAATGCTTTCTCTTCTTTCTTTCTATTTTTAAAATGTGATACGAAATATGAATTTACTTGATAAAAACTAACATAATAACCTTAAAGTAAATACTGTCTGTTGGAATCTCACATTCTCCCAGTTTATCTGCTATTGGCCGCAGAGCCACAAGGCCAATTCTGGACCCTGACACTGCGTTTAACATTTTAAATTTCCCCTTAAAAGTGGCAGATGTGAGACATTTAAACCCTTTTTATACCTTCAGAGAGTGATTCCCCCGCTGTCTTATTAGTCAAACCTGGTGATTTCCGCCGAAACCTAGAACAACAAGATAATACTTCAGTACAAAGAGTTATATGTTCCCACTTCTGTTAGTGTGACCACGTCGTTTTTTTTGCTTTCTGACACACCAATCCTCCATTTCTTTTATCTTTATATGCACTAATATAACTTCTTTCATGCAAACATAGTCAAATTGGTATTAAGGTCACAAAAGAGCCATAAATGTAAATGCCTTCTATCTTTAGTGAAAAATGGCTCGACTGCTCATGAACTGAAGGAGGAGGAGCATCACTGAAAATAAAGCACTTAAAAAAATCTTCACATAATTTTCATCTTAATCTTCAAAATATGCAAAATGGTCATCAGGAGACCTGCTGACCTCTGACAGACCTCCTGGGCACTCTTCATGGTATTTCCTGCATTGCAGATATCATCATGCTGAAAAGTCATCATGGCCTGCATTTCCAGCACCGTGGCGTAGATAAGAGCATGGTACATGCTCTCATTGACTCTGAATAGAAGGAAGAAAAAAAGAAAAAATGCACGATAAACACCTCATTCAGTCAATAGAAGGAAGAAACGAAGAAAAAAAATGCAGGATAAACACCTCATACAGTCAGCAAACACAGGTAGCTACTGTTTGAACTGCACATTTTCCTGCAGAGGGAAGATAAGAGTAAATATCTTCCCTCTTTTTAATCTATCTTCCCTTCCACTCTGCTTCGTCTGACGCAAACTTGTTTGTTTAGCAGGGCTAGCGCTCAGCTGGTTGTTGAATCTGTCAGACCTTGGGCGTCAGCTTCAGCAAACACTTCATATCCTGGAGACCTGAAACCCGTCAGCGAGGGCTCCAGCTCACGGTTCGCACCGTGCAAGTTTCTGAACATCCTCAGAGGCCAAATCCTGCTGACATCATGCTGAAGCCGAGCAGCCAGTGCAACCATGACCTTAAATCCACACAGCAAAAGTCTGCTGGAACCCCTCTGGGGAACACACCCGGCCCCCCCCACGACTCGGGATGGTTGTGTTACCTTGGCCGCAGCCTCTCCAGGCTCTCAGTGAAGTGGTTGTTAAGGAAGAGATCCAAGGCCTCCATACACTCATCCAGGCACTCTTTTAGCATCATCTCAGAAGAGCTGTGAAATACATGAGCACAAAAAACAAGGTAATGTAGCTCAGATGTGTGTTTTGCAGGTGGAGTATAATGGATGGCAGCAGTGGGCGAACACATGCATAAACAAGCGGGCAGTGGCACCACCAGGGTGTGGCCATGGCCCCTCCTACAAATTTTCTGGCCACCCCACTTGCCTCAATAAAACAATTACGGTCACATAGATTCTATCGTCAGTTATGCGTTTCATCCCAAATCATTTGGGCCAAATGCACAGCCAGCCGGGGCCAGGAAGCCGCTCTTAATCTGCCATCACTCACAGTAGTACTATTACTCTATGCACATTAGACCATTAGTAACATTAAGATGAGATAAGATAAGATATCCTTTATTTTCTCCCTCAGTGGGAAAACTTATTTTGTTGTCAGCAGTACACTTAGCACACACATGCAGGGGAGGGGTAAAAAGACTGAAAAGTGAGAAATAAAAATATATAAAAAAAATACAAAAAGATACATATAAAATATGTACAACCACAGAATATGAACAGTAAATGTAACACAATAAACCTAAGTATATTAGTAGGCGTTTTTTAAGTATTTCTGAGCCTGTATACTACAAAAGTATAATAAAATCCTGTAATAATAGCTTTTGGTTTTGGTGTCCACTCCAAGATTTTAAGTGCAATGAAAACTTTTTGGAGGCACCCCTGCAAGCAGGATCCTTGTTTCCATGAATTAGTTGATGCTTTTAAAATGAAAAGTTGCATGGGAACGTTTCTCCTAAAGTCCCCCCCCCCCCCCCCCCCCCAGCAAAACCAGCATTTGTTTAAACAAGTGTTATCAGAGGTTTGCTTTCCCATAACTTGTCTCGCTTTAAGCCTGAATTATGGTTCCGCGTTAAATCGACGGCGTAGCCTACGGCGTAGGGTACGCAGCGAAGCGCTCTCTACGTGGCCGTAGGCTCTGCGTTGGTGTAACGCAGAACCATAAATCAGCCGTTATCAAGTGAAAACACGCGTAACTGTGCCAGTCTCCTTCCTGGTGCAGCTGCTTGACACGGCAGCATTTCTACCACGCTATTGGAAGTATGCTTTAAGGAAGAGTAAGGTGTAATTGGAGGACAAACTTCCTGGAAAACGTGGAAGGTAGCAATAAACAATTATTATTTTAATTTTAGGCTGTTTTTTTTTAAATTAGCAAACTCATTTCCCCAGAAAATGAGTGATTCCAGACTCAGAAATGTAACCAACTGCGTAGGTAACCAGTAGTCTTCGGGAATGTTCAGTCGCTCATACTCACTTTTCGGAGGTATTTGCGTCCCTCCCATTGGACATATTTTATCAGGTTCTTGAACACCTTTCCCCAACACCTGTTGAGGAGCTGGTTCTCAGCAGCGGGTTCTGGCTTGAATCTGCGGGACTAGGAGATCGGACTGGACCCGTGGAGCCGGAGTGGACATCGGGAGCTCCAAACACTTTCCTCTTCATGAAACCCAGCAGGAGCCAGCAGGTGATGGCACGCGCTCACCTGCGCCGATGCGGCAGTCTGAGTCTGCGCGTAAAGCCTAAATTATGGTTCCGCGTTAAATCGACGCAGAGCCTACGGCGTAAGGTACGCGTCGCCGCGTACCCTACGTTGTAAGCTGCGTTGGTGTAACGCGGAACTATAAATCAACCTTTACGCGGCCGGAGGCGTGACTCCTCCTCCGACGAACCGCTGCCACGCAGCCACTGCAAAAACTCCAAATCTTAACAAGAATATTTGTCTTATTTCTTGTTAAAATGTCTCATTTTTAGTCTCATTAACTTCACTTAAAACAAGACTCATCACTGGAAAAGACAACAATTTTCACCTGTTTCAAGTAGATTTTCACTTAAAATAAGTAGAAAAATCTGCCAGTGGAAAATATTTTTTTGATTGTAATGAGAAGATAAATCTTGTTCCACTGGCAGATTTTTCTACTTATTTCAAGTGAAAATTTACTTGAAACAGGTGAAAATTGTGAAATAACAAGTTATTTTTCTGGTAATGACTCTTGTTTTAAGTGTAATGAGATTTTTTGACTAAAAATTTGATATTTTAACTAGAAATAAGACAAATATTCCTGGTAAGATTTTGAGTTTTTTCATTGCAAGGCAGGGTGAAAAAGGTATAAAATTAGGAAATAATTACAGCAACAATGGTGAAGATAACAGATTCACAAAAGAAACAAAAACAAACAAAAGCACAAGGACACAAGCGCAAGGAAATATAAATTCAAAAGAGCAAGGACTGAGTTATGGACGAGTACAGATTCTTGGCAACACTATTCATATTGGCCCGGTTTCCCAGATCAGTTAAGTAGTTCTTAACAGCGAAATACTTCTTTCAAACCTTCTTAAGGAGCCTGTGAAAGAAGTCTTTCGCTGTTAAGAACTACTTAACTGATCTGGGAAACCGGGCCATTATCTTTTTCATAGATTTAAAGTAGTTGGTAAAAAAAAAGTAAAAAAAAAATAGTAAAAGAGGGAGTTCTTATTTCAAGTGAAAATTTACTTGAAACAAGTGAAAATAGTCAAATAACAAGTTATTTTTCTGATAATGACCCTTGTTTTAAGTGTAATGAGATTTTTTGACTAAAAATGAGACATTTTAACTAGAAATAAGACAAATATTCCTGGTAAGATTTTGAGCTTTTGCAGTGGCGTGTCCAGGTGACCCAAATGCGGAATACAGATGTTTATTATTCAAAGAAAAGATTCTGCATAACAAATAATGGAGTAAGGCTATGGAAGAGATGAGTGTGGATCTGAAGCAATGTCCAAGCATCAACCAGTTTAAAAACAAATATTAATTTATAAATGGGCATATTTATATCAGTGTATATAGGTGTGAGGATTGTTATTATTGATATTCATATAACATTTGTGTGTGTATATGTATGTATGTGTGTGTGTGTGTGTGTGTGTGTGTGTGTGTGTGTGTGTGTGTGTGTGTGTGTGTGTGTGTGTGTGTGTGTGTGTGTGTGTGTGTGTGTGTGTGTGTGTGTGTGTGTGTGTTATATGTATATATAGACATATATAGATATCTTTTGTTTTTTGTATAGAATTTAAATTAATTTTGATTATAATGAAATAGAGTTTAGGGGGTAGGATTTAATACGTTTTTACTTCTTCATACTCCTTTTCGAACATGTTAATTATGATGGATGCATGTGTTTATTTATATTTTTGTTTATTTTGTTTTCTTATTTACATTTATTTATTATTGATTATTATTGTTTTGTTTTGTATTCACTACTGTTTCATGTTCGAAATACAATTTCAATTCAATTCAATGTTTTATTTATATAGCATCTATTACAACAGAAGTTGTCTCTAGTACCTTTCCAGAGACCCAGAACATGACCCCCCGAGCAATTATTACATAAACATAACATCACGTTGCATAATACAGCATGAGACACCAATTTAGACGTCTGCTGTTAATTTTAGCAAATCACAGAGACATTGAGCGGCACAAGATGCGATTTATGGCTGCATTTCAATCTTAGATGACTTAGATATTTTTGTCTGGTTTTCCACCAAAATTAACCCTATAGTGCCGGATACATCGTATTTGATACATTCATTTCTGAGACGCCTTAATTACCCATATAATCGAATAAAAATAATAAAATAAAATAAAAATAAATACAAATATGTATTCATAATGACATAAAATATATTTACAAACAGTAAAAGACAAACTTGTGAATGTTTTTAATGTCAACATATAATAATAATAATAATAAACACTTTAAATAATAAAAAAAAAAGATTTTCTGCTTATCTCTGTTTATTTTACGTACCAGGCTTTAAAAGGTTTTTATTGTTGTTTTTTTGCATGATTTTCATGCATGTGAAAGTTAATATTCAGTTTACCAGGAAAAAAAATACAGTCTTTGAGATCTTTGTAATTGATTATTAAATTGAGCATATAAAGAACTTCTGCTCATAACAAACGAATGGCCAATATTGCCACCTAGCCGCTGAAACAGTTGGACATATTTAATACTTGTTTCTGTCTGAGCACATGTAATTCCACAGTATTGTCGCCTGGGGGCGCCATTGTCATATGTATATATTTAGTCACGTCATATTGCAGTCTTTCACGCGGAGTAAAGCTGGAGATGCACTACATTTAAAAATACTACATAACATATACCCATCTAACACATATCTCAAAATCCCTTGACATCAATAACAAATGTACCTTTTGTAAAACTGAACCTGAAAGTGTAACTAACTTGTTTTATGGTTGCTTTTATAGCAGCACATTTTGGAAAGAACTTGAGAGCTATATACTATGTAAAACAACACATAAAATCAACATTGAAGGGAAGAACATTATTACTTATTTTGAATTCAAAGAAAAGAAGTTATGTACTATTGTCAATCTTTATATTTTATTAGGAAAATTTCACATCCATAAATGTAAATTCCAAAACTCTTCTCCATTATTTAAAGCAGCACAACGGAACTTTCAGCTTTGTTGAGTTTGGCGCCTCCTTTGGACAAAAATCGGTAGTGCTTTACCAGAAAGAACACTCCATTTCCCATGAGCACCAGCGCGTACTGCCGGAAAACCCCCGTCCCCGCCGCTGCATTTGTTTTGATGAGAGAAGGCGGGACAGACTTTCAAAACTACTTTTGTTTTCAGCGGTCGTTTGCAGGATGGATAGCGAAGAGGTAATGTATCTATTTTTGGTTAAACAATATAATATGACGATGTTGAAAAACACTAAGTTCAACTTGGTTTTCAGCGAGATAATGCGCCCTACAAACTCATACGCTCTGCACCTTTTTCCTGTCACGTTTTTTAGAAGGATTTCGTCATAAATTAGTAGTCCAACATACTTACTGACAAAATGAAAAAATACTTTATAACCTGTGAATAACTGAATGCCCATTCCTTATATTTTGCAGATCAGCCCTGCACAATTTTACAGTTCTCAGGAAAAATACTAGAAATGTTCTATACATTTTCTTTGCATTGCATTATTTCCTCTAGTGCTGTTATTCTATTCAATTGTATTATTATTTTATAAAGCTTCCTCATTGCGAATTACACATTTTTATGATCACTATTATTTTTCTGTCTGTTGTTGATATTGTCAGTAATTTTAGAATTACCAAAACCCAAGACGAATATGTGAAAACATTCTAATTTTGATTCTTATTGAACATAGAACTCTACATTTACATTTGCATCATAACAATTCTGTCTCTTGTTTTATCAGGAATCTGCTGTTCCTGAGAACACCTTTACCTCTACCTCATCAGAGTTTGAACCCCCACAAAGACGGAACCAACACGCAGCATATCGCCTGTTTGTGCTCTGGCAGCATGATGTTTGGAAAATAAGAGACACCTTTCCAGACCCAATGGGACAGTACACTGACTGGTTTCAGGGCTCGCCGTCTTCTGTAGAATGGAACCTTTATGAGGATTACTGCAAATATTTTGATATTGTTTTTTTTTTTTTTCCATTTTTTCCTGTACAGTTGTTTTTGTGTGTGTTTAAAATAAAGACATTTGTGCAAAACAAGACAGACTTTTATTTACACACCTTTCAGAAAATAGAAAAATTCTTGAACTTTGTCATTTGCATAGTGACAGCAGTTATCCCATACATACTTATTATAAACAATAAGTAATCTGTATCACAGTAGCAGTAATGAATAACAACTGTATGACAGGATAAATTACTGTGAATAAAGTAAACAAGTGTAAATAGAGTAGTAGAAAAATAAACTAAAAATAATGAACTGATAATAAAAACTGAACTATGAAACAGTGTAAGAAGTTACTGTGAATAAATATAATGACTATAGTAGCAGTAGCATCTTGTGTCCATCCATGTTTCGTGCTGGGAGAGTCCGCGTGTGATTCACTGCTGGAGTGTAGGAGAACCTTCCCTGATGATTCACTGCTGGAGTGTAGGAGAACCTTCCCTGATTCACTGCTGGAGTAGGAGAACCTTCCCTGCATGAGGATGTGATTCTGAAGTTTTCCAGATCTGATGTAGTCCTGCAGAGTGTGAGAATAAAGATACAAAAACATTGTCTTTCTGATAATTACTGACCTATAAATCATTCAACATATTTTGTTGATCACAAGTTTGAATTTTTTTCTTTGTTGAAGTCACTGTAATTACGCAGACAGTAAAAGCAATTAATGTATAGCTATAGAAAAATTAGAGAAATGTATATATTTATACACTCACAAGATAAAACGACACATTATAAACACCATATAAGGTTTCTTTTACTACCGTTGTTATTATTTTAATATAATTCCAACAAAATAGATTTATTTTATATGCTTATATGGTTTTTATATTGTATTCCTTTTATCTGGAAGTGTATACTTTGCCTATATATTTCATTTTTCTGGCTATATTTTACTATATCTACAAATGTGTTGCTTTTACCATCAGTGTATAGGTATCTGTATACAGACTTGAAGAGTCAAAAGGTTTACATAGATATTGACATTTGATACAGTAGCAACACTTACAGCAGCTGTAGTAGTTTCAGGATAAATAATAATAATAATAATGATGACTTGGATTTATATAGCGCCCTTCTAGGCACCCAGAGCGCTTTTTACAGAAATCATTCATTCATACACATCCTCACAGGTGGTGGTAAACTACATCTGTAGCCACAGCTGCCCTGGGGCAGACTGACAGAAGCGTGGCTGCCATATCGCGCCTAACGGCCCCTCCGACCACCACCAACATTTAGGATAATTGTTTTTTTCAAAGCTGAAAGTTCCGTTGTGCTGCTTTAATACATTCTGATTAATTTGAATGAGAGACAGTGTGTGTGTTTATTTTATACATATTTGTCACAGCTGCTGGTTGCAAAGGTCTGTGCTCGGATTCCTTCCTTCACTGTTATTCTGTAGCGTCACCCCTGGCAACAGGCTGACACGTAGGGAATAACAGCTACTTTGAGACTGATTTTGCGGTTTAGTTATTATTTTCCTGATAAGTCAGTTGGTGCCCCGTTTTGATTGATTCATTTTGATCATTCATTTTGATAATTCATCTTTATTATTATTAATAACTATCATAAGATGATTATTAATAACTCTTTAATAACTGAACTAGCACTCCCTTTGTGGTACAACACTATATTAGTGTCAAGTGACCCACAGGTAGCAGCAGAGCCCATAATTGGCTAGAATACATAGAGGAAATAACAGGAGCCAGACAGCAAAGACAAACACTATCCACACTATGTGTCAAGCCTTTCAGATAACAGCTAAGACAGCACAAGCAGTGCTTCAACTGATCCATGCACCTGCTAGTGACTAAGATGTAGGAATTGTACAGACAGGAAAAAGAACACTCACTCTAGCCACCACAGTCACCACAGTTTATGTTAACGCCAAGACTGGGGCTCAGTATTATGGCCAAGACCTGCTTCTAGTCCCTTGTGAAGAGCCGGCACTGCCAGAGGATGTAGTGATAGAGCAGGGGTCGGCAACACAAAATGTTGAAAGAGCCATATTGGACCAAAAACACACAAAACAAATATGTCTGGAGCCGCAAAAAATGAAAAGTCTTGTATCAGCCTTAGAATGAAGGCAACACATGCTGCATATTTCTATATTAGTTAGAACTGGGGGAAGATTTTTTTTTTTTCATTATGCACCTCGAGAAAAAAGTCGAAATGTCGAGAAAAAAGTCGAAATGTCAAGATTAATGTTAAAGTACAATCTTGAGACAAAAGTTGAAATGTTGAGAAAAAAGTCAAAATTTCGAGAAAAAAGTTGAAATATCGAGATTAAAGAGGAAAGGAAAAAGTAAGAAAAAAAGAGAAAAACACACAAAACAAATATGTCTGGAGCCACAAAAAATGAAAAGTCTTGTACCAGCCTTAGAATGAAGACAACACATGCTGCATGCTATATTAGTTATAACTGAGGGAAGATTTTTTTTTTCATTATGCACCTCGAGAAAAAAGTCGAAATGTCGAGAAAAAAGTCGAAATGTCGAGAAAAGTCGGAATTTTGAGAAAAAATCGAAATGTCAAGATTAATGTTGAAGTAAAATCTTGAGACAAAAGTCGAAATGTTGAGAAAAAAGTTGAAAAGTCGAAAAAAAAGTCGAAATGTCGAGAAAAGTCAAAATTTCGAGAAAAAAGTCAAAATATCGAGATTAAAGAGGAAAGGAAAAAGTAAGAAAAGAAGAAAAAAAAGGAAAAAAAGAAAAAAAGAAAAAAGAAGAAAAAAAGAAAAAAAAAGAGGAAAAAGAGGTCAAACATTTTTGAAAAAGCTCCAGGAGCCACTAGGGCGGCGCTAAAGAGCCGCATGTGGCTCTAGAGCCGCGGGTTGCCGACCCCTGTGATAGAGGAAGGTCTAGTAGTCAGTGCCCCCAGTAAAAGGTCAGGTTATGTGCCAGTCCCCATCGCCAATACAAACAAACACAGTGTAACCCTGACCCAGCGCACCGTTCTGGGCCACGTACAAACAGTCAAGACTGCTTATACGGCCAGCGTTAAGCAGATGAACGGAGGAGAGGAAGTAAAGCCACTGATTAACACAGTAGCCTATAAGCCGAAGGCAGTGACAACTCAAAAGCACAGAAACCAGCCTGGTGGGACCCTCCGGTCGACCTTAGTCACCTAAACAATGAGCAAAGGAGGATTACAAAACAGCTGCTGAGAGAGGAGTGTCACAGCTTTGTGTACAATGATGAGGACATTGGCTCAATCCCCTCACTGCAACTCCACATCACGCTGCACGACACCACTCCAGTAAGGGTTAGTGTTAGACATGTGTTAGACACGTGTTGTGCATGAATGCGTTCCACTGAACGCGTTCATTGAACACGTTAATTTCTGTGAGAATGTTGAACTGAACGCAACATATTTGCAAATAAAGAACTTGAACGGGAACTTGTTCATTCTGCAGATCACGAACTGGAATTTGAACTGTTCAGATTATGTGAGTTTCAGCTTCACTGTTTAGGTCCAATTATTACGGAATAATCCTCCTCATTTCACCAGTGAGCGGCACATTTAAAATACTCAACGAGACGACGACTTTACACTACATCATCCACAATGCAGTGCACACTAGCATAGCAACGGGCACCATCTCCATGGCAACGGTGGTCCGAACCCGGTGCAGTCTTTACTAATGACCAGTCAAGAGAGTGACGTTGTGGACGCAGCGTCAGTGAGTCGTTAGATGATGATCCGCTTATCATTATCTGCAGGAATTTTACACATCGTCTCCCAAAGAGTCTGACAGTAGAAATCTAACCTTTCTGTGCAAATTATGTCCACCTGCGCTGAGAAAACAAGTCCGAACATCTGCCTCGTTAGTTTAGAAACGTCATGTGGAGTTAAAGCATCCGTCCAGTGTGAGAAAATATCTGCGAGTCTTTGACAATCAAAAAAAGTCACCAGGAAAGACCAAGAAGACCCGACAGCCCCAAACGACCCCAGTCCCACTGCTGCCCCTTCAGGGGCAGGATTTCCCAGCAACAGGTAGACACACTGATAATGGACTACAATGTTGGAGATTTACAGCCTGAGTAAAGTTGAAAAGCCACTAGGACAATACATGATAATTTACAGCAGGGTGTCCAACCCTGGTCCTCGGGACCCCTGTCTTGCATGTTTTAGATGTTTCCTTGCATCATCACACACCTGATTCTAATTAATGATCATCATCAGCTTGTCATCCAGGTCTGCATAAGTCTGTTAATGACAGTCATTTTTATCAGGGTTCTGAAGGGAAACATCTAAAACATGCAGGACAGGGGGTCCTTAGGACCAGGGTTGAAGATCACTGGTATACAGTGAACAGTTTTAGGATAGGGGGGCGTTTCATTCGTACTTCTCACCTAAAAATATTGAAATGAACTGAATTTGAACTAGTTCAAAATGAAAATGGTGAACTATGAACGTGAACTGTTCATTTTTAAACCATGTGAACTGAAATTTGAACTAGTTCATGAGAAGTATGAACTTGCACAACGCTGGTGTTAGAGTAAGACTATATTCAGGACTTGTTGAATCGGGGCTGGATTACTTCACGCTCCCCGTACGCCTCACCAGTCGTGTGCGTGCGAAAGAAAAGGAGATTCTGTAAGTTGTTCATGTTTCCTCCAGGTGTAATCTGACTTTATTGTGGAATCGCACTGCCCGCGATATTTCCAGACAGAAGCTGCTTTCAGACTGTCATTTAAAAGGCAGGGACAACTGTTTTATTATCTGCCCACAGTCACATGAGGAGTGTGAAGAAGTCGTTTCAGCTATTGTAACATTCACACAATCGTCATCTACTCCGCAAAATAAGCGGGAGACTTTGGGCGTGGAATGAAACAAACTGGACAGAGAAAGTTGAAGAGTCCTGGCTCGTGATGCGCGTCAGGCACCGTTTTCATACTATTGGCTGGTTCATTTAGGTTCTGCCCCCCCTAACCTGGAGAACCAAATATCGTGGCATTCTGTTTCTGGCAGGGCAAGGGTGAACACCTGATATGTGGATCCGACCATAACACTCGCTGTTGTAACACCGACCTAGCTCAGTTGTTGCAGCTGCTGTAACATACACACAATCGCCATCTAATCAAAAAATAAACCGGAGGGGACATGGTGGCGCAGCAGGTAGTGCAGCCGTCTCACAGCAAGAAGGTCCTGGGTTCAATTCCCGCCGGGGACGCTGTGGGCGCTGAAGTGCGTGTTAAGTCCCCCCGTGACTTCAACACTCACACCCTGGGTGGGGTGTTCGTTCTGTGTGGAGTTTGCATGTTCTCCCCGTGTTCCCTTGGGTAGCAATGTGAGCTACCCTCACAAAAACATGCAACAGTCCTGGGCTACACATGCCCCCTCTGGCCAACCGGGGCAACAGATGGGGTGAGGAGGATCTGGCCGGAATAACGTGATCCTTCCACGCGCCACGTCCGGTCAGAGAATCCTCACCCTGTCTGGTGAAAAGATGCGGTCCGTCACTATTCAGGATAAGAAGGAGACCTGAGCTCAGTGTAGGGCCCTCCCTGGGTTGGCAGAGGAGAGCAATGCCCACGTACTTAGGTATGAGCACTGGGTGATGAAATGGGTAAAAAAATTAGGGATAAAAATTTATTAAAAAAAATAAAAATAAAAAATAAACCGGAGACCTTGATCGTGGAATCAAACGTGGAATTACAACAAACTATGGATGAAGAAAGTCCAAGAGTCGAGGCTCACGCAGCGCAACAGACACCACTGTATGTTCTTCATATTGGCTGATTTCAGCTACGTCTGATTCATGCATTTGGGGACAGATGTATGGTTGGTCGACTTGTTGAAAAAAGAAAAAGACAAGTTACTCGCCAAAAAAACAAAGCAATAACAAAGGAAATAGAGGGGGGGGGGGGGCAGTCCATCTATTTCAGATTCTGTAGGAACCTCTTCTCTTTCGTCAAGAGTCTCCTTCAGTTCTGCTGCAGTAGGGGCAGGTCTTCTCCTTCAATATGAAACAGAGGAGGCTCCCTCTTTTTATTTCAATCAATCAATGAAACCTTCATTGATTGTGGTGGCGTCGGCCATCTTCTATGGGGTGGTCTGCTGGAGCAGCAGCATCACTGCAGCAGAGAGGAAGAGACTGGACAAAGTGGTGAGGAAAGCCAGCTCTGTCCTGGGCTGCAGTCTCCATCCTGTGTAGGTGGTGGGGGAGAAGAGGATGGTGGCAAAGCTGTCGTCCATCATGAACAATGTCTCCCACCCCCTTCATGAGACTGTCAGAGCCCTGGAGAGCTCCATCAGTGACCGGCTTCGTCCCCCTGAGAGGCATCGCAGGTCCTTCCTCCCTGCTGCCATCAGACTCCACAACCAGGCCTGATCACCGTAGTAACGGACTATAACAACATGTGCAATATCTGCCCACCTCATACACATCCTACCTGCTTTTATTGCACTGTTTTTCTTTCCCGTACTGCACTACTTTTCATTTTTTATTCCAATGTATATACTTATATTTCGTAATTATATATTTTTTCCCTGCATGTGTGTTTTGACTGTACTGCTGCCGCACAAAGTGCCCCATTGCCCCCAAGTTCCCCATTGAGGGAGAAATAAAGCTAAAACAGTATCAATATTTTAACCAGATTCTGAACATGAGATACTAAAGATAGACAGTTATCTATTAAAACCCCCAAAATTTTAAATTAGACACGAACAGTCACTCTGCCAGAACCTTGTGGTGCTGATGGAGGAGACTTGTCTCTCCCTCCATCACAGTGGAAGAATGTCGCCACCTGCTGGTTGTTTTCTGTCACTGCAACTCTGCTGGACCTCTTCAGCCTGAACAAAGCAGATAAACAAGATGTAAAATTATGTTTACATGTAATCTGTAGGGTAAATGACACATTTACGAGCCATTGTATGAAAATGCAGTGTGATCTTCATTTTATTTGGGAAGAATGACACATGTGACAGCCTTGATCTGTTACGTTTCACTAGTGTGACAGCAATGACACAAACATTGTTCACAAAAATATCACAGTAGTTTCTGAAAGTGAACTTAAATCTGCCTTTATTATAATAAAACCCGACAAATGTTGGTATTACATTCAGGGTTATATTAAAGATTACGTTTCGCCTACAATGTGTTCATATTGTGTGTCTGATCATAGTAAGTTAAAGCAGCACAACGTAACTTTCAGCTTTTGTTGAGTTTGGCGTCTCCTTTGGACAAAAGCGGTAGTGCTTTACCAGTAGTGTGGAAGGGTTCCTACCATGCTCCTCAAAGTTACATAGTGCCAGTGAAGGTGATACAGACTCCCTCAGACCATGACAGAGGTTCATTAAACCTGTTGGAAGTTGATGTACCATCACAATGACTCTGGAAATATTATATTAAGGTGGAAAAGTTACGTAGTGTCGCTTTAAGTCTCCCCATGAAAGAGCCTCTGTTGAAACATGCAATGTTTCTGGATGTCCAGCAGAGAGCAGAATGTGTCGTGGAAGATGCCTTCTACTTTGTCGACAGGTTAGTGGCGGTATCATGTAAAGTACATTTTATCCATACTGCCAAATCCTAACACAAGTTACAGTATCTCAATATGCTTTACAAGTAGAGCAGGGTTAAGACCAGCCTGTGGTCACATTTTGTTATTGGATGACCACATCTGAAAAACAACCCATTTCAGTTACAATACTTTACCAGGTCAGTGCACATTGTGTTCTTCTTAGGTTTCCTGACCTGCTCCAATACAGTGGCCCTGAGGAGCGTGACCAGCTCTGCGAGGAGTTCCTGGGCTACCAGTCCATGGAAATTGCCATGCCTGAAGACCCAGCCATGTTTGACTGTGAGGGCTTTTGGGGGAGCATGGCAACACTGAAGAACAAGGTAAGAATTATTCTGTACTCATGGGAATACCCATTGGCATAATCAACTCAATACTACACAAAAATACTTGAGAGTAATTAGGTTTCCTATGTACATTTTTCAAAGGTGACCGGTATGGGCAGATTTGTGAGGCTGTCACAAATCGCCAAGTTGGTCTTGGTCCTTCCACACTCAAATGCAGACGCTGAGAGAGTATTCTCTCTCGTCAGTCTGAATAAGACTAAGACACGCAACAGCTTGGCCCTCGAAGGAACCCTGTCGTCAATCATGACAGTGAAGATGGCAAGCCTCGAGCCCCACTGCTATAAATGGGAGCCCCCTGCCTCCATCATCACATCTTCCAAATCAGCGACCAACACTTACAACAAAAAACATAACAGCTAAAGGATGGAGCATATGAAATATTAACAAATAAATCTATTTTTGTAAAATTCTTGTTACGATTTTCATTTCTAATTTCTGGTTAATTAAGATTAGAATTGGGAGGCCACAGTGCAGGGGGAGCAGCTGGCATGGAGGTGAGGACATCAGTCTTGGTTGTCGTTAAAACGGGCGAAATCGATGTTAAAAAAAAAAATGGCCAATTTTTTTTTTTTCCACCGCGGCCGAACGCATCATGACACTAAAGTCTCACTCTTGTCATTTTCTGAAACTTGGCAGCCCTGCAACACTTAATTGATGCCACTAACTGCAGCAAGACCAGGATTCATAAAAAAAGCACACATACCAGGCGATGCAAGGCTTCTTAGTTATTCTAAAGCGGCTCGCTGCATTTCACGAGTCGTCTGCGCTGCAGACGCTCCGAGAAGGGTATGGCTGCAGACCCGGAGGCAGCAGATCTGAGCAGCAGATCTGAACCGCAGTTCTAGACGTCACAGAGCCCCCTACTGGATAACTTTATAACTGCAACTAAATCAACAGTTCAGATCGAGACTTCTCGTTTTTTTCCGGCAGCGTGCTGTTTTCTCCTTTTCTCAAGATGGATGACGACCGGAGTGTGAGTATTACCCATGGATGTATTATATAACGGTATTACCGTGAATCACATTTTTTGATCTGCAAAAGTGATTTAATCAATCAGTGAAATGCCTAACATGATCCACAAACTATATTGTTAAGTTATATTTGACAGAGAAATTAACGTTAATGACTCTATTTGCCACGATAGTCAGAAAAGTGCGTAGGCTAAAATGTTTTACTTGTGATGTGGATTACATGAGAAAAGCATGAAGGTCCTATTTATATATATATATATATATATATATATATATATATATATATATATATATATATATATATATATATATAAACATGAACTAGCTCCAATTTTATGACTAATTTTGTAGCATGAATACTATTAATACGTGGCACAATTTCTATTGTCTGCAATATATATTTTTCATTTATTATGTGCAATAAGAACATGATCTCTGGTATATTACCAATCATTACCAAGATTAATCTTGTAAATAATGTCATGGTTATTATATTGATTATATATTTTTACTATTATTGTTAGGGTTGTTATTTTTTTCGTCCCAATAATTCATTGTTCATATATTGTTTGTTATTGCTACTCTTCAATCAACTGTGCCGTTGCTGCTGTAACTGTGGATTTCCCCATTGTGGGACAATTGAAGGAATCTTATCTTAACTTATCTTTTTATTCATATTATACATTATGTGTGTTTATATAACTATTCACATTTATATCACTATATAGCCTATATTTAGATATTTTGTGGACAGAAATTTAGCTAATCCAGTGCATAAGATGAAAATGTATATTTGTCCGTTATTAGGTTTTGGCCCAGTTTTGTCTGTAAAACAGTGTAAAAATATTAACTTGGACTAATTGAACACTCTTTTTTAGGTACACATAACAATCCAGAAAGGAAGGGCCTTGCCCCAACTTCACAGATGCACATCATGCTGCAATAACTAGCACTGTCCATTCTGCAGCCCTACAGTTTACTACCCCTCCCCGTTGAACAAATGTCAGATACACATGGATCTTCATTTTAACAGAGCTGTTAGCCATGAAGGTAAAGTTTGAAAACATTCTCCCTGTGTGTGTGCATGTAGTGCATGCTGGAACTTCATTGTTGATGCAGGATTTGTATTTTTAAGTGACAATTTGTAATGGAAAACTGATTATATAATCATATTTATATCTGTGCTTATGTTTAAGAATACACCATTCACAGATGTGGACTGGGATGTCGGCCGCAGCTGCATTATCACTGTCCATACTGCAGTTCAACAATAAAACGGAAAGACGATTTTATTAAACATATACATTGGTGCAAGAAGAAACCAGGTTCCAACCCTACAGTCCCACCAACCACCAACACCCCCCTGTCACCAACCACCACCACCACCCCCCAGGCACCATCCACCACCACCCCCCTGGCACCAACCACCACCATCACCTCCCTGGTGTTGATTGTGATTTGTATTGAGTGTTTTTTCAGCTGTTTTTTTTTCTCTGCAGATCTCCTTAATGTGGGATGTGACTGCACCTGCACTGAATATATATTATATACTGTACATTTCATCAAGATGAGACAATTGTTTACCCCAAGTTATATTGTTAAATAAATGTTATATTGTTCTGTTTGGGAATTTTGGACTTAATACTACCATACTTACCATTTCAGTATATCAAAGTGTTTTTATTTCTTTATTTCTTTTTTTAACAATTACTACAACAAAAGTGAGGACTTGACACCCAAATACACTATGTTGTAGTGGGTTTGATCAATGCTGTTCAAGTTTTGGGGGTAATATATCCCACTAAACGCCACATCTTAGTCCTCTCTGTCAGTGGCAAGACAGTTGTCATCTTCTCTGTCCCATTCTCTTTTCATATTCACGCAATTGCAACACCTTTATAATTCTGTGCATATAACAGTCCTGCAGAGACATGGTAAAATACCAAGCCTCAATCACGACATTATCTATGTTTATGGTAGCTCAGTGTTTAAATATATATTTATTGTCATTAGGCTAAAAACAAGTAAAGACTAATTTTTTTATATTGCCTCATTCATGATTTAAAGAAATAATTTAAAATTTCACCTTAATTTGATAACAGTCTTAACTGCACCTACTGGTGCTGCCTATGATCTAAATCTCTTGCCACAAAAAAAAAGAGCCTACCAGCAAAGACCTATGCTCTACAAATGACATCTGAAATAGTGCTGAATGAGCTACGAATCCCTGCCGTTTAACCTGGAAGTAAGTTCTTTAATTATAAGCTCCATCCTCATTATCAATTAAATCTTCATATATTGAGCCTCATTATCAATTAAATCTTCATATATTTATTAAGGTGGAACGCTGATTTAGTTGCAGTGCAGTTCTACTAGTTGCATTTCTACAGTCATCCAGTAGGGGGCTCTGTGACGTCTAGAACTGCGGTTCAGATCTGCTGCTCAGATCTGCTGCCTCCGGGTCTGCAGCGGTCTGCAGCCATATACTATTGGCTGCTGACGGACATCGGTCCTTCCCCCGAGACATTAACATCGCAGTTACACACGTCTTTCAAAACTCGTACCTGTAAATTTAGTATCCCATTTTAAGAGATATTTTAAACGCCCTCGCCTTTTTGGCGAAATGCCTTCTCTCTCGTTACAGCCATCCATCTCTCCTATTTATTGTTCCAAATTTGCTCCCGTTGTTGCCTCTAACCTCGCGAGAACTGCCACCCAGGCTACAGCAAGCAGCAGTTCTCGCGAGGCTAGTAAGAATCCAGTTTGGAGAGGCACAATAATGCTTTTTAAAAACATTATCGTATTATAAAACAGGACATTTACGGGAAAATACTAATGCGGGAAAGAGGGGTAAAATACAGTAGTTTCCCGGCCAAAACGGGAGACTTGACAGGTCGATGTCCGTCAGCAGCAGCAGCTGGAGGCTCAGAAACTTGCGTCTGTGTCAGTCAGTGAACGCTAGAGGGCCACAAGTGAAAATGTAAATGTTTAACTTGAAGACAATCAACGTGTATAGAAAACTGAAAATATTTAAAAATAAATAAATGTGCTTTAATTTACTTTTGTATTTTTCATTTAGGCTCTATTATAGGAATTACACACATAGGAATGTCAGCATTCAGTGTCAAAGGTAAACCTATCAGATGAGCACATTCTGTTTCAGTTTGTAAGAGGTTGACAGGTAGATATCTTAGATTTCTTGTAAACCCGTCTTAAAATGTAAGGGTTACTGGTTTCAATTGCAAAAAGCCAAATCAAATAGATTCGTTACAAAGATAATCCATCCAAAAACTAAGGAAGCTATGACATCACCAACGGATACAGCACGGTGGTGCAGCGGATAGTGCAGCCATCTCACAGCAAGAAGGTGAAAGGGCCTTTCTGTGGAGTTTGCAGCTCCCCCTTATTTTTAAATTCAAAACTTGTCAGTTATGAGTTAGGGAGTCTCAAAATTGGTACACGAATGCAGTGAAGTCCAAAGACCAAGCGTTTGTAAATCAGGTTATATTTGTGTGTGCATCAGAAATATATTTGTATATCTTGTCCTACACACATTAGAATTGTCCCGTGTATTTGTGGTTATTGAGATTGTTCTAGCTCCATAAAATCCTGCATTTTATTCATACTGTTTAAATACTCCTGTTATTTTTTTTAGCAGTATATATTCTTTAAAGCAGTGTGAGCAGGAATTCCAAGATTAGAAGTGTGTGATTTTTTTTAACAAATCTAGGTAAACTGTCAGGAATTGGAAATGTATTGCCACTGTTTCTGGAAAACTTGAAATCCATTAAACTACATTTCTTGGAGTAATTATATAGCCTACTCTACAAAACATCACTAGTACGTACATACATTTTATGTCCCCCAATTATTTCTGCATTAATAATCAAAGTAGCAGCATCTGGTTTAACATTAAAATAAAATGAAAAGTATTTGACAGAAAGACAAGTCACACCAATTATGATTTGTTTTTTTATTATAAACATTTTAACCAAGCTTGGTTGCCAGTTCCTTGGCTTTAGCCTTCTCCAGCTTCGTGAAGCGGGCTGTGGATTTGGGACCCAAGATGTTGCCTCCCCAGTGCCGACGGATCTGAAAAGACAAGTTCAGAGTTTTTGAAGACTTAGATTTGTTTTTTTTTATGCACATATTATCAAAATGCAGATAGCACAGGTTAACGGACACTCACCTCCTCATATCTGTCGTTGTAGTTGGTCTTGATAGCTTCAACAAGCTTAGCAAGTGCACCTTTATCCTCACTAGAAAGGGAGGAAGGGAAAAAAAAGAGATTGTACTGACTACTTTACATGACAAAAACCTTTTAGCGCATCATGGCAACTAAGACCGAAATATGTATTTAATTGTTAATAAAAACTCTGAAACAACACAGCTTTATGATCACACTTACGGGTTAGTCTGTGTGAAGGCAACTGAAGTGCACGTTTTTCTGTGCACCAGCTTGCCCAGTCTAGCCTTGCCCTTGACAATACAGTATGGGACGCCCATCTTCCGGCACAGCGCAGGCAGAAACACAACGAGCTGAGGGGAAAAACATAAAAAAAGAAAAGATGAAGGAGTTGTATGTCATGAATCATGCTGCATGAATGATATAGAAATTAGAGTTCTATATGACCATTTTGTGGTCAGACGTGAACAAGAAACTGTTCAGTTGTGGTCTCTGCTCAGGGTTAAAAAGCTCGTATGTTTTGATCCACATGGAGGATTCAGGTGAAGAAATTCAGACATCATTGCTAGTGACCACTTTCTAAGTTCATCTCAAATCAAAAAAACAAAATGGGCATTTTTACCTCAATTGGATCCACATCGTGGGCGACGACGACCAGCTGGGCCTTCTTGCTCTCCACCAGAGAGGTGACGGTGTTCACACCTGCAGCAAAGAAGATTTTCAAATTAAATTCTCTACCAACATGCAGCACATAAGGATCTCACTTCAAATGTTGGCCACTTATGCTCAGGGTTAAAAAGTTCAAAAACATCAAGACAGTTTCAGGTGAATAAATTCAAGTCATCACTGCATTCAGGCCAGGTTAAATAAAGCTGTAACAGGATCATGAACCCTTTGTCCAGCTTCATACACATCAGTAACCATTATCTATAATTTGACTACTTGCTCAACACCTTACCTGCACGAAGAACAGGAGGCCTCTTGGTGGGAGTGTCTCCCTTTCCAGCAGCCTTCTGCTCAGCACGCGCGAGCAGCCTCTGCCTCTTCTCCTGCTTGGTCTCTGGCCTGTATTTGTGGGCCAACTTGAACAGCTGGGTGGCTGAAGAGGAAAATCCTACGTTAAAAACTCCACCATCGACCCATGGAGCAATGCAATATTTCAAGCGACTGCATCAGTGATCTTGGTGGGAATAGTCAGCACGACTCAGATAGCAAATATTTGTTCACATCATTTGCAAAGCAGCAACAGTATCATCAAGAACCCACAATCTAACCTGGGAGCACTTCATCATGACACTAGGGGTGTAACGATACACTAATCTCACGATACACGATATTGAGGTCACGATAACGATACGATATTATAGCAGTACCTTTTTAACAACCTTGAATGAGGAACATATGACTGGAAAAAATGTTTTTTTATTTGAAAGACACAAAATACAAAACAATACTGTGTGTTTGCCCTATTGTTACAGTTTGTAATGCTTTATAACTGTTTAAGTTTTAAAGAGAAAGCCAGGCCAACCATTTTCCACAAACTGAACTAAAAGTAAATGTCAGGTTTGCATTATGCATCTTCAGTTTCATACAAGTACAAATATTTCACCACAAACTGAATAGTTTCTCTCATGTATGATTTTACTTTTTTCTTTTCCAGAAATGTAACAACTAAAAGTAAATAAATACATACAATTTTACATAATAAAAAAGATTGATTCATGCTCACCTTATAAGTGTAAGAGGAGATTTTTTTTTTTTTTTTTAGAAGGTTATTTTGGTAATTCAGGGTTCATTATTTTATAAATATATTCTGATGTAAATCAGGGACTATAATGACACTAGTCAGTTTATCTGTAGTGATTAGTCTGTTTTAGATTGGGCGGAGGGATACAGCACAGTACGGCACTAGGTGCTGTGTTGATGTTCTAAAATCCTACACTGTTGAGCGGACAGTAAAGTACTCTCGAACTTTGAAGAAGTTTTCCCCGACCCGAAAAAGGTTTCATTTAATAAGGTAAGGCTTAACTCTACACCAGACTTAAAGGTTCAGAGCTCAAAACCCTAAAAGTCCGTGATCGGGACCGCAAAACGGAACTAGTTTCTTCTGAGCGGAGGAAGATTTTGTTCCGCGGGTCGAGCCGCGGCTGCGGTCGGATGCGCGTTTCTAGTCAACACAATAGTTTAATATTAATAATATAATATCGCGATACACTTTGTCACCTCCACGACACGTTTCGTGACGTTTTTGTATCGGGAAATTTCGTGGCACGATATATTGTTACACCCCTACATGACACCAATGTGAATCTTACCAGTCTGGCGATCCAGAGCCTGGGTGAACTGGTTGATTGCAGGGGGAACCTTCAGACGCTTGTAGAGGATGGAGCGTTGCCTTTGCAGGCGGATATAACGAGGCCATTTCACGAAGCGTGTTAAATCACGCTTGGGCTGAACATCCTGGCCTGTGGAGGACATAATATACATTTTTTTTTTTTAACATACGATCATCAAACAGTAAACTCTTCCGTCCTCGTTTTAAAGTGCATCAGCGATCTTGGTGGGAAATTGTCAGCATTAGTATTAAGATAGCAAATATTCGTTTACATCATCTGCACTACTACAATCCCAGGAATAATAACTAAACACTCACCGATGCCAAAGTTCTTGGGCCTCTTTTCAAAGAGGGGGTTGACGACCTTCTTGGCCTCATGTTTCTTGGCCACAGAAGGGGCCGGAGCCACCTTCTTCCCCTTAGCCTTCTTTCCTTTAGGCTGTGGAGTTAGGAAAAAGGTGATATTGGAGTGATAAATACAAGGCTTTATGAACTAACCACAATTCAAGCATCATCAGGTTGTGGAATTCACTCAATAAATCTCTTAAATCATCACCATCCTTGCCAATATTCAAAAAACATTTAAAGAACTTTCTTATTGTTTCATCTTTGTAGTGTTTATTATTTAATCTGAGTTACATTTTGTAGTGTTTTTTTTTTTTTTTTTTACTCCCCCTTGTGTAGCTTTTGTTTTTTATTCATATATAGAAAGGATTCTATAGAAGCCACCAGGCTTCTTCCTTTCCTTGCATGTTATTTCAATGTTTTTACATTTATTGTTCAATTAGTCTTATATTGCTAAATATAAATAAACTAAATAAAACTAAATAATCAGGTAGGCTTTTGAGAAACCCTTTGTACTGTTAAAATCTCATTCTACACCGAGGTTTAAGTAAACATTGATCAAAATGAGTCTTATTTCTAAATAGATGTCTTCAAACACACCAACTTCTTAAGTCTTAAGTCCAAGTATGAGAACAGAGACGTCACCATGCAAACACAACGCTGCTCCAAATATTCAATAAAGACCTAATTGCAACCAAGTATTGACGTGAATTAATTAATACACATAGGAAACGTACCTTTGATTAAAGTTATTATTAATACAGCTTCTGGGGGATGTTTGCGGCTAAGCCAAATGCTAAGCTAATGCCCGGTGTGGTGCCAAAAAGTGATTGCCTGCCAGAACCTGATTTCTCCCCTGAAAATGGGTCTTTTTACCTTCCAAAAATTGACTGAACGCCAAATACAGTTAATGAAAGGTTGTTTCTACCTAAATATGATTTGATCTCATTCTTGAGCTTCATAATATAAACACTAGTGCTCACAGGATTGCTTTTAAAAGGACCATTACAACACAAAATAGGCATTTTCACCTGGCAAAAATTGATTGAAGGCCAAATACAGTTAATGAAAAGTTGTTTCTGCCTAAATATGACTTGATCTCATTCTTGAGCTTCATAATCTGAAAATCTGACGTTTTAGCGCTCAACGGGCTAATGAGCGCGCTCCCGCTGCCAGAAATCAGAAGAAATCAGATTCCGGTGTTGTGCCAAAAAGTGATTCCCTGCCAGAATCTGATTTCTGGAAGCGGGAGCGCGCTCATTAGCCCGTCGAACGATAAAACGTCAGATTTTCAGATTATGAAGCTCAAGAATGAGATCAAGTCATATTTAGGCAGAAACAACTTTTCTTTAACTGTATTTGGCCTTCAATCAATTTTTGCCAGGTGAAAATGCCTATTTTGTGTTGTAATGGTCCTTTAAAAGAGTTAAAAGCAATCATGTGAACTATAGTGTTTATATTATGAAGCTCAAGAATGAGATCAAGTCATATTTAGGTAGAAACAACCTTTCATTAACTGTATTTGGCCTTCAATCAATTTTTGGCAGGGGAAAAGAACCATTTTCAGGGGAGAAATCAGATTTTGGCAGGAAATCACTTTTTGGCACAACACCGGTAAGACAACCAGACTCACGCTGCTGTTCCCATAAATTACGTCTTTGGCTCAAGATGATCACAATTTAACACAAAGATAAACCAAAACACTACAATAATATAACAAGAAACAAAAACGTGCCAAGGAGTGTTATCGTCCTCACACCAACTACACATCAACCCAGTCATCTTCAATCAAAACACTTAATAAAGCCGCAATATCGACATAGAAACAAAGTAAAGGTTTAAGTGATATCATAGGGACATTTTACGGCGTCAAAACAAACTATTAGACGTAGATGGAAGCAGATGGAAGTAAAATAGTTTCAACGTGGAGGAACGAGCCGCGTACTCACCATGTCCTTTCAGTAACCGGAATATTCACCTTAACCCGAATTTTGACTGCAGGTAAATGTAGTCAGCTACTATCGAGCCACGGGCTGCCCTCTTCCCACTCCCGTCGATATTTTCGTTGACTTTTCCTCTTTTTAGGACGAGGTGTGGAGCCTCTGTAGAGACATCTTGACTTGTTTTTAAAGGTACGCATGGCGGTGCAGTTCTTCTTTGTGTTTTTTGGCGGATTGCAGTACCAGCTGTAAGGTGCATACCGCCACCTACTGACCCGGAGTATGTAGGACACGATCTAGTTGTTCTAGTTGCTTACTGCTGCGTTCCATTTACCTCGGAAGTCGGAACTGGCAGCTGGGAATGACGTCACAGCCGAGTTATCAGCGTTCCAGTTACAAAGTAGGTAAACAAGTTTGTAGTTCGCATATACCACATGAAAAATGTAAATTACACTATAGCAGTATATATATGCCGAACAATACTTGTATACGACTGATTTAGTGTGACCAAAACTAGAATGAAGTGCTACGAATTTTTACAGAGCTCTCTTCTACTGTTTACAACCGGGGCAGCCATCTTGGAATGTGAACTCGGGGGTGGTGAAGACTCTCCCACTTTCCCAGTGGGAAATCCCACTTCGAGGGGCGTTCCAGTTGAAAAATCCAACTGGGAAATGGGAAATCCCACTGATTGGCTGAAACAAAACAACGACTCTGATTGGCTGAAACGAAACGCTCCTCCCGAGAGATGCGGAAGTGGAGCGAGGAAAAAATAAAATAAAACAGTAAAAGAAGCTGCCGTGGTTCCGTGAATCCAGTCCGTGCCGACGCTACCAAGAGGTGAGTTTCTGTTAGACTCTATTAAACACTAGAGTGAATACAGCGCTGTCGGGGGGAGAACATTTACCTCTAAATACAACATTTATGTCTCCGATAATCCTACATTTACCAGCAGGAAACACTCGATGGACCAGGATCAGATCAAGGATCAGAACCAGGACCAGGAGTCCAGCAGGACCAAAGCGGACTCTTCCTCCGCTGGTCTGCAGGTCAGTGTTCAGTCTATCATCATCATCATCATCATCATCATCATCATCATCATCATCATCATCATCATCATCATCATCATCATCAACTTTATTTGTGCAGACCATTAAAAACATACAGACACATAAAAACACTAAGAGAACATAAATACATAAAAACAACAGCTACAACAAGAGACTCTCATACCAGTGTCTCCAGAACGGAGACTGATATCTTGTTGCACTGAGGCCGGGGTTAGCCAGCAGTTTGATAATAGAGTTTTGAGACTCGTCCAAACGACTCATAAATCTGTACATCAAGTTTCTCAGGAGTGCATGAAAAGAAATAATGCACATTGTCTGTCTGCGGCTGATGATCCAAACCTTTATTTTATTGTCAGTAGTTTGAACTGAGCAGCAGAAAACACAAACACGTGACCTTCCCAAGAGACTTTTAAACTGGTCTACGTCTGAATATATAATATATATAATGATGAATGTGGCGGCGCTCACGGATGCAGCAGTCTGGAGGTTTACATTTACCCTTCAATTAAATGAGGCTGAATTCAAGGCAAAGAAAATTCCTTGATCTTTGTTTGTAATGGAGTTACTGGAGGAATTGTTGCAGCCAGTGGTGTAGTCACATTTCTTTTTAGTGTGGATTCTGTCCTTACTCATACTCACCCGTCCAACAGCTCATAGCAGCATCACCACCATGTGTCTGATGCTGCCTTTTGACATGTTGATAACATAACCAGTCCTAAGAAAGCTCTCAACATGTAGACTGTAGGCAGGGCATTAGTGAATGGGATTCAAATTCAAAAGTGTTTTTATTCATGTAATGAGAAAACCTCTGAATAAACATTTCCATTTGGAGATAATAACTTTATTCTCATGTTAATGTATTGAATGCAACACAATACTTTTAACGGTCAACGGTGAACAATAATAATAACTTAGGCTCATCAGTAGTAGTAACAATGAACATATCATTTTAAATGAACATGAAACACCTTAAATTGGCTTCAAATCAGACAAAACCAAATAAACTTCACCTCCATAAATGAAAGTTCAAAAGGTACAAAATATCCTAGCTGGGTTCACTGAGTTAGTCCACAAGCCCTGAACAAAGGATGCAACACTTAAGACAGTCCAGTTTTCAGGCCGTGTCCTTGTGGTGCTGCAGTGGTTCCCAAACATTTTTGCCAGGTCTTTTGTACATAACAGAATTTTCTAGCCACACACACACACACACACACACACACACACACACACACACACACACACACACACACACACACACACACACACACACACACACACACACACACACACACACACACACACACACACACACACACACCTTTTGCATTCAAATGCAACTGTAATTTATTTCATATATTGAACATATGTGCTAAAAAATTGTCCATCTCTGGAAAAATAGATTTTCAACCTGACCAGGTCACAGAGATTGAAACAACAACAACAATACAAACAACAGCCAAAATCTTTCAGTGGGTTAGGGTTGGTAAGTTAGTAAGTTAGTTAGCTGGTTTAGGTACCAAGAGGATCCTTCTGGATCTGCTCCAGTTCAGACCAACACGATGCTTTCAGCGGGAGCTGCTGACAAGTCGGACATCTCTGTCGCCATGATGACCGTATGGGACGACTACTGGAGATACAAGCCATATTCCCAACATCCTAAACTGTGTCTGGACGGGAAAAAAATTCTGTAAAGTTGTCTTGTCGCATTTGAGTTTTGAGAATCAGATTTTTTTTTTTTTTTTTTTTTTTTTTTTTTTTTGCATACGCAAGAATTCCAGGCACATTGAAATCCACTGACTCTTTGTACATGAGACCCCAGGATTCAAACCTGCGCTCCCTGCATGAGGGCAATAGCCTTGTAAATGGGGCCTGCTTAACCCACTGGGCTATCCAGGGCCCAGTGAAACTGAAATGTTTAAATTGAATTTTTAAGCCCAGACTCTAATAAAGACTATTCTGCCCTGCCCTCAAGGGGCAGAGGTTCCTAAAATGAAGTTGGTATGTCCCACACCCCTTTTATTTAGTTTGAGCTTCCATGTTAATCAGATGACAAAGCAGTGGAGAATCAAATTGTATCCTATACCATCCTTCTGATTACACCTTTTATTTGGCACAGTCTGTGAGTGTTTTAATATTGAAATGTTTTTCTATATAGTACACTGATCATTTTGATTAGTATGTGTGTTCGATTGTCACTACATGGTTTATGATCAGAATCAGAAAAAGCTTTATTGCCAAGTCAGACATAAATCAGACGAGAGAACTTGACTCCGGTTCACACCGATAGCACCATTTATATGGACGCCATTTCTTGGAGGAAGGATGACACTGAGATGGAGGAGGAGGGAAAAAAAAAGGCATCTTCCCACTGTGTATTAAATACCCAGTGTCAAGGTGCAAAAAAACACAGCAGCACAGAAAAGCAACATACACACAACAAAACAACATCATAACTTGCATGGGTATGGGGGGTGGGCTGGCACCCCCCCACCCCGTTCCCGTCCTGTCCCGTCCCGTCCACTACCACCACACACACACACACACAGAAACGGAATGGCAATTTCTTTAGGATGTATTAAATAATTAAATATATAATATGTAATAAATAAGTAATACAACAACTCAGTGTGGTGGAGGCTCTGCGCCGAGTCAGTACTGTAGTACAAAAGTTAAAATAAAATAAAAACTTGACAGTTCTGTGTCAACATGATCCGCAGGTTTGTCGTGTTGCTGCGCCGAAGAGCAACACAACAAACCTGCGGATCATGTTGATACAGAACTGTCATGTTTTTTTTATTTTTTATTTTAACTTTTGTACTACAGTACAAATGCGTACGTGAGCCATTACGGTGCTGCTAAGTTTAATTGCTCAGTTCATTTCTATGTGAAGTAACATGCCACGTGTTATAGGAATGAAAATAAAAATAATGAAAAATTGCCAACAGGTATTTGTGTATTTCTACGTCTTACTGAATCGATATCGAAGCATTTAAATCAATATCAATCGAATCGAAACCTAAAGAATCAAAATCAAATCGAATCGTTAGGTTCTGAACAATACCCAGCCCTAGTGCTCAGCCATACTCCATTTTTATCTCAAGGGTGGGGGGGGTGCTGGGGTGCCGGGGGTGTATGCATCTGAATAGTATGCTGTGTGTATTTCTTTGTATGTTGTATGAATGAGGGTACGGGGAGTGGGGGGGGTCAAGGGGGATTGTTTCTTTTTACTTATTAATGTAAAGCACTTTGTGTTGCACTCTACCTGCATGGAAAGTGCTATATAAATAAAGTTTAAAGATCTGAATGTTTCTGGCTGTCAAGAGCCATGGATAACAGAACATGCTTAACATAGCACTCAGACATAAAACTCTTCATTGTTTCACTGCAAACATGAAAGACAGGACTTGAACTGAAAAAGGATTTGTCCGGTCAGCAAATAACAGGATCTAAGTCTTTTTCTCTTTCCTTACAGAAACATAAAGCCAAAGAGAGAACAAGTTACTGCTGTGATAGGAGGGATAAAGTCCTCACCACTTCACCAGGTCTGAAGGTCCAAAAGAGGATTCATACTGAAAAGAAGCTGTTCAGCTGTGATCAGTGTGGGGAAGCTTTTACCCAACAAGGTCATCTAAGGCGTCATCAGCGTATCCACACTGGAGAAAAGCCGTACAAATGTGATCAGTGTGAGGCAGCTTTTACCCAACAAGGTAGTCTAAGGATTCATCAGTGTATTCACACTGGGGATAAGCCTTACAGATGTGATCAGTGTGGGACAGCTTTTACCCGACAAGGTGAGCTAAGGAGTCATCAGCGTATTCACACTGGAGAGAAGCCATACAGATGTGATCAGTGTGGGGCAGCTTTTACCCAACAAGGTCATCTAAGGAATCATCAGCGTATTCACACTGGATTTAAGCCTTACAGATGTGATCAGTGTGAGGCAGCTTTTTCCCAACAAGGTAGTCTAAGGAATCATCAGCGTATTCATACTGGAGAGAAGCCTTACAGATGTGATCAGTGTGGGGCAGCTTTTACCCGACAAGATAGTCTAAGGAGTCATCAGCGTATTCACACTGGATTTAAGCCTTACAAATGTGATCAGTGTGGGGCAGCTTTTACCCGACAAGATAATCTAAGGAGTCATCAGCGTATTCACACTGGATTTAAGCCTTACAGATGTGCTCAGTGTGAGGCAGCTTTTTCCCAACAAGGTGATCTAAGGAATCATCAGCGTATTCACACTGGAGAGAAGCCTTACAGATGTGATCAGTGTGGGGCAGCTTTTACCCAACGAGGTCATCTAAGGAGCCATCAGCTTATTCACACTGGAGAGAAGCCTTACAGATGTGATCAGTGTGGGGCAGCTTTTACCCGACAAGATAGTCTAAGGAGTCATCAGCGTATTCACACTGGATTTAAGCCTTACAAATGTGATCAGTGTGGGGCAGCTTTTACCCGACAAGATCATCTAAGGCGTCATCAGCGTATTCACACTGGATAAAAATGGTCTGTGATCAGTGTGGGGCAGCTTTGTTTTTTTTGTTTTTTTAATCCATTTTATCACCCAGTGTTCCTACCTAAGTGACAGTCCTGGGCATTGCTCCCCTCTGCCAACCCCGGGAGGGCCTAACTGAGCTCGGGTCTCCTCCTTATCCTGAGGAGCTTGGTGGCCGCTTCTTTTCACCAGCCAGGGTGGGGCTTCTCCGGCCGTATGTATCGCGTGGAAGGATCACGTTATTCCGGCCAGATCCTCCCCACCCCATCTGGCGAGAGGGGGCATTTGTAGCCCAGGACTGTGTGCATGTTTTTGTGAAGGTAGCTCACATTGCTACCTTAGAGAAAACGGGGAAGAACATGCAAACTCCAGTGTGGGGCAGGTTTACTCTGAGAGCTCAGTTAACCAAGTACCAATTTAGACATGTTATGTTCTGAGGAAAAAATAAATCTGGAGTTTTGTTTCCAGTTTCAACCGAAAAATATGTTTATCTTAAATTAGATTTTTCACCAGTTTATGTTTCATTGTTCTGCGTCTAGAAAAACATTTAAATAAAAAAGTTCTTTGTTTGCCTGTTGTTTGCCTGTTGGATCACAAGACATCAGTGTCAGAATATCAGAAAAGAGTCACACAGTAGTGCATTTTTCATGTGGTTTTTATCACCATATGTACTATTAATGCTGGATATAAATTCCCTCTGGACCTGCAATAATTCTAAAATGACACCATGACATCTGTATTTCGTTCAGCTGATTCACACTAGATAAGTGAAGTCTATGTTGTACTGCCCTCATTCTGTTGAACAATTCCCTTTATTTAACACTACATTTTAATATTGAGTCAAAAGCAACTGAGCAGACACTTAAGCATTAGATTTCAGTGACTACCATGTCACAATCTGAAAAGGGACCAAATTAAGAAAAAGGCGTTATTGGCATAGAGTATGTTTTAAATTGCGATGCTAACAGTAGACTTAATGGTAAATGTAATCAGAGCTTCCGTTGACGCCCTATACGTTTTGCGCTGCTTTGAGTTTGAAGAAAGATTTAAAAAAAACTGCTTTTTTGTGGGTTGTTTTCTTTACTGCAAGATGCGGCCACATGTGTCCTCTTGTTATTCTGCTTCTGGATTTCTTCAAAGACCCCGTGTGAAGCTTGATGTTGGTTAATTTCTGTATGATTATCATCTAAAAATATCAGATCACTACACTATATGGGGTGAATATAGACTAATGTGGTGTTCATCTGACATGTACATAACATGTAGATATAAAGATATGTGAATGATGTATGCAGATATGAGTATGTATGCATGATTTAAATCTAGCATGACATGAGTATGCGGGCATGACTGTGGTGTGACAGAATCATTTAATAAGGTCACTTGCATATCAGAAAATATATTTTGCCTTATTCCATTCCACCCTTTCGATCATTATACTATCGCTCAAAAGAATAGTCTAACCACTGTTTTACCACACAGCAGATGCTGTTTCAGTTATCAAAAGAATTATTAATGACTGCCGGAAGACAGTCCTTTAATAATTAAAAAAATAGATTATTTATCAAATTGAATTATCAAAATGGGGTCACGTGATGGCGAGCTAGAGGACGGACGTGGAAACGCGAGCTCCGCATTTATTGATTAAAAAACGATTCGTACGTGCTGATAATCTAAAATAGAAGCGTGAAACGCTCAACTAGTGCAACAGGGACGCACTTTTACCCTTATACATGTCTAAAAGGAAGGAGACGATAGGGAGAAAAACACGTGTTGCAGCTACGACAACAGCTAGCAAAGAGGCTGCCATGTCCGCCCGGGAGGAAGATGCTGAACGGCAATACAGCTCAGCCGAAATAATGACGGCTATCAACGAGGGAAACAAAGCGATAGCCAGCAAGATTGAGGACTTAAACTCAACACTAGTAAGCTTGCAACAGAAAACGACATTTATTGAGAAGAAACAAGAAGACCTGGAAGGAGGTCTCAACAGGCTTGACGGGGACGTGGACCACCTGTCCAGGCGCCTCGCTCAGACGGAGCAAACTGTGCAGGATTTGCGAGCAAAGGTGGATGATATGGAAAACCGCTCCAGGAGATGCAACCTCCGTTTGACAGGACTGCCAGAAGGATGTGAAGGAAGCTCCCCCACCAAATTTGTAGAGAAACTACTGCAAAACATCCTGGGAGCTGACAGCTTCCCAAACGGAGTGGAGCTGCAGCGCGCACACAGGTCCGTTGCGCCGAGGCCGAAGCCGGGACAACCTCCGCGGGCGGTGATCATGCAGTTCCTCCGGTACCAGGATAAAGAGCGAGCCTTGACGGTGGCGAGACAGCTGGGCACGCTGCGTCATGAAAACAACATCATCCGACTCTACCCGGATTACTCTTTTGAGCTTCAGCAGAAACGGCGGAGATTTGACGAAACGAAGAAAATCCTGCGGGAGAAAAGAGTGGAATACCGGCTGGTTTATCCTGCTCGCCTACTGCTGAAACATGCCGGTAAGGATTTAACCTATACCGACTCAAATGAAGCCCGTAAATTCGCAGAAAGCCTGTCTGCGGCGCAGTGAGTAGAAAAACATCTGGATGCTGTCGGTCTTCCGTTTTTTTTCAACACTTGTTTAATACACTACGTGGACTGAGTGATGCGCGGACTCTCCCGGCGGGATGAGGACTTTGATCTGGCGCCTGTATGGGTGCCATCCCTGTGTTTTTATGTTTTTCAGTAAAACGGCATAAGGGTATGTTATATTTAATTTTCTATGTCCAGGGCATCGGTCCATGTATGCAGGCTACTTTAATTTGTCTTTTAATTTCCCTTGAATTATCATCATCTAATTAGATGCTCATGAGAACGCTGCAACCCTGGCTGAATTGAGGATCTTATTTGAGCTCATCAATATATTTTTCACTAGCCTATTAGATATTGTGAATCCCTGATTTAAAACTGTTTGGATTAACTCATTGGCCGGGCTTATGTTGCCACTGGGTGTTTTTTTTTTTTTTTTTTTTTTTCCCTCTTCCCCAAGAAATAAGGACTTTATTTTTTTTATTTTTCAAGAAATAAGGACTTTTTTTTTTATTATTCTTCAAGAAATAAGGACTTTATTTTTATTTTTTTTATTTTCTTCAAGAAATAAGGACTTTATTTTTTTTTATTTTTGTTTTATTTTTCAAGAAATAAGGACTTTTGATTCTAGACGTCTCTGTTGCAACAGGTTCTTATTTGTCCCATATGTTACGTTTTGAATATATATTCAGTACATAATATGGAGTCAGCTGTTTCGTTACCACCCATCAATGCGCTTTATTTGTACTAAGGAGGAGTACAGACATGCGCTTGTGTTCTTTTGGGTAATTTTCAACTCCCACTGTTCAGGGAAGGGGGTTGAGGGGGGAGGGGAGGCGGTGTGGGGGGGGAAGAAAGTGCTTGCCTTTTATGTGTTCATTTGTTTGTTTCTATTTGTTACCTTTTTCTTTCCTTTTGTTATGAAAACTTCATTTTGGTGCAGTACAGCTAAACTTAAACCTACTGGGAACTTTACCTACCAACTCGGGATGCCTTTTCATCAAGACTTATGTCAGGAAATATTTGAGATTTAAAAACACTTGAAGTCACTCATAATGACTACATGGCGATCATTATCATGGAACATAAACGGCATACATAACCCAGTAAAGAGAAAACAAATACTAACCTACTTAAAGAGAAACAGGACAGATGTGTGTTTTTTACAGGAGACTCATCTAAATATAAAAGAGCATGAAAAATTAGGTAAGATTTGGGGAGGCCAGATATTTTTCAGCTCCTTCACCTCTAGTTCTAGAGGTGTCTGTATTCTTATAAACAAACATTTTCCCTTTATTCCAGAAAAAGTAGAACATGACCCGGGTGGAAGATTTATAGTGGTGACGGGTAAGGTGCTTTCGGAGGTTATCACCCTGGTTAACGTTTACGCCCCAAACTGTGACGATTTGAACTTCTTCCAGTCTTTATTCTTAAAATTATCTAAAGTAGAAGGGGATATAATTATAGCGGGCGACTTTAATCTGACCCTAAACACTAAACTGGATCGCTCTTCTAATAAAAATCCGATGAAATGCAGATCAAGGAAAGTAATTAACTCCTATATGAAGGATCTGGGGCTATGTGACATATGGAGATACACGCATCCCAAAACAAAAGAGTACTCATTCTTTTCACCTGTACATAACTCCTTCACTCGAATAGACTATTTTATTATACCCATGGCAATGGTTCACAGGGTTAGTAGCTGCGAATATCTACCTCGTGTAATGTCAGACCACGCCCCCATATCTATAGTAATGCTTCCTAAAGACAACGTTGAGAAATTTTATAGATGGAGAGTTAACCCGTCGCTACTACATAATCCAGAATTTGACAGATTTATTACCTCCCATATTGAATTGTTCTTAGAGACTAACTCTGAAACTGCTCCATCACCCTCTATCCTTTGGGAATCCTTGAAGGCCTACTTGAGAGGGCAAATAATTTCCTTCTCAAGTCACAGGAAAAAACAATACTGGAAAGAATTGGAACTTCTGGAAGCGGAAATAAAGAGCTTGGAAAAGGAACATTTTAAAACAAGATCAGAAGGCATACACAGGGCACTTTTAAGAAAACGTAATCAATATAATGTATCAAACACTTACAAAACAGAGAAAGCACTACTTAGAACCAGACAGAGATATTACGAACTGGGGGATAAGGGAAACAAATTATTGGCCTGGCAGCTGAAAAAACAAATCTCCTCCTCCATGATTCAGAGAGTGAAAAAAACTGATAACACCACCACATGCAACCCGAAAGAAATAAATAACTGCTTTCAAAAGTTTTATGAGAATTTATACTCATCAGAGTGCGAGAACACGGCAGATAAATGTGAGAAATTCCTATCTTCCTTGAATTTACCAAAACTTTCAGTCTTAGATCGAGCTATTTTAGAACAACAACTGACCAGCAAAGAAATTTTAAAAGCTTTAATGTCTCTTCAGTCTGGAAAAGCCCCTGGATTAGATGGGTTCACGCCCGAATTTTATAAGAAATTCCAGAGCCACTTGTTGAACCCTTTAATGGATATGTACCGCCACTCGATTGACAGCAAGACATTACCCCCTACAACTCGGGAAGCCCTCATTACACTAATCTGCAAACCGGAGAAGGACCCTGAACTTATGGGCTCTTATCGCCCCATCTCTCTGCTTTCGGTGGAAAGTAAGATATTTGCCAAGGCAATAGCAACAAGGCTAGAAGAACATCTATCATTACTCATTCACAAAGATCAGACTGGCTTTATAAAAAACAGATCCTCGATGAACAATTTGAGGCGCCTTTTTTACATAATATCAGAGGCAGGAAGTTTAAAGGATACACCTGTAATTGCCTCGCTAGACGCCGAAAAGGCGTTTGATCGTGTGGAGTGGTGTTATATGTTTAAAGTTTTGGAACATTTAAATTTTGGTAATTATTTTACAAACTGTGTGAGGCTCTTATACGATGAACCTAGAGCCAGAGTTAGCACCAATGGAAGTATATCAAGTCCCTTTGATATTGGGCGTGGCACAAGACAGGGGTGCCCCCTGTCGCCCCTAATCTTTGCGCTCATCCTGGAACCATTGGCCCAACAAATAAGGGAAGATCCTAACATAAAGGGAATTACAATTGGAAACACCACACACAAAATTGCGCTATACGCTGATGACATACTTTTATTTTTAACCAATCCGGACACCTCACTTAAAGCCCTCTTGAACTTGATTGATGGCTTTAGTAGCTTTTCCGGCTACAAAATTAACTGGACTAAAAGCGAGCTTCTCACAATATCCAAACCAGGCGTTTCCACAAAGATTCTCTGTTCACCTTTTCAGGTTAAACCCAAGATTAAATATCTAGGAATCGTAACAGACGGCACTCTTAAAAACCTGTATAAATTCAACTACCTGCCTTTACTACAAAAGATTGAAAAAGACTTGGCTAGATGGACAACCCTTCCTTTGAGTCTTATAGGCAGGGTAAACGTCATCAAAATGAACCTATTCCCTAGACTCCTGTATCTATTCCAATCAGTACCAATCGACCTTCCAAAATCCTTCTTTGACAAATACAATAAAATAACTGGCAAGTTCATTTGGAGTAACAAGGCCCCAAGGATTAAAAGGCCCACATTGTGTCTTCCAGCAAAGAGAGGAGGACTAGGGCTTCCAGATATACAATTATATTTCTGGGCTGCCCAACTACGGCCATTATTTTACTGGTTTGGAAGTGACGAGACTCCCTCCTGGACACAAATAGAAAGCCATATCTTAAATATAGAAGACTTATCACACATCCCATATTGTTTCAATATGAAAACTGTAAAAAAACATACAAACAACCCGATCATTTTTCACTCGCTTAAAATCTGGGATAAAATTAATCGTTACTTAGGACAAGTCCCCTCCTTATCTCCACTCACCCCTATAATGTCCAATCCTTCCTTAGAATTTGTGCAAAAGGACCTCGGTTTTAAGGTATGGGCCCAGAAGAATATAATTAAGATTGGCGACCTATATGAGGGAAACATACTAAAATCATTTCAGCAGCTGAAAGACTCCCACAAAATACCAGCCACACATTTCTACAGATATCTCCAACTACGTCATTTTATACGATCACAGCTGGGAGGGACCTTGGAAAAACCACAGCTTTCTCAATTGGAATCACTGCTAACCCAAGGAATTAATAGCAAACATATTTCAAAGACTTACAACCTTTTAATGACAAATAATAAAGCTAACACTAATCTGATCAAAGAGAAATGGGAGAAAGATCTTGGAACTCAAATAGATGACGATCACTGGTCCTCACTGCTAGCAAATGCACAAAAAAGATTCATTAACACAAGGTACAAAATCTGTAATTTTAAAACTATTCACAGAGTATATTACACTCCTGAAAAAATTAGCCGTTTCAAAGGCAACGCATCTCCACACTGCAACAGGTGTAAAACTGAGATTGGGAATCTCCTACATATGACCTGGACGTGTCCACGGCTAGAACAATGGTGGAGGGACATAGAACATACACTCAAGAAAGTCCTAAAAATGGAACTTAAATTGTCACCCTCTATGGTCCTCCTCGGTGATTACTCAGGTCTCCGGTTCAACTCAGTACACACAGCTGATTTCTTTGGGTTGGCCATGACGGCAGCAAAAAAGTGTATTCTGTCGAAATGGATAGCTGAGGAACCCCCTAATCACTCTCACTGGGTGAATGAACTTAACTACTGTATGCCATTAGAAAAGATCACTTATAATGTAAGAGGTAACCCACAGAGATTCTTACAAAAATGGCAAGCCTGGATTAACTTCCTAGAAACATGATTGGGTTAAGATGTACTGTATCACCACCTTGTTTTTTTTTTTAATTTTATTATTATTATTTATGTATTTATTATTATGTCCCTTTTTTTTTTTTTTTTTTTACTTATGAATATCCGGGTACAGGTACAAGGGTGTTAGTGCGAGTGCCTGTGTAGCTGAGCTTATGTGTATGCATGCAGGTCTAGGCTATATGTATATGAACGCGTGTATGCCGGGACTTGTATGTACATGCATATATAATTATATGCTTCATTCTATCATTATCCTCATATTGCTATATTTTGTTTTGTGTTTATTCTCTGTGCTGTCCTGTAATGTTAAAAGTTCAATAAAAAAAAATATACCAAAAAAAAAAAAAAAAAAAAAAAAAAAAAAAAAAAAAAAAAAAAAAAAAAAAAAAAAAATTGAATTATCAAAATGATTTAATCAAAACGGGGCACCAACTGATATAATCAGGAAAATGATAACTAACAACAAAATCAATCTCAAGTTGAATTTTTCTACAGAATAATAGTTGAAGGAAAAAATCCAAACACAAGCCCTGGCAAACCAGCATTTGTAACAAAATATGTGCAAAATAAACACAAATAACTTCTCTCATTCAAATTAATCAGAATTTAAGTGTCAAGATGGCAAGACGACACTTCGGACTTCTGATGCTTAAACTACACATAAAAAAAACATTGACATAAAAAGGGACAATAAATCATGTAATGCAAATCTTCCGTGCGTGCGTGCGCATGTGTGTCTCAGAACAACGTCACATGGGCCGATAGCCAAGATGGAAAATGGCGGACACGGTATTTAGACCACAAGTAAATACGGCAAACAGCGCCACGTGAATTTAACAAATGCGAGTATTCCTCCCCCCGGGTTATTGATGGGGGAGGCCTCGTGGTCTAAGCAGTACCGTCGTGTGGTTAGTAAAGGAAGGGAGACAAAGGACGGTCACCTCACAAATACACACGTAACAGCCGCCAGGTGGCGGGAGCCGTCGGCGCGCCACACATAACAAAGCAAAATAAACATAAACACAACTCAACATTAACCGCTTTAACTAATTAATTGCCCAAACACAGCCTCACGTCTCCCTGATTCTGGAGGGGTCGTTGGTGTCCTGGGGGCTGTGTTTGGAGTTTCCTGGCTGAGTTCGGATCCATCAGGTGCTGATCCACGCTTCTGCCGGGGGGTTCCGATCCGAGCAGCCTCTCGGCCCTCCCTCCTTTCTCTGAAATGAAAAGACAATTGGTGCAGCGCCGCCTTGAGCCGGGTCTACCTTAGACCTAGACATCTTTGAAGATGGGGTGAATAGATGAGGTGAAGGTGCAGAGAGCATCGTCGTTGGAGGTGTCGAAACAAGCATGTTGTTGACTGATGTAAATATTACATTCACACAATATTTTTTTTAATTATTTCCAAAAAATACCAGATCTACAAGCTTACAATGTGTCACTTTATGACAGGTTGCTAGTTTGTGGATCAGAAATTTTAACATAATTTTTTACATTTGTTAGTAATTTCCTTGTACTGTCTGTCTGTCTGTCTGTCTGTCTGCGTGATTTGACAGGTTTTTTTCTTCCGCCTAAGCGTCGTACACATGGATCTATGTGGAAGCACATTCTGACTTCCTGCTGTTAATTCGTCTATTTGCATGAAAAATCCTTTGAAAGAAAAAAAACGGAGATAAAAGAAACAGGGATTGTACGGTAGTATTTTCTGCCGAGGTAGGACATCTCGGCAGAACACTCGGCTCGACACGTCCCATTCATCCTGTCGCACGGCAGAAACAGGCTGCAGGAAGCTGCTGCGCATGCTCAGCAAGCTCATTTATATGCAAATACAGTCATAAAGTAGTTTGCATAGACCATTCATGGTATGAAGTGGGCGTGTAGAGGGCGGGATATGAGGCGAATTCACCTGCGCAACCTTCCAGCTGGACTGTGATTTATAAAGCGAACATTGCGTGCAAGTGTGCGTGCACACGGTTTTATACATCCCGATTTTTTCGGCTTTTGGGTTTACGAAACTATGTATGTATCCTACACACTCTTTTATAAATGAGGCCCCAGGAAAGTCCCTAGTGTTTCTGGTCATGTGGACCCCAGTCCTGAAGAGCCAGACCTCACAGCTCACTTCTGCAGGCGCCGCAAACTTATCAGACTGCGGCGCCGAGAATCTGAATTTACAAAAAGCCAACGCCCATTTTGCAAATTCAGATTACTGTTTCACTGTGTTGCGCTCGTCATACTGTCAATGCCGCAGTCTGACTTTGCAAAAAAAAACATGCTTATTTTGTAAATTCAGACTGCGGTGTCACTGTTTTGCGCTTATCAGACTGTCGACGTCGCAGTTTTATTTTGAAAAATGGGTATTTGGATTTTGCAAATTCAGCCTGTGGTGTCACTGTTTTGCGCTTATCAGACTGCGGCGCCGACAATTTGAATTTTCAAAAAGCCAACGCCCATTTGCAAATTCAGATTACTGTTTCACTGTGTTACGCTTATCAGACTGTCGACGCTGCAGTTTGATTTTGCAACAAAAAAAACCCGCTTATTTTGTAAATTCAGACTGCGCTGTCACTGTTTTGCGCTTATCAGACTGCGGTGCCGAGAATCTGAATTTGCAAAAAGCCAAGGCCCATTTTGCAAATCCAGATTACTGTTTCGCTGTGTTGTGCTTGTCAGACTGTCAACAATGCAGTCTGATTTTGCAAAATGGGCGTTTGGTTTTTGCAAATTCTGACTGCGGTGTCACTGTGTTGCGCTTATCTGACTGGAGCGCCGAGAATCAGAAATTGCAAAAAGCCAACGCCCATTTTTCAAATTCAGATTACTGTTTCGCTGTGTTGCGCTTGTCAGACTGTGAACGATGCAGTCTGATTTTGAAAAAAAACATTGCTTATTTTGTCATTTCAGACTGCGGGGTCACTGTTTTGGCATATTAGACTGCGGCACCGAGAATCAGAATTTGCAAAAAGCCAAGGCCCATTTTGCAAATTCAGTTTACTGTTTCACTGTGTTGCGCTTGTCAGACTGTCATGGCCGCAGTCTGATTTTGCAAAATGGGCGTTTGGTCTTTGCAAATTTAGACTGCGGTGTCACTGTTTTGGCCTATTAGACTGCGGCGCCGAGAATCTAAATTTGCAAATAGTTAAAGCGCATTTTGCAAATTCAGATCACTGTTTCGTTGTGTTGCGCTTGTCAGACTGTCGACGCCGCAGTCTGATTTTGAAAAATGGGCGTTTGGTTTTTGCAAATTCTGACTGCAGTGTCACTGTGTTGTGCTTATCTGACTGCAACGCCGAGAATCTGAATTAGCAAAAAGTCAACGCCCATTTCAAAAATTCAGATTACTGTTTGACTGTGTTGCGCTTGTCAGACTGTCGAAGCCGCAGTCTGATTTTGCAACAAAAAACATCACTTATTTTGTAAATTCAGACTGCGGTGTCACTGTTTTGCACTTACTGTATTAGACTGCGGCGCCGACAATTTCAACTTACAGAAAGCCAAGGCCCATTTTGCAAATTCAGATTACTGTTTTGCTGTGTTGCGCTTGTCAAACTGTCAACGATAAAGTCTGATTTTGAAGAAAAAACATTGCTTATTTTGTAATTTCAGACGGGGTCAGGCGGGGTCACTGTTTTGGCATATTAGACTGCGGCACCGAGAATCAGAATTTGCAAAAAGCCAACGCCCATTTTTCAAATTCAGATTACTGTTTCGGTGTGTTGTGCTTGTCAGACTGTCGACGCCGCAGTCTGATTTTGCAAAAAAAGGAAAACAACGCTTATTTTGTAAATTCAGACTGAGGTGTCACTGTGTTGTGAATTTCAGACTGCGGCGCAGAGAATATGAGTTTGCAAAAAGCCAACGCCCATTTTTCAAATTCAGATTACTGTTTCGCTGTGTTTTGCACTTGTCAGACTGTCAACGCCACAGTCTGATTTTGCAAAATGGGCGTTTGGTGTTTGCAAATTTAGACTGCGGTGTCCCTGTTTTGGCCTATTAGACTGCGGCGCAGAGAATCTGAATTTGCAAAAAGCCAACGCCCATTTTGCAAATTCAGATTACTGTTTCGCTGTGTTGTGCTTGTCAGACGGTCGACGCCGCAGTCTGATTTTGAAAAATGGGCGTTTGGTTTTTGCAAATTCTGACTGCGGTGTCACTGTGTTGCACTTATCTGACTGGAGCGCCGAGAATCTCAATTTGCAAAAAGCCAACGCCCATTTTTCAAATTCAGATTACTGTTTCACTGTTTTTGCGCTTGTCAGACTGTCGACGCCGCAGTTTGATTTTGCAAAAAAAATACGCTTATTTTGTAAATTCAGAATGTAAGCATATATATTTCACTTTATTAAAGAGATTAAATGCTTATTTTTTCTGCTTCAGCTACTGTGTTGCAGAGACTGTAAAAAAATGTATTTTCCATAATTACCCCTAATAACTCAGATACCTCTCTTTGGGACTACAATCACATACATACAAGCATACTCAATTTCAAACATTTTTACTGTACAAAAGTGGAAATATTGAGGTGTAAACTTCAAACATTTTACTTTATTACAAGATGACCTCTTGTCAGAACACCTGGCAGAAAAACTGTCCATCTATCTGTCTGTTAATTCAGTCACCAAAACGAATCAAATAAGCAGTGTACAAGTGTGGAAAAACTTAAATCCATGCAGCTGATAGATCAGTCAAAAGTACATTGATACACAGATTTAGAAAATCATTATGATTAAGAACACAAAATCCATCTTAACATATACTTTTGTGAGATTGCAAAATGTACATTGTTAAAAGGAATCAAATAGCTGGTGTCATGTTCATGAAGCACACGTGTGTGGATGTGCGGTGTTGTTCACAGCCAGGAAACTGGATTCAAACTTAGGTTTAAGCAAAATACACTGTATAAAATAATTGTTTTAAACATGATGTGTCAGTTTAAAAAAAAGTTATGAACATTAATAGTTTTAAAAATAATAAAACTGCATAACAAGTTTTACATTTGAGCAATATAAGTGAAATACATTAAGTAAAACAACATGTCAAACATTTTTAGTCTCTAATGTCTTTTATTTCGACATGACAAACAACCATTCATGTGAAAAAAAAATATTTTCATGTTTAACTACAGAGGGGACCCCACACTAATATACAAAAAAAAAAAAAACAGAACATAAAATGTATTGTGACAAGTCTTTGACCACCAGGGTGTGCTGAGAAACCACTGCTTTAGCTAAAACTTTTAAGAGTAATTACCCAGAACTGTAATTAAAGTTACAAAGACCTGAAATTAAATGAAAAGTTGAAGTGGCTGTTTTGGGATTTAATAGCCAGACACCTTATACAATTAGTACCTGCAAATACCTTGTACAATTGAGTGTCACACATATGCACAATGAGGCCCTTTTTGTGGTTCTCATTTCTGATATCCAAAATATTATTCACACACACAAACACACGCACACACACATAAATCTGCAATGTAATATTGTGTATCTAAATAGTTTAATCCTGAAAAGTTTACAGCACACATATTGACATTAGGATTTTTTTTTTCTTACAATTGGCCAAGGTGGCATAATTTCTCAGGTGAAAAGACATTGTTGCACTGCTGTCAACAGGGGAGAGCACGTCTGATGTGAGGAGTGACCTAATGTCAGCTGCTTCTCAGAAGATGAAGGAGCTACCAATTTACAAAGTTGGCTCACATGCGGTAATCAAGATGTCAACACTTTCATTTGGACATTAACACATTATAATTTCACATGTGGCATAACGAAAATATGGCTAGACTTTGGCTTAATCTTGTAAATCAGCGGCCACCAATTATATAGCCATTTTCTTTATCTTGTGCACCTCGGACCTCTGGTTTAAGTAAACTGAAACTGTTGGTTGTCGGTCATTGATAGTTGCATTAAATTGTCCAAGAGTGGATGGGCATTAGTGTCCGTCTACTGTACATTGTTGTTATGTGGTCCTGTGATGGATTGAGAACCTGCCAAATAGAAAGTCTTCAGCCTCCCGAGCTGCATAAAACAGGACAGAAAAACGATAGAAGGATGTTTGCACATCTTCAATAAATCTGGGAAGGAGAGAGTAATTTGGGCCCGAGCACTTACAGTGCGAAGGCCCTATGGTATCTGTAGGAATTTTTTTTTTCCTCGTTTTGTTTTTGTTTTTTGTCCGACGAAATTAGGGCCTTTTTGCCCCCTAAACGTGCCCCAAAAGTCACCAAATTTTGCAAACAAGCAAGGCCTGGCGAAAATTTTTGATATTTAAGGGTTTGCATTAATGGGCGTGGCCTAATGGCTCAACAGCGCCCCCTAGAAAACTTTGTGCCTCAAGCCGCACAATACGGTTTGACGTACATGCACGAAAATTGGTACACACCTGTATCATGTCACAACTTAAAGAAAAGTCTCTTGGCGCCATGGCCGGAACCGAACAGGAAGTCGGCCATTTTCAATTAATCGTGTAATTTTGGCGCAATTTATGCCATTTCTTCAGCCGCTTCTTCGCCCAAACCGTAACGTGCATCCAGGTGTGGTATACATCAAAATGTGCGTCTCGATCCTACAACGATGCGCATTACTTTTCTCAGTCAAAAGTGTTACCGTGGCGACGATAGACGCCAAAAAGCGCACCCCCCCTTCATCTGGTTGGTCCATATTTGATAGTTCCTACTTTCTGCCATAACTTTTGAATGGTTTGATATAGAGAGTCGTAGATGGTGTCATCGGACTCGGTTTTGAGTCCATGAACATAATTGGTGGAAATTAGCCCCGCCCCTTCTTCTGATTGGTCGATATTTGATAGTCCCTTATTTTCTGCCATAACTTTTGAATGGTTTGACAGAGAGTCGTGGGTGGTGTCATCAGACTCGGTTCATTGGCATGAATTAGCCCCGCCACTTCTTTTGATTGGTCGATATCTGATAGTTCCTATTTTCTGCCATAACTTTTGAATGGTTTATATAGAGAGTCGTGGGTGGTGTCATCCACTAAATATCCAGGCCTGAAGAATCTACATGCAAGTCATACAAGTGCTTCATCGCTGCTTGCAGCTTTAATCTTTATTGTATCCTGCCACTTTGAAAGTCAAGAACGGTGCTCAATGCAGAGCCTTCGCGTCCCCAGAGAAGCAGAGGATTTCCTGATGTCTGTCCCGACCCCTTGCCTGGAGTCCGCCGAGGAGGATAACGATAATGGGCCCCCGCCATGACTAACCTACAAGTTTGTTTTGGTCGCTTCTGCTGCTGAAATCTCTGAAATCTAGCTTTGGAATTGGCTAAACGCACATTGGACTGGAGACTCTACATGTGTGAGCTGCTGTTACGTCTCACATTGTTTGGTTACAGGACAGCTGGGTTTTTTGGGGGGGGGTTTTTGCTGTCACTTGACATAAAGGACAAACCTTGAACTCCTGATGCAACTACCTGAGACTTAAAACTAAACTTAAAACCTTTCTGTTTAGTAAAGCCTATAGTTAGTGTTTAGTAAACCTCTAGCTGGTGTTGGTAAATCTCTAGGTAGTGTAAACTCTAGTGTGTTAGAGTCAGCAGTCATAGTTGCAGCTATAGAACAAAACTATAATAGTTAGTCTCAAATATAGCTTTGTTGTAGATATGCTGCTATAGGCTTATGCTGCAGGGGGGCACCGACATGATCCACTGGGCGGTGCCTCTCACCCTTCTTTTCCTCTCCTATTCTCTTCCTCTCTTCTCCTTTTCCATTTTTATTTATTATAAATATCTCATAGCCATCATTTTTGTCCATCGTTCCTGTAGTTTCTTGTGCCGGCCCCCCTTTTTTCTCTTTTGTGCATGTTTGCAGGCCAGAGCTTCAGGAGCTGCGTGCCCCCCCCCCCCTCTGGTCATCCCGCTGCTGCTTCCACCTGCCTGCGCCCCCCCGGTCATCCCGCTGCTGCTTCCAGATGCAGTCTGGCCTTCGGCAGGAGGGTCCCCCCTTATGAGCCTGGTCCTGCTCAAGGTTTCTTCCCTCCTAAAGGGGAGTTTTTACTTGCCACTGTTTGGCTTAAGGCTTTTCTCCCACTAGAGGAGTTTTTTTACCTGCCATTGTTTATGTAATAATTGCTAGGGGGTTCATGTTCTGGGTCTCTGGAGAGCACCTAGAGACAACTTTTGTTGTATTAGACGCTATACAAATAAAAATTGAATTGAATTGAATTGAAGCTTGGGTTACTACTATGTTATATTTAAGTCCATAATTAGCGCACTGATTGTTTTATGTTCTGTGGGCACTGTGGTAGCTATCCGGGTTATGGAAAAGCTTACAGTTGAACACACGTGTTGGTCGTTAACTGAGTTACTTTTGAACTAAATCATTCCAGCCAAGATTAACGTAACTGGTACAGCGCTGGGCTGGCCTTTTTTCCCTGGCTGCCCCATATCCATCGATGATCACAGACCTAATTTACTGTTTACAATGAGTTTATATGTTAATGTTCTTTATTTCTCCCTTTTCATCTGTTTTATATGTTATGTCTGCGTTTTATGTGTGTTGTGTAATGAGGGACTTTACTTGGGATGCACTTGTGCTAGGGTTTGTCCAAACAGAGGGCTATGGTAAGACGTTTTTTTCTGTGTGTGAATACACTTGGGAAAGGTTTTTAGATTATGGGTGAACTTTTAGTATAGTATTTTAGTTTGGAACAGTGGCGGATTGAATGCTCCTCAAAAACTGTAGCACGGCGAGTGCTACCGGGGCCGACCGAAGGATGGAGAGACACGGAGCTTTCGTGCAGAACCTTTATTTCAGCTTTTTCACCAACAGCAGATCACCCAGTGCACATGCACCTCACGCAGCAGCTCAGGAGAGAGCTTGCTGCTGGGCAGCCATGCCTTATGAAGGCTGGCAGAGTGGAGAGGCTGATTGGGCCCACCTGTGCCCTAATCAGCCTGAGTGGCTGCAGCTCCTCCACCCTGCCACACAAACGTACTAGCATTCTTGGTATGCTGAAAAGAAAGAATGTTGACATTGCGTTGTTGCAGGAGAGACACTTGCTAAAAGTAGATGCTGGTCGTCTTGCTAATACATTTTTCCACACTAAAGCATTCTCCTATGCAGACACAAAAACTAAAGGTGTGGCAATAGTGAGACGCAGTCTTCCAATAAAAGCACTGATATCTTGGGCAGATAACGTGGGTAGAATTGTGATTGCTAATATAGAATTTAATGCCAGGAAAATAGCTCTCATTGCGGCATACGCTCCTAATGTTTTTGACGGCAATTTCTACAGTTTACTCCCAACTAAAATGTTAGAACTGACAGACTATTCTTTAATTGTGATTGCGCTGATTTAAAAGGAGCAGTGTGGGACCCAATTTTTGATAGGTCAAATGCAACATCCTCAGGGGAGCAGGGCCTGGCCACGGAGGCTCTAAAATCCTGGGCCGGCAATTTGGGACTTATAGACATATGGCGCTTAATCAATCACTCTATCAAAGACTTCACTTTTTTCTCTGGTAGACATAAATCTTTTTCTAGAATAGACTTTCTTTTTGCTTCCCCCCAGCTTTTTAATTTTATCCATACGGCAGTTCTACTTCCGATAGCTCTATTGGACCATAAAGGTGTGTTCTGCTCTGCAACTCTGGGCCGATTATCTAAGCGTGCGGCCAGATTGCGTTTCAATACCTCGCTGTTAAAAAATGAAGCATTTATTAATCAATTCATTGTAGGATTCAGGGAATTTGTTAATTTTAATGCTGTTTCTGTGGAGAACTCCAGAGTCCTTTGGGATTCGATAAAGGGCTTCATCAGGAGCAATACAATATTATTTAGCTCTAATTTGCGTAAAACCAGATCCCTTCAGTTGCAGAATCTTTTTTTTTTTTTTTTTTTTTTTTTTTTTTTTTTTTTTTTTTTTTTTTTTTGGGGGGGGGAGGGGGTGGGGGGGGGGGGTGACGACATCCGCTGCCAATCCAGGAAGCAGGAACACACGGAGACACACGTCAAGCACTGGAAATCTGCAACAAAAAAAAACCACAAACAAAGCACGAAACCGGCACGGAGCCAACCAAAACACGAACAGCAATCGACCTAAATCTTGAGATCTGATCGCAGTCTGAGCTAAGCTATCGCTACCGCTACCTAGACCCAAAAACTAGAGAGCCAGCATGCAGGTGAACAAGCCAGTGTGTATGTCTATGTGTGTGTGTGTGTATGTATATGATCATGCGTGTGTGTGTGTGTGTGTGTGTGTGTGTGTGTGTGTGTGTGTGTGTGTATGTGTGTGTGCATGTGACTAAATGACTATATGTGTGTATGTATGTGTGTGTGTGTGTGTGTGTGTGTGTGTGTGTGTGTAATAAACCAAACAAAGCTCCACCTGAAGTGTATCTATAGTGGGGGAGGGGGGGGAGCGACCCCGCCATCCGCGAGACCAGAGGCCGACAAGGAAGAGCCCGGAACCCAGGCCACCGGCAAACCCCACAGAGGGGAGAAGTAGGAGGGAGGCAACCCACCGCCTGCGAGGCCCCCCCCCCGCCCGGCGGCGGCCGAGGGGGCCCGCGGGCGGGGCCCCCACGGCGCGGAAAGAAGCAGCCAGGGATCCCGCGGCGGCGGACCGCGACCCAGGCAATCCCCGGCCACCCGGTCCGGGCCGGACACGCGGCCGGGAGGCCCTCACCCTTCAGGCCAACGACCCCCACCCGGCAGGGGGCCAGCCTGCCCGGAGAGACAGAGCCGCCCCGGCCGCCGACGCGGGCAGGCGCACCCGTCCCCCACGAAAGTGGCCCTCCAAGACCAGAGGGGCGCCCCGCCGTAGAGGCAGCGGGGGGGACCGGAGACGGGCCCGGAGAGAGGGAACCCCCCAACAAGGCGACACCCGCGCAGGCCCGACAACGGAGGGCCCCAGACCCAGGCATCCCATTCATTCATCCATTCACCTATCCGATACCTATACTAATAATAATATAATATACTATACATAATAATAATAATAATAATACTAATAATAATAATAATAATAATAATAATAACCATCTTTGTATAATATAATATTGATAAATTATTAAGTTTTTGATGTCCTGCCAATGGAGGCTCAAATCCTCCATGGCAGGACCCTTCCATACCGCATTCTCACCGACACAGACATACAATCACGCACCGTTTCCCCCTCCCCGGGGGGGTCCAGCACCGCCAGAAGGCACCCCAGGCTGCACGGCGGGCCCCGCCAGGCCCGGGTAACCCGACCCACCCGTCCGAGGCCCAGGCCGGTGAGGGAACGCGGGCGATGTGGGACCCCCTCCCGCCCCTTGTGTTGAGTGCATGTGATTAATGCCATAAAAACAGGGAGGAGGGAGGGCCAAGTATCGATTGACACCGACCCCCCCCCCTCCCGAACTACGTGTCCTTGTCAAGTGTATTTATAAAGTGTTGAATGTGCAGTGTCTAATTTGCTGTTAAAACCGTGAGGCGGGGAGTGCCGGGCCACGCGGGACAGTGCCCCCCACGACCCGGACCCCCCGCCTTTCGCCTATGTGCGTATGAATCGTGTAGGGGGGGCAAGAGGGGGAGCGGAGGCCGAAGCCAGGAGGCAGGACCAGCAAAGCTGGCCCTGATAAGACACCCGCGTCCCCCCACCGGCCATCCAGTAGACGGGGGCCGGCCCCCCGAGCCGGGCCAGGGCCCCACCGTACCTCCACGGGCGCCCCCGGAGCCGCCGGAGCCCCCAGACGGAGGGGGAAACGGTCCAACATCCTCCCATTCATACTGACAACATAAGACATAGATACCTGGGAATGGCGCCGCCCCGCCGCCGCGCCCGCCCGTGCACCCCCCAGTCAGGGGAGGCCCGATCTCCGGACCCGGCCCCACCCCCCCCCCGAGGCCACCCCGGCGGACACCCCAAGTTGCAGAATCTTGAAGCAGGATTTGCTAGGTTGGATTCTATTTTACAACATAACTTTACAGAACAAGTGGCAGTGGCACTGCAACGTACACTAGCCAAGAAGAAAATTAACAACATTATGAAGCAGCAATCTGAATTTCAAATTCACAGGACCTGGCAACGGTACTATTTTCATGGTATATTTTCATATTTTCATTTTTTTTTAATATTATAGATCCATGGTGAAGACTCGTAGTCGTAGAAATTAGAGTTGTATTCACAAGACTTTGCACTCACAGCTTTTAGATTCATACTCACATAAAAACAATCCTAACCCTAATAATTGATCAGACTCATGTGTGTGACAGCAGAATTTTGGGTACAACTTTTGTATTTACATACAAATGTTTATCATTACGAATACGAATAGTTATAACATGGACACATCTTTTTGGAAGTTATCTTACTCCATAGATACCTTAACCAATGAACTTAAGATCCTGCAGCTTTTTGGAGTCACCCCGAAGAGGAAGGTCCCAGGTTGATAACCAGACCTTCTCTCCCTCCTCCCGCTCTTGGACCAGGTGGACGGGTGGCTGGACACCATGGAACTACATCCTTAATGAACTCGTTTTCTGTGAAAAGCACCTGAGGTGTGTAGAGCAGTAACTGAACCAACAGTCTGCCCAGAAAAAGAAATACTCAAGAGTAAACCCATAAGTTTTAGATTACATGTAAAAAAAAAAAAAAAAAAAAGAAGTTTCTTGTTTATTCCACAATGTTTTTGTAAGAATTTGACTTTTTCAGCTAGATTGTAGCTTATAAAGTTGTTCAAAGTTTATTTTTGTTTTAAAGATTTAGAGAGAAAGTAAATGCATCATCGGTGCATGAAATATTTTTCCACGTAAACTGAACGTAAACTGTTCCACGTAAATTGTTAACTGTAAACCTGAATAAGTTCACAGAACTCAAAAAAAATTTTGTAACTGATTACACAAAAATATTTAAGTGATATTTTTTATAAAATAAAAATGACACTTGCAGTTGCCTTAAATTATCTAAATATTATCTTTAAAAAAGTAATATTCCACAGCTTAGTTTGGGAGAAATACACTCAAAATTTTCAATATTCCTCAGCTCATAGTCTGTGGGAACTCAAAATTCTTTCTAAAATCAAATACTGATGCCAGCCCGAAATCTAGACATATAATCAGTTAAGAATGTTTGAAAAAAAATGAAAGCGACACCACTGTTACAATTCAACCATTTTTTATTCAACACAAAGTGCCTTTTAAAAAGGCATGAATGAAAGGTGTTTAATCAATACAAGGTGCTTGTCATAAATGAAAACAAAAGTGAAAAGGAAATGACTACAGCAACACACGAGATGTGCTTTAACAGCACATCACATAACAGTGTTAATAATTCCATATTCTAATAGTAGTCACTGCTACAGAGGGTAGATTCAGTATTTTGGGTCTCCATCTCTTATTATTCAGTAAACATAATAAAAAAAATGTAAAACTCAAAGGATTCAGGACAAAATCCAATAAGATTAAGTTTTTTTTTTTTTTTTTTTTTTTAAATTGAAGCTGATAGTGTCTTTTTAGGATACTTTATTCTGATTGGATACATCTTCTTGTCAAGACTTCTGTATCCAATCAGATAAAAGTACCCTAAAAAGAAACTTCTATCACCTTAAATTTAAAACATTTCCAATTCCATTTTTGACTATTATTTATGTAAAATTATATTTCCTAATTTTACTGAATTTTATCATGTAAATACATTTTATTTAATAAAGTTTTACTGATGAGATTGAGACCCAAAATAATGAATCCACCCTAATAGCAATGACAACTAATAGAATATGGAGCTATTTAACACTGTTTGAACACTGTTTCAGTGCAACATCTACAATCACATTTGTTTTACTATTTTGATTGTAAGTGTTACTTTTATTGTGTGCAAACCAATAAAAATAAATAAATAAATAAAAAAAAACCTACAATCTGAGGTAGAAGAGGCCAAACAGTGCACACAGGTATAAATCAACTGGTGTTATCACCCCAACAGGAAGGCAGGGGAGAGGACGTGATCATTTCCAGGGTTGTTTCGGCTCAGTCTCCCTGTGTTGATACTTCTGCAACCCCAGCTTTGGCCAGATTGTAACGGTATGATGCAACCTTGTACGCCATGTGGCGTTTCCATCCCAATCCCCCGTCTTCACCAGCCGTCATTCTGAGACATGGATGAGCTGCAATCAGAGCTTTAGCAGCCATTCCCAATTCCTTCTCATGTGGGTATGGTTTAAAGCTGTAGATCGTTTCTGCCATTTTTTTTTAATGACTTCACTCTTCAGCGACCTATTCAATTTCAGCAATTTTCCTGATTGTTCATAAACATGATTTCCTTCTTCTAGTTTATGCTCCACTTCAAAACTAAAACGAGGAACAACGAAGTGATCAGGCCAACTCTTCTGACGCTGTGTTGCAGGTACAGGTGGGAGTAAGTCTGCATCAGAATATGCAGTAGATGAGGTGTCACCTTCAGATCTGATGACTCTTAATGTGCCCTTCTCTGGCAACTTTTGGATGTCCACAAGAAGACAAAGATCCCCATTAAAGTCTGGATCCTCGTAATGCAGGTCAAAGTCCCCATCCAGCCTGGCCTTGAACCTCTCTTGCATCATTTCTTTCAGCTCTTCCACTGACTGCGGTCGTTCAGTTAGAGTAAGCTTCATGGTGGTGTCTGTTGCAACATAAACACGCAGCACATGCTTCTGGGCGGCAGCCATCTCCTGGTTCTTGAAAGACAAAAAACACGTTAAGTTGAGTGTAAAAACATTTCTTTATTGTGTGAATTGTATATTTGAGTTTATATTTCTGAATTAAGCACAACGGTGAAATACTTTGGGCTAACCTTTCAAAAACAGAGAAACCTTTGTTGTTTTGATTTTTGTTACTTTTTTGTTTTGTTTGGGGTTTTATTTATTTCTTTTTTTTTTCTCCTTTAAACCTAAATTGAGTGTTGCTTTATGATATCTTATAAATATCTGAGTTGTAAGAAATATGATTCGATTGCTGGACAGTAATTCAGCGGCCCTTGATGTTTCCTTTTATGTAAGAGCACTCTTACTTTTGTGTCATTAGAAAGATTTTGAAAAACAAATAAAGATATTGTTGGAAAAAAAAAAAGTTGGCAGGTGGCAAAACCACATGTATATAGATGCATGCCATGCTGTTTAAAGAGCAGGATGTGGGCTGGGAGGTTGTTTTTTTTTACCTGTGACTCCATAAGCAGGGTTGGCCATCTGTCCATGACGTCTCACCCGTGGAGCCACAAGAGCTCCAACAATTTCTTGGCGGGGGTGCTCGTTTCCAGGGTTGTTTCTGCTCCGTCTCCCTGCTGCTACTTCTGCAACCCAAGCTGCAACCCTGCAAGGTCTGATGACTCTTAATGTGCCCTTCTCTGGCAACTCTTGGATGTCCACAAGTAGACAAAGATCACCATCAAAGTCCGGATCCTCGTAATGCAGGTCAAAGTCCCCATCCAGTCTCGGCTTGAACTTCTCTTGCATAATTTCTTTCAGCTCTTCCACTGACTGCGGTCGTTCAGTTAGAGTCAGCTTCAGGGCGTAGTCTCTTGCAACCAATAGACGCAGCACATGCTTCCGTGCGTCAGCCATCTCTTGGTTCTTGAAAGACAAAAAAAACACCTTAATTAAGTTGAGTGTAAACTCATGGAGAGTGAAGGTGACACACTCAACCAATAATGCAATAATGTCCTATTTTAAGATGAAACTGGCACTTATATCAGGCAAAATGGGGGCAGTATATCTCTTTTATTAAAAGTTCCTGAGGCCTTTCTACAGTGTATAGTATATGCAGTACTCGAGTTGTAAAAAAAAAAAAAAATCAGGGGGGATGGTGGATTTTATCATATGGGGACAGATAATTTGTGCTCATTACAAATAATATAATATATTACAAATAATAGCAGTGACCAAAACACCTGCAGAAATACTGCAGGAATGACATAGCAGCAGTTAAATGCAGCCTTCTGTAAGCTTTAAATATCCACTGTGCTTACATCAAATACAGCAAAACACAACAATAAAGAACAGTTTTCTGAACTTATCAATATGACTCTGTCCTTCACAGGATAAGTAAAATGGATCACTGCAAAAACTCAAAATCTTAACAAGAATATTTGTCTTATTTCTAGTTAAAATGTCTCATTTTAGTAAAAAAATCTCATTACACTGGAAAAAACAAAAATTTTCACCTGTTTCAAGTAGATTTTCACTTGAAATAAGTAGAAAAATCTGCCAGTGGAACAAGATTTTTTTGCTTGTAATAAGATAAATCTTGTCCCACTGGCAGATTTTCCTACTTATTTCAAGTGAAAATGTACTTGAAACAGGTGAAAATTGTCAAATAAGTAATTTTTCTGGTAATGACTCTAAATGTTGAAATAGCAGTAAAACCACATTCATTGATGAAATGACATAAGGGATGGAAAGGGAGGATGGCAGTTTTACAGGGGGGATGCCATCTCCCCTCAACCCGAGTACTGAGTATGGCAGTGGAGGCCCCTATAAGCTTACCTTAGAATGGAAAGCCAGCAGCTGCACGTCATCCAATTTTCAGTGTAGCAATATGAACCGTTTGGGCGTTAAGAGCAATCTTCCATCTACGTTGTAAGCGCAGAGAGGTGTTGTGTCATTTAGCTCTGATGGGGTGTGAACAGCCAAATTCTCTGGGGAAAGTTCATAAGATCTCAGGTGTTCAATGTAGTTTGATGTGTGCTCTCGGCAAAGAAACAGAACACTACCGTTAACCAGGAGAACCTGCTCAATTCTGCAGAAATTAGGCAGTCCCCCCTTTTGTCCCACAGACAAAAACATTCCTACATCATAGTCAGTTCCATCAATGCAGACCTTTGATGTGCTGTAAACAACATTGCTTGCTGTTATTTGTTCAATGTATGTTTTGGCAACATTTGGAAGGCTTGTTACCAGTACAGAAGAGACAGTTGACGTCTGCTGGTGAGGTTTGAAGAATCCTGAGGTACTGAGATGGTATGCTACCATGTATTGATGCTTGTTTGCAAGTGTTTTCAACACATTCTTAAAGTTTTGTGTGTCATGTACAACTCGCTTGAAAAAACGGTGTTTGCCCTCAAATCTCATTGTCCACAAGTGTACGAGGGGCCCAAACCGGCGTACAAGGTCAGGATAATGTTCAATGTAGTGATGTTTAGGACGGAGTGTGAAATCTGGAAAGGCCTCTTTCAGCTTCTCTCGATGATCCTGGATCTTTGACTGCAAATACTGGATGGACTCCTCTGTAAATTCTGTGCACAGAGATAACTCTACTACCTCTTTCAACTCCATCAGCACAGTCCATGCTCCATCCTCTTCAGGAACTGCATTACCAATGATCAAAGGGAGCAGTCTAAGCAGTGTCGCATTTTCATGGCCATTACCACCAATGCTTTTCCTTACTGCAAAGGTCTCTGGTATTTTATGAGGTTTGTCAACTTTGTCTGTGCGCTGGTACGGAAATGACATCATTCTGTCGTTTAAATACTCAAGGGTAAAGTATTTGCGACGGATCATCTCTCCGATACACAGGGCGAGCTCTACAGGCACAATGCCCTCGAAAAGATCGTGCAGGACATCAGGTGGGAAGCCAGTGACGGTATGAAAATGCTCTAGATGCTGGCTCAGCACACAATCTGCCGTAACACCGTTCTGACTCTGACTACCCCCGTGCATTACAGCATGCACATCACTACTATGGCCGTCTTTCGTCCTAAGACTGAACTCCCCACTTGCAACTTCATGAGCCTGAAGTCCAGCCTGAGTAGCTGTGCAAAATCTGCAAAAATGTTCTGCTCTAAAAGACTTTGAAAAGCCTGCCAAATCATGGGCTGCAAGATTATCAGACACCACACACATAACTGTTCCCTGAACTACCTGACCAATAGACCCAATGAATACACCATCTTGTTCAAGGGTGCGGAGGTCTCGCAACAGAGGACCAAGTGCTTTTTCAAAGCCAAACGTCTTTATGTCAGCCACTTTACATACAGCTGCAAGTTGAATCACATGCAAGGCTGATCGGTATTTACTGGGTAGATCAGCAAGCATCCAGTACACTGAGCAGATTTTGTGTATTTTTTGTGATGTGCCAAGTGGATTGGCTATTTCCAAATCATCAATGTACAAAATGAGTGGTATCTTTAGCTCATCTGAGGACAAGAATGGGTTCTCTTTAAAGTATGAACCATCTTGGTGGCTTTTATAATGACCGTTTTGTGCCACTTTTGTTTCTTTCATTTTGTCCAGAACATCTGTGTGATTGAAGATTTTTTGTATCATCTCAAGAACGGAAACATGCACTGCTGTGTGTCCCGGCGCTAGCACATGCTGTACAGGCTTTACCACAGGGTAATTGTTTTCGATGAAGGTTTTCCTTCTCTTGGCTGAAGATAACGGCTTCCCTTTGGCTGTGGCACTAACAACAACATTACTGTCCATAACAGCTCCGACAACCTCATTCAGAACTGTTTTACCAACAGTGATGTCATGCCTCTGTAAGACTTCTCTAATGTCATGTTTGAGTATCGGCTGGGACAATGAAAATATCTGAGACAAATGTTCCGCGATTTGCTGAGATGCCATGTCTGATACATGAAGAATAGATTGCATCTTTAGGAATAACGATGCCAAGTCATGGTTCAGCTGGGCTCTTAGATTGTCTGTGTCACACCCACTGTTAACCTCATCGAGATCAAATGTGTCTGCAGATTCTGCACTCTCACATCCAGCAGGTTCTTCAAGACTTTCTGCTGTCACTGCAACTGGGGCACTAGCATTATCTTCTAATACAACACATTCACCAAAGTCTGAATCCCTACCATGATTTCTACTTTTGTGCGCATTAAACGTTGAGTAGACATTTGTTCCGAATTTGCAATTCTTGAACGGACATGCTACCATCTCATCCCTTCTTAAATGACTTCTCAAATGACCAAATAGAATTTCCTCAGAAAAGGGATGCTTAAAGTCACACAAAGGACATGCAAAAAAGCCACGTGCTCCTTCGGTTGCTGCATCTACTCTACTATACTCCCTATGAGACCGTGACATATGAGCTTTCATTGCGTTGAACGATGGAAAAGTACAAATGCAACTGGCATAGAGACATGGCAGACGGGAGACTGTTGAATATTGGCTATGTAGTACAGTATAGTGCTGAAATAATTGTCTCCGGGTATTTGAAGTTACAGAGCACAACTTGCACTTCCACTCCATTAGGCCAACTTCACCCTGCAATTTAAATCATTTCAATTAATGTCTAAACCACTTCAAAAATGGAAGCACAAAAAAATAGCACATGTACAAGTTAAAATGTGTTTAAAATTTTGAATTAGGATGATTATGCCAGCTAGTCTACAACACAAAAGTAATTTGATTAAGTCTGTACTTCTGGAGCAAAAAATCTAAACATTGTGAATAATTCAGGGTGAAAAGTTAGTCTTTTTCATTTAAATTAGTACACAATTTACATAACTCACCTGATCCAATTGGATTCTGTCTGTCGGGGAATCGCTGCCAATAGCACTCTCTGTAGTGCAATATCTGTAAACAACATGAGCAAAAAGATGATTTATTAATGTTCAAAAACATTCTTAAAATAATACATAACGATAGATAAAATAAAAAGTGAATATACAGATGAAAAAAATCTTATGAGAAACATTCAATTAAAATCCATTATAGTAACAATGAAAATGTTGAAAGATGAGCAGGTTAGTTATTAAAAATTAAAATAAAAACTCTTGCAAATCCTCTTCTCTACACCTCTTCCAAACATATCTCCTAAAACAGCAAATCTAAAAAGTATCGAAGTTATGTGCTTTTCAATCTGCTCTTCCTGTTGATGTTTTTAACAAAGTATTACCAAAGGGTTCAAGTCGTCAAACTATTTCTCTGGGGACCCCCACAGTTGAGAGAAAAACATTTAAAGAAATAGCCACTTGCAATAGAATGACTGTGGAAACCCTTGGGTTCATGACTAATAGAATAAAACCAATTATTAAATTATACTATTTCATAATACATCCTACATGTAGCTGCTAAAAGGCTCTGGAGAGAATCTCTCAACCAAACACTTGAGCCTACGAAGAAATACGTACACAGGCCTGGTTAGCATCATGCCAACACACTCACATTGGGTTAAGCATGGTTTGTTTCACGTTAACACCCACATACACACGGCGGGTTGGCTATGGTGGTTACTCCGAACACCGAAATAAATATTAACCAACTACTCGACAACGTAAAATATTGACTGTGTGACGCTAACGCTTATTGTAATAAGTACACTCACAGTATACAGTATAGACATATGTACGTGGACGCCCCATCGAGCGCTGAGCCGTACGTCAACGACACCGCCATGTTGAATGTGGCAAGACTGCGCTGTAAACTAATACAAGTAAATGGACTTATTTTCATAAAGCGCCTTTCTACAAAGAAATTTCGTTTTACGTCTCATTTATTCATTCACACACGCACTAATATAAATTGGGAAACAGTTAGGCACCAAATATAATATATTTAATTTTCTCAGATGGCAAAAATAAGAACTTTATTGATCCCACATAGGAGTAATTCATGTTATATCAGCTATAGAGAACAAGCTAGTGCCGGAAAACAATATATATCCCCCCCCTCACAAAAATAAGAATGTTATTTGTTGTCTGAAAAATGGTTCATATATGTTGGTTTTTTTACTTGAAATTTTTAAAATATAATATATTTAATTTTCTCAGATGACAAAAATAAGAACTTTATTGATCCCACATAGGAGTAATTCATGTTATATCAGCTATAGAGAACAAGCTAGTGCCGGAAAACAATATATATCCCCCCTCACAAAAATAAGAATGTTATTTGTTGTCTGAAAAATTGTTAAAATATGTTATTTTGTTACTTGAAAAATGAACAATATGTTTTGTTGATGAGGACATATGTTTCTCTATTTTTCTTATTTTTTTGAGGGGGGATATATATTGTTTTTCGGCACTACCTTGTTCTCTATAGCTGATATAACATGAATTACCCCTATGTGGGATCAATAAAGTTCTTATTTTTTCCATCTGAGAAAATTAAATAAATTATATTTGGTGCCTAACTGTTTCCCAAGTATATTAGTGCGTGTGTGAATTAATAAATGAGACGTAAAACGTACATTTCTTTGTATAAATGCGCTTTATGAAAATAAGTCAATTTATTTGTATTAGTTTACAGCGCAGTCTTGCCTCATCCAATATGGCGGCGTCGTTGACGTATCGCAGCAGCGGGCAAGAACACGTGGTCTCTACGTATATATGTCTATGAGGAAACCAACCAGCAGATACCGGAGAGAAGGAGCTTTCCGCCTCTTATTTACTTTGACACAAGTTTCTATGTTCAGCTTACACATGCAACGTTGCCAAAAGACATTATGTAACGTTATAGGATCAGAGAGATGTTTTATTTCTGGCGATGTAACGTTACACCTTTGCAAGATGAAGTAACAAATGTGTTGCATTCAACAACTAACGTTACGTTACCTTTAAAGTTACTTGCATTTGGATTAAGGGTTAAACTATTTCACAACAAATCTGCATTCCCAGTTATCACATAGTCTCTAATTTCCGCATGTTAAAGTTATCGACATTCAATTCAAAACAAAATATGAAAAGTTTTACTTACCGAATCAGGGCAGATGATAAGACGGCGCTTATGAAGACGAAGCAATAAGACTAACGAAAAAAACTGAGGAGGTGGTGGTTTGAAGGTGGCGGGGTAAAAATGTGCAACACAAACAATTAAAATCCAATTCCAACTGTTCTTTTGTACAGCATCCACATTCAGGTGGGTCGGCTCGATCCGCTCCGCATGCAGACTAATTCAAAAAGGCTGAATGAATGAGCTTTGCCGAAGGTGAGATGAGGTGAGAGGAGACCCCGCCCACCACGACGTGATGACATCATGACGCCGTGACGCTACTGTCTTCTTCTTCTTCTTCTTCTTCTTCTTCTTCTTCTTCTTGAGGTTTATTGACGGTTGGCATCCAGTTTTTTCCGGTGCATTACCGCCCTCTTCTGGATCATTTTCATGGTCCAGACTACCAAAGCTGATTCATACACTCATTCTTTGTTTTACTATATTCTTTCGAATAATTCTATGTCTCTTAAAAACTCAATCAATGCTTTCACATGTTTTCTATTCTGCATTCCTAACAGACTTTTAAAATTAAATTCCTGTTCTCCCAATTCTCTCAATTTATTGTTCATAGTCTCCCTTTCCATCTCATATTTCCTACAACTTAGTAAAACATGCTCTATCGTCTCATCTTCTTGACAATCTTCACATAAACCATTCTGATGTTTCCCTATAACCTTAAAGTTTTTGTTTAGGGCACTATGCCCTAATCTTAGCCTTGTCAATACAATTTCTTCTCTTCTTTTCCCACTACCCACCCTTTTAATTCTAGTGCTCTCTTGAATACTATATAGATGCCTTCCTTTGACCTCGTTGCTCCATTTTTCTTGCCACATTAAATTCACTCTTTCCCAGATCACACTTTTAACTTCAGACTTGCTAATATTCACATTCATTTCTACCACCGTTTTCTGTATTGCCTTCTTGGCCATCCTGTCTGCCATCTCATTTCCCTTAACTCCAACATGAGCAGGGACCCATAAAAACTTAATGTCACTTCCCTTTAAAACTGATCTTGTGGCTGACTGAAGGACCTCATACAGCAGACCTTGACGACTCTTTGAATGAGACGATCTCATACTAGTTAAAACTGCAGATGAATCTGTACAAATCACTATTTTTTTAACTTGAATCTTTTCCACCCATTTTAAAGCTATAAGCACACCCAGCATCTCTACTGTGTAGACTGCTAAATGGTCTGAAGTTCTTCTGTTCATTTCTATGCTCTTTGAAGGAACAACTACTCCAAAACCAGTCACTCCAGTCTCCGGTTGTTTAGCTCCATCCGTATATATTTCAATAAAATCACTGTACTCTGTTTTTAAATACTGAGTTGCTGCATTTGCCAGATCAATCTCTTGTCTCTTTCCCTTTAAGTCCAACAAATGCCAGTCTACATATGGCCATATCATCCTCCATGGGGGCATTAATGGATATACCACAGTTGGACTTAACTTCATCTCCCCGACACCAAGCTCTTTAGCAATGTCATTCCCCACCCTACCAAAGTTATCTTTCTTACATTTTCCAAACTCCCAGCACTCCTTTAAAACTCTTTTTGTAGGGTGAGACTCACCATGTCCCTGTAACGATGCCCAATAATTGCTCATCAACTGTTTTCTGCTTAATGCTAATGGCATTTCTTCCAGTTCTACTTGTAGTGCACATACTGGAGTTGTTCTAAAAGCCCCACTGCATATCCGTAGTGCCTTCGCTTGAATTATATCCACCTTTTTTAAAAGGGACGCTGCTGCTGATGATCCATAGACAATGCAACCATAGTCAATAACTGATCTCATCATAGCTACATAAATTGTCTTTAATGAAGCACAACTTGCCCCCCATTCCCTTCCTGTCAAACACCTCAAGACATTTATCACTTTTTTACATTTGTCCTCTACTTTCTGTATGTGGTGTACCCACGTCAATTTAGAGTCAAATATCACTCCCAAATATTTAAATGATCCAACTCTTTCCAGCTCTTTCCCATACATATATAGCTTCTCTTCCACCCTTATTTTCCTGGTGAAAATAACTGACTGAGTTTTTTCCACAGAAAATCGACATCCCCAATCCAACCCCCACTCTGTTACCCCATCAATTGCTGATTGAACTTTACTCACTATATACTCCAAATTCCTTCCTCTTTTCCAGAGTGCCCCATCATCAGCAAAAAGTGAAGTACCAATATCTGATGGAAAATTTGAAAAAACATCATTTATCATGATTATGAACAGTAGAGGACTAATAACACTTCCTTGCGGAGTCCCATTCCCAACCATATATTTGTTCGACATCTCACATCCTATTCGGACCTGTAATTTCCTGTCAAATAAAAAATTATTTATCCAGTTAAAGGTTCTCCCTCCAACTCCCATCCCATGTAATTTGATCATCAAACCTTTTCTCCACATCATATCGTAGGCTTTTCCAATATCAAAAAAGACTACCACTACTGATTCTTTATTTGCTTGTGCCCTTCTAATCTCATTTTCAAGTCTTACTACTGCATCCATAGTACTCCTACCTTTTCTAAAACCACTTTGACAGCTCGTCAGCAAACCTCTCTTCTCAAGGTAGTAAATTAATCTTTCTGTAACCATTCTTTCCATAATCTCGTGACGCTACTGTATGGTTCCTACAACTTTTGAGTGTTCCGCTTATAAAGGCTAGATGACTCGTCCGCGCTGCTGCCAATCAATAGATCCATGCTGCCAATGCAGAGCAACGTCGTCACACGGCGGCCATCTTACCACAGGAGAGCTCGCTCAGAATAACATTGTGTTCAATGGAGCATGTACTGCTTAAACAACCTTAACTTGCACAATTCTCAACAGATTTTCAAACAGTTTGGTTTGTTATGAGCGTCAGAGATGTAGTTATGACACTGCATTCTTGTGAATAATTATAAACATTGAAAAACGTACTTTTGTATGAAAATAACAAGAAACAGATAGCTATGACATGGTATTTATATTAAATGAATATTTATATAGTATTCTTAGTAATATTTATATTTACATTATAACATATACATATATTATTACCTTATAACATTTATATATATATATATATATATATATATATATATATATATATATATATATATATATATATATATATATATATATATATATATATATATACATTATAACATGTTTATATATTATTACATTATGATGTATTTATATTATGACACTATAACATGTGTATATGTGTACATTATAACATGTGTGTATATATATATATATATATATATATATATATATATATATATATATATATATATATATATATATATATATATATACACACATGTTATAAGGTAATAATATATGTATATATGTTATAATGTAAATATAAATATTACTAAGAATACTATATAAATATTCATTTAATATAAATACCATGTCATAGCTATCTGTTTCTTGTTATTTTCATACAAAAGTACGTTTTTCAATGTTTATAATTATTCACAAGAATGCAGTGTCATAACTACATCTCTGACGCTCATAACAAACCAAACTGTTTGAAAATCTGTTGAGAATTGTGCAAGTTAAGGTTGTTTAAGCAGTACATGCTCCATTGAACACAATGTTATTCTGAGCGAGCTCTCCTGTGGTAAGATGGCCGCCGTGTGACGACGTTGCTCTGCATTGGCAGCATGGATCTATTGATTGGCAGCAGCGCGGACGAGTCATCTAGCCTTTATAAGCGGAACACTCAAAAGTTGTAGGAACCATACAGTAGCGTCACGAGATTATGGAAAGAATGGTTACAGAAAGATTAACTTACTACCTTGAGAAGAGAGGTTTGCTGACGAGCTGTCAAAGTGGTTTTAGAAAAGGTAGGAGTACTATGGATGCAGTAGTAAGACTTGAAAATGAGATTAGATGTTATGTTATGAGTGAGCAAGCTCTCCTGTGGCAAGATGGCCGCCGGTGAACGACGCTGGAGACTCCGCCTTGAGTCATCTAGCCTTTATATATGTCTATGATTCCACTCATCAAAAAACACAAAGGCACAAAAGACCATCGGCATCTGTAAATTGCTCAATTTGTCTACATGAAACCTACTCTCGCACATTATGTTGTTTTTATTTTTATTTATCCTTTTAATTTACATTCAACTGTCTTGTCCTTTACATATTCTATTGTTTATATCTTTTCAATATGGTGCTCGAATCTCTGTATTTGTATGTTACCCTTGTTCTTAACTTTTCATTGTATTTAAAGATTTAAATAAAGAATAAAAAAAAAAAAAATTTTTGAGTGTTCCGAGGACTAAATTTTCTTGATTTCTGCACTTTAAATAACACATTTAAGATAAATTGGCTTAAAAATGTATATAAAAATCTCCACTATGGAATTCCATACCCGCTCATATTCTGTCAAAATTGAATTTTTTCTTGGCATGCAACTACAATATTGACAAAATCCCAACAAAAATGTCATCATTTCACCACCAGGCCTTCCTATCATGGTCCCTCATCTTCAAACACAACTTCTCTCCCCATAAATATATTATATGGAACAACAAGGATCTACTCTTTAAACACAAGGCCCTTTTTTTTAACATTGGTTTAAAAATAACATCATATTTGTGGCTCAATTGTTTGACAGGGTTTGTCGTCTCTATTCTTACAATGAGTTCTTAGGAGAATATATTATCCCTATGTCACCTGGAGACTATGCAAAAGTTTTTGGAACAATCAGGAAATCCTATCTGGAGTGTGCATGTTATTTAAGTCTCAAATTAGAATGGAAACCCGACAATTAGCCTTGCTACCTTTGAATGATATGACAGTTGGCAAAATTTGCCTATCCTGCAACCATAATAAGAATAATAAAACAATTAGAACTTTATTTAAAATGGATATCTCTTCAGTTCCATACGTGATCCCATATTGGAATAAATATGTAGAAAATATTAACTGGAAGAAGGTCTGGCTCAGTCTCACCCAACCAATACCTGGTGACAAACAAAGTTAAAGAAATTTCATTTAAGGTAATTCATAAATTCTATCCTACAAATGATCACATTGTAAAAAGATTCAAAATAAATATTGATTCAAAATGTACTTTTTGTTCTGCAAATTCGGAAAGAAAGACTCATTTATTCTGGCTGTGCCCCAGTGTTCAAACTTTTTGGAGTGATATATGTGTAATTTTGTGTCTGAAAGCATTGAAACTGATTTCAAATTATTTTGGAAGGATGTGTTGTTTGGTGTTTTTGACCATGTAACGATTAGAACAAAGCCAAAAGAAACATTTATTATTAATTTGTTGATTATCCTCGCAAAATTCCACATCCACAAATCCAAATTCTTACACAAAAACCCCTATTTTTTTACTTTTCATTGTGAATTCAATCAGTATCTGGACTCTATTAAGTTTTCTACAAATTCAAAAGCAATCAAAACCATAAATATATGTAAATGTTTTGGCTTTCTGTTATAATTTCATCCCCCCTGGCTGGTGTTGTGCTTTTTGTTTTGTTTTGATTTGATTTGATTTGATTTATACTCTTTATATTTTATAATTCAACTTGAAATTGCATAATGTGAAGATTTGTAATCATTACTTTTTGCAAATGTTAAATAAAAAAAAAACAACTTTTGAGTGTTCCACACAAATGAGCACTGTGCGTAAATGTGGATCTCCAACAGTTCACCATGTGTGTGACTGCTTCGGTGATATAATCAAGTTGTAGGCAGCGTTCACTCATCAAACTCAACATTTTTACAAACTTGGAATTCCCCCTGGAAAGCTTTTCCCCGGTGAACATCAGATGAACCCCAGTTTGCTCGGTGAAGACTAGAAGTATGGAGACAAACTGAACCAGAATACCGGAGTAAATGCTCAGATAGACCTGAATTTCCACGCCGTTCAAATTTACACGAAGAAAAAGAGGCAGAGAGCGGTTTAGATCGGGCTGAAGTTATTGTCAGCGGAAATACATCTGTGCGTAAAAAGAGTTGGAGATTGTGTCGCCTGTTTTCACCTCGGGTCTGTGTTTGCTGCCCGATCTTTGGAACTTATATTTATTCTGTTTGTGTTTGGCAATTAACTCATAGCTGTCATTAACCAGCGACTAATTCGTGAAATGCCTGTTTGATCTGATAATGTGAATAAAACGATACAGGACACCAGTAAGAATGATTCATTCAACGTTAAATGTTTCTTTGTCAGAAAACCAGAGACCACAACACATGAAGGACGCCACACAAAAAATGTCAAGGGTTGAATACAAATTTTTTTTTTTTTTTATTTTTAAATTGCTGGTGAGAAAACAAACAATGAAAAGGGTTAACCCAAAAGTAAAGAACCAAAAGGAGATGGAGATCCCGGCCAAAAAGAACAAAGAGGGGTAAGCACAGGCCCAGCCTGGGCCGTCGGACCATGCACTTTCCCCACTAAATAAGAAAAACCAAGCTATAACCTAAAACAAACCGACAAAACAGGACTACCGGTAATCTCCAACTCAAACTAAAATAACAAACTAAAATAAGAAAACCCTGCCATTATGGCCAGAGGAAAAATAAATGTTACCTGTTCCCAAAAATGAAACAAAACAAACCTTCCCCTGGAACAGAGAGGAAGGAGAAGACAGCAGCATTAACACACACTCCTAGGTGTGGAGCAACCAGTTCATTAAGGATCTAAGGACATTGCCTTCAGCACAGAAGTCGACGTCGTGTGTTGATTGAAATGAGATTAGCGCGCAGGGATATCGCTGGAGCCGAAAAAATCTAATTAACCGGTAGAGCAGGGTTCTGCTTTCATGAACCACAGCATTTCCAAATGGACAAAAATGCTAACCAGAATGACCTGGTCCTCCAGGTTAAGGGGGGCAGAACCTGAATGAACCAGCCAATCCAGATACTGGATGAACCTTCCACAGCGGCGGGAGCGAATGAGGCGGCGAACGGAGTAGACGAGACCTCCATGAAGATGCGGGAGTCTCTCCATCACTGGCTGGATTAGAAACGTGGAATGTAGGGGGGACCCGCATGGACCGGGGAAGCTTCAGGACTGCAGCAGGTTATGACTTTGAGGCTTTAAAACAAAACATTAAAACAAATTTTATTTTTCATTCTTGATTATGACACCAGAGCAACAGTTTTAGTGCAGTAATAGTGGAAAATGCCTGTGTAGTGGAACTGTAAAGCAGACCATGACATGCCTGAATACTGATGTTTCAGATACTAATAATTGACTGGTTTTTTGTTATTGTGTTGATGAAGAAAAAAAGATCACCTCACAAACAATTAATGCTTTAAAGGAGCTGTATGTAAGAGCAATAATAAAACGAATCATAAAATGACCGCGATATGTCAACAGACATTTAAAAATCATGTTCATTTCAAATACTTATGTCACTGACAACAGCACTCCAGCCAGGATATTCCAGTTTAAAAAGAGGAGTTGCAGCCCTCAACTGATGTTTATGTTGTCATTTTTTGTTTTGGCCTGAAGCTCCACCCTCCACCTATCTCCCAATCACCAAGTCAGTATTGTTTCTGAAGCTCCACCCTCCACCTATCTCCCAATCACCAAGTCAGTATTGTTTCTGAAGCTCCACCCTCCACCTATCTCCCAATCACCAAGTCAGTATTGTTTCGGCATCCGGGTTGCCAGCTCGGCTCTAATTATGGCAGCCATGGCAGCCTACGTTCCTGCTGCATTCTGCAGCCTACCTGGCAACCTCTGGTCGGGGGGAGGAGGGGGAGGGTACACGCCGATCAACAATATTTTGAAAGTGACTGCAGTACCAGTTTTGGCCATTTCTTACAGACGGCTCCTTTAAATATAACATAACTGATTTAGCACATGTGTACATTATACCTCTGGACAGAGAGGGCACTGGGCAGTGTGTTCCATCTGTTATGTCTGGTCCAAGACAGCGCAGTGTTGACATCTGGTATCGCCAGTGTCTGTATTCCTCATAGGACTCATTTATGAGTATTCCATACAAGTCATGACACTATAAAATGATCATAATCACAATAGGTCAATCACAAAAAATGTTTTTCAAATCAAAAACTTGCATATGATGGTCACTCTGAGAAAGGATTCATATTAACAGAAGCTAATAATAAACAAACCTTGGAGTAAACTGGTGAACACTGGATTGCTGCACAGATAGCTTTGAGTGATGCACCGCACTCAAGTTGAAGGCGACAGACCAGGTCCAGCAGCGTCATGGAAATAGCAGTTTGAGGGTGCTTCACTGACGCTGGCCAAAGGCCATAACGGACAAGTGATGCAACCTCCACTTCGCAGTTGCAGAACTGTATCCATACATCATGAAGCCTTCCTACAATTCACAACAGAATAAGTAATAAATACTATAGTTTTATTTTACAGCTTTCCAGTGTGTGTAGGGTGGATATGACTGTGTTACTTACCTCGCTGATCAAACACATTTAATTGACGTGCATAGAATGTTTCACACTGGTGCCCATCCTTCCTTGTCCAGTACCACCGAAATCCTACTGGCACTTTCTGGTGAAATTCCCCTTCCTTAAGTATAAATATCACATTATAAAGGTTATACTGCACAGTACAATAAAACTAAAAACATCTGTCCACTAGATAGAGGTTATAACCAAAGGATTTCAGAAGTTCATTTTGGCATCACAATCATACTGTAAGCCTGATTTACAATTCTATTCTGTACCACTTTTTTGGGGAGAAAAATTAGAAAAGAATTATTTTGTTGAGAAATTTGCAAAATTGAAGCAAAAAGTATTAAATAACACAAACCTCCCACTTTTCAAGCCCATGCATTACAGCAGAGCCTTGATGTACAGTCTTTACACAGCCTTCACAGTAGTAGGTTTCACTGCCGCAGTCATTGCATCTCCAGATGTCACTAACAGTGGTGAGGGAAACTCCACAAACCGCACAAGGTGGGTTTTCTGAGGGACAGAAAAGCTCCAACCTCACACTAAGGAGTATCTCCCTTGTCCTGGCCCAGGCTTCCACTGTACCCTGCTTCTTGCTGGTGCTGGTACTTCCTTCATGCTCGTCAACTGCAAGTTGGGAGGTGCAAGCTGCTGATGGTGGAGATGCAGAGCTGCACCTTTTTGCTGGTGGGTTTGAGGGCAAAGAGGTCTTCGCTTTCAAATATCTCTTTTTGACTGTTGCCCTTCCTTTCAGTGGGATGGTTTTAACTCTTATAAAAGGTCTGACAGTCTTTGATTTCACCATGTTCATCTATTCACATATTAAACAAAATAACGAAAGAAAAAGAGAATAAACTAGATTAATACGATCACATTGCAAAATTACACACAAGCATCATGTAACCAACTAGCTAGTTAGTGGAAACATCTGTTATATCTAGCTGCTAAAAATTGATGGAAGGCCAAATACAGTTAATGAAAGGTTGTTTCTACCTAAATATGATTTGATCTCATTCTTGAGCTTCATAATATAAACACTATATATATATATATATATATATATATATATATATATATATATATATATATAATTAAATTATAACATGTATTTATATGACATTATAACATGTTTATATATTATTACATTATGATGTATTTATATCATGACATTATAACATGTGTGTATATATATATATACACAAACATGTTATAATGTCATATAAATACACACGTTATAATATATATATATATACACATGTTATAAGGTAATAATATATGTATATATGTTATAATGTAAATATAAATATTACTAAGAATACTATAGAAATATTCATTTAATGTAATTACCATGTCATAGCTATCTGTTTCTGGTTATTTTCATATAAAAGTACGTTTTTCAATGTTTATAATTATTCACAAGCATGCAGTGTCATAACTACATCTCTGACGTTCATAAGAAACCAAACTGTTTGAAAATCTGTTGAGAATTGAGCAAGTTAAGGTTGTTTTGCAGTACAGGCACCATTAAACACAATGTTATGAGCGAGCTATCCTGTGGCAAGATGGCTGCCGTGTGACGACGTCGCAGCAGCGCGGACGAGTCTTTATATCGCCTTTATAGCCTTTATATCTATGTTCCTACCATCCACCTCAAAGTTACATAGTGCCAGTGAAGGCGATACAGACCCCTCAGACCATGACAGAGGTTCATTAAACCTGTTGGAAGTTGATGTACCATCACAATGATGATGATGAAATATTAGATTAAGGTGGAAAAGTTACATAGTGCCGCTTTGACTAGAAGTGGTTAAAAAGTAAGCCAGTTGGCTCACGGACCTGGACAATTTTCTGTTATATATCGGAAAAAAAGACACATTATTGTATCGTTATCATTATCATTATTATTACTGTTGTTGTTACTATTTTATCGCGTTTATAAACACGTAATTCCAAGTACTAACCTGTCGTCATGCGCCTTTTCTCCAACAAGCTTCTTCTTCGTCATCGTTCTCAATTTATAGCAGGCAGCACCTACAGGTGCAACAGCGCCACCTCCTGTCCTGGAGTGCAAGGCGCGCTCCGACATTTATCCACACGGAATGAATGAAGAAAAACAGCTTTCCCTTAATCAGCTCCGTTCTTTGATTTGTTAATAAATCCATGGTATATCTCTTTCTGAGATGGGTGCTTAAACACAGTGTTTCCTGGTCCTTCAGTATCTTTTCGTGTCTTTCCGCATCTTTCCGGTACGCGGCTGGTCAGTAGTTGCCCAGCAACCGCAGTTCAGAAACCTTAATAAAACGCATTTTAATGCCGAAACTATCTTAAAATATTGCATTTTCGAAGAAAAATAAAATGTATGTTAACTTCTGACATGTTATGTTACTATAAACTTAACTATCTTAAATGTTAATAATATAAATAACAACCAGCCCCCTGATAAATGTTGAAAGTCACGTGACTTGGACGCAACACCAGGGGTTAGCAGCCCATTGAAAGGGACGATTGCAGCCTCCTGCGCCTACGAGTAGGGCCCTACTGGCCCATATCTATGGGATGATTGTTATCGTTTTGTCCTCCATTCAATGGTATGACAGCAGTCCAATCGGGTGAAAAAATTGGGGATATATGCCAGCTCACTTATTCTGGCTGTAATTTTGTGTCTGAAAGCATTGAAACTGATTTCAAATTATTTTGGAAGGATGTGTTGTTTGGTGTTTTTGTACCGATTAGAACAAAGCCAAAATAAACATTTAGGCTATTATTAATTTGTTGATTATCCTTGCAAAATTCCACATCCACAAATCCAAATTCTTACAAAAAACCTCTTTTTTTACTTTTCATTGTGAATTCAATCAGTGTCTGGACTCTATTAAGTTTATACAAATTCAAAAGCAATCAAAACCAGAAATGTATGTAAATGTTTTGGCTTTCTGTTATAATTTCATCCCCCCTGGCTGGTTATAATGTGTTGTGCTTTTTGTTTTGTTTTTTTATTTGATTTATACTCTTTATATGTTATAATTCAACTTGAAATTGCATAATGTGAAGATTTGTAATCATTATACTTTTTGCAAATATTAAATAGAAAAAAAAACAACTTTGGAGTGTTCCACACAAATTAACTATAAAATATTGATCCCTATTCCATTAAAGTGGCATAAGTCTTAACAGAGCGCAAAACTTTTTAATTCAGTCAACTGTATACCGATGTTTGAGTGTTACACCCTTATAAATTATGAGCCAGTACAACTGTTAGGGAATACAGTAATGAGTGAAGAAGCACTGTGCGTAAATATGGATCTCCAACAATTCACCATGTGTTATACTGATTCGGTGATATAATCGAGTTGTAGGCAGCGTTCTCTCATCAAACTGAAGATTTTTACAAACTTGGAATTCCCCTTTGAAAACTTTTCATCGTTGAACATCATATGAGCCCAAGTTTGCTCGGTGAAGACTAGAAGTACGGAGACAAATTGAACCAAAACCGGAGTAAATGCTCAGATAGAACTGTATTTCCACCCGGTTCAAATTTACACAAAGAAAAGGAGGCAGAGAGCGGTGTAGATCGGGCTGAAGTTATTGTCAGCGGGAAACATGGAAATACATCTGTGCGTAAAAAGAGTTGGAAATTGCGCAGTCTGTTTTCACCTCGGGTCTGTGTTTGCTGCCCGAGATTTGGAGTTTATATCCAGCGATATCCCCGGAAATCCATAAAAATGAAGGACCGTAACATGGTTCTCTGACAAGGACCGGATCACGGTTCTCTGACAAAGAGACATTAAACTTTGAATAAATCATTCTTACTATTGTCCTGTATCGTTGAGTTAATTTCCAAACACAAATCAAATAAAAGTAATTTCCAAAGATCGGGCAGCAAACACAGCACAATTTCCAATTCCAATTTCCAATTCCGAAAAATAAGTTCAAAAGGTCGGGCAGCAAACACAGCACAATTTCCAATTCCAATTTCCAATTCCGAAAAATAAGTTCCAAAGATCGGGCAGCAAACACAGCACAATTTCCAATTCCGAAAAATAAGTTCCAAAGATCGGGCAGCAAACACGGCACATTTTCAAATTCCGAAAAATAAGTTCCAAAGATCGGGCAGCAAACACAGACCTGAGGTGAAAACAGTTGGCGCAAGTTCCAAACTATAACCGAATTTTTGCTGAATATTATGCCGGCTACAAACGCTGTCAAAGATCATTCAACAAGCACGAGGAAGTGGTTGGAGGCGTTGATCGTAGAATCAAACGTGGAATTACAACTATGGATGATGATAGTCCAAGAGTCGAGGCTCACGCAGCGCGACAGGCACAACAGGTTCTTCATGTTGGCTGGTTTCAGCTATCTGACTCATGACACTCACGATCTGCTGCTAAAGTTTCACCTTTGGCGACTGAAGGGTTCCGTTGGAATCTTCAACCTGAATTTTCCACGTCTGGTTATCAACCTGGGACCGTTTCAAATCTTCAACCTGAATTGTCCACGTCTGGTTATCAACCTGGGACCGTTTCGAATCTTCAAACTGAATTTTCGCCTGTTTATCAACCTGGGACCTTCCTCTTCGGAGTGACTCCAAAAAGCTGGATCTTCAGTTCATTGGTCCCTTCAACATCCTCAAAGTCATCAACCTGCTGCAGTCCTGAAGCTTCCCCGGTCCATGCGGGTCCACCCTACATTCCACGTTTCTAATCCAGCCTGTGATGGAGAGACTCCCGCTCCCGCCTCCCCGCATCTTCATGGAGGTCTCCTCTACTCCGTTCGCCGCCTCATTCGCTCCCGCCGCTGTGGAAGGTTCATCCAGTATCTGGATTGGCTGGTTCATTCAGGTTCTGCCCCCCTTAACCTGGAGGACCAGGTCATTCTGGTTCGCATTTTTGTCCATTTGGAAATGCTGTGGATCATGAAAGCAGAACCCTGCTCTACCGGTCCATCAGTTTTTTTCGGCTCCAGCTATATCCCTGCGCGCTAATCTCCTTTCAATCAACACAAAACGTCGACTTCTGTGCTGAAGACAATGTCCTTAGATCCTTAATGAACTGGTTGCTCCACACCTGAGTGTTTGTTAATGCTGCTGTCTTCTCCTTCCTCTCTGTTCCAGGGGAAGGGTTGTTTTGTTTCATTTTTGGGAACAGGTAACATTTATTTTTCCTCTGGCCATAATGGCATGGGTTTCTTATTTTAGTTTGAGTTAAAGATTACCGGTAGTCCCGTTTTGTCGGGTTGTTTTAGGTTATAGCAAGGCCTAAACCATGGAGTCAACATTGGGGGGGACCAAATTTCTCTCTTATAATAAATATATACATTTCTCTTTTATACATATATACATATATATATATACATATATATATATATATATATATATATATATATATATATATATATATATATATATATATATATATGTATATGTTTTATTCCCCACTTCTCCAGCTAAATGCAGTTGCTGGCCAGCTCTCTGCGGTGCGATTAATTTTGTTGAGGAAAAAATATTAACTATTTGATTTGTAGCTGCAGAGGAAAAAAATAATCTCACAAGGAAAAAAAAATATTGCTCACGCCTCGGAGCCTCTTCAAAGCAGTCAAAAAAAAAGAAAAGAAAAGTAAGAGTAATACAAAACATGTACTGTATGTTGTGCTATTATACTAATTTATTGAAATACATGGCGAGTCAAACATTTACCAAAGCAGCTGCCAAACACTCCTAAACAAGGTAGTAAGACGTGGGTTGTGCAGAACTGCAGCAGTAAATCCTTCTAAAGAGTGGTGCTCCGACGAGGAGCTCCATTCTTTAGTAGGGATTTCATATGGATCCAGACCGTTAATAATCATTATTTTCTCCATATACCGCTCCCTGGCTTCCTTGTTTAAGGTATCCCGGTAAATTCCAGTTCCTTTCCAGCAGTTTGACATCTTTTTTTTTTGCGTTCCGTCTGTTCACTTGGTGAAACAGAAAAGCGTCCCGTCTTCTCTCAAAACAAATGCACACGACGGGACAGGAGTTTTCCGGCAGTATGCGCTGGTGCTCATGGGAAATGTAGGGTTCTTTCTGGTAAAACACTACCGCTTTTGTCCAAAAGATGCCGCCAAACTCAGAAAAGCTGAAAGTTACGTTGTGCTGTTTTAAATATGTTTGAAAGAAATGAAAAACAGAGAGAGGGTTTGACATACCCACAGCAGTCGAGCAATTCAATTCAATTCAATTTTATTTATGAATAATAGCAATGAATTCTGCTAGATGGGGTGGTGTGTCAACATGGTTTTGTACTGCAACACCATCTGGACAAACCACGCATAACTGCAATCCTACAACCGGTAGTAACTATATCAAAAATGTTTTATGTTTAGCTATAATAATGATTATATGACTTTTTTGCTATTGATTATTACGGACAGTAGGATGTGTATGTGGTTGCCTGACGTTTTTTTTTTTTTTTTTTTTTAAATCAGATAGCTATGTATTGGGGGGGACATTTTGAGCATATCTGAATATTGGGGGGGACATGTCCCCCCCAATGTATATGGTGGTTTTGGCCCTGGGTTATAGCTTGGTTTTTCTTATTTAGTGGGGAAAGTGCATGGTGTAACCAGTTTAGACTTATAAAAGTGAATTACAGTATAATAACAACTTGGAGTAGTTATAAGACTTGGACCAGGATCAGAAAACGCTAAATTCGAGAGGAGCCACGGTATTGAGCAACAATAATGAGACAGGCACACAAGAGTTGAGTAGCCACTGCTATAATATTTTTTCCAAGTGAACAAGTTATTTACAAGGTACCAAAATTGTTATCAAAACCGTAGAAAAATGAAAAAAGTAGTGTGCACACTAAACCAAAAAAAGTGTCCGTTGGGGCCCTTAAAATAGAAAAAAAAGAGTTGTTCCAGGTTTTGCAAGTCACCTGGTTCCAAGGATCCTTGTGTAATGTAAGTGTATCATGTGCGTGTGAATGAATGTGTACGTGGATATCTCCTCGGTGCTGATCTTCCTTCAGGGTAGTTGGCTCGCCATCTGGTTCAGCAGGAAGTTGTCCTGAATCCTCGGACTCTTTAGTCCTCTTAAAAAACCTGACCTGAAGACAGGGTCATACAATACATTCAACACTATTCATTTTCAGATGCATCACTAGGAATATGAAAAGTTAAAAGATGCACAATATTACATCTAACTCTGACACAAACCTTCATCTCTGTTCAAATCTTAAATCTGTCTTTGGTTCTTTTTTCTGTTTTGTTGTACAACATTTAGTCTAGAGTTTATCATTTATGAGAACATTAAAGTGCTCACACATTTACCTGTTCTTGTAAACAGTTTCAATACTATATGGTAAGTAACCATTATCATTCAAAATAAAATTTATCATAAACATATCAGAACGATGTGCAAATTACAGCAAACACATTTTGAGTTAAGACTCAGAGGTATTAAAGAAGCGTGCTTAATTTACTCACACTATAGGCCTGTTCATGTGAGAAATCTGCACCAAAAATTACCCTCTAGTTGCTTTAAACTCAGTAAAAATAACATAAATATCTTCCATAAAATAAAATATTGGTTTACAGTCATCACAACACATCAATTTACTCTTTTTTCTCCCTTAAATTGGCATAAAGAAAATAAAACGCTTCCCCTTTAATTATATTCACATTAGAAAAAAACATTAAACTCAATGTGCATAATATTCAGAAATGTTGCACCATTACTCATTTAAATTAACTCTGAAAAGCTTAACATCACCACTGCTTTCTCCCAGCACACGGAAAATAAAGGGAAAATAGCACCAGAGCAGCAAAAAACACATTTCTCACCGTTGCTCTGTGTATATCACGACTGACCACGCCGAAGTCGGCCTTGCAGCAGCTCTCCGAATGAAAGCGGTTAGCCTGTTAAGCATAGAGCTCGCATTCAGAATGGACGACGACGGCAAGCGTCAACAAGCTGTTCTTTTATTTTTTCATTGAATAATTGGCTCGTCTTACCGACGTAACTCTCCTTCGTTCAATCACTTGGCTCTGGACCTCCACTGGGTAAGTGCTCCGACTCTCTTTTCCTTCTCCCACAGGTAAATTCTGGGTTTTTCTCCCGTTCTTCTCTCTGGCCCTGTGCTTACCCCTCTTTTGTTCTTTTTGGCCGGGATCTCCATCTCCATTTGGTTCTTTACTTTTGGGTTAACCCTTTTCGTTGTTTGTTTTCTCACCAGCAATTTAAAAATAAAAAATAAAATGTGTTTTCAACCCTTGACATTTCTGTGTGGCGTCCTTAATGTGTTGTCGTCTCTGGTTTTCTGACAAAGATCATTTATGAATGAATCACTGGTGTCCTGTATCGTTTTATTCACATTATCAGATCAAACAGGCATTTCACCAATTAGTCGCTGGTTAATGACAGTTATGAGTTAATTTCCAAACACAAACCAAATAAATATAAGTTCCAAAGATCGGGCAGCGAACAGACCCGAGGTGAAAACAGGCGGCGCAATCTCCAACTTTTTTTACGCACAGATGTATTTCCCGCTGACAATAACTTCAGCCCGATCTAAACCCATAGACGGATTACCGCATGGGCAAAGTGGGCGTGTGCCCAGGGCCCTGGAGCCAATGGGGGCCCTCGGCTTTCAAACATTTTTTTTTTTTTTATGTGTAAATTAAAATAAATTTACAAGCTCATAGGGCCCAATGATAGTGTGATTGTGTGATACGTTCATATATAATCGTAAATTGTAGGCTATAATTACGATAAAATGTGCATTTTGCGGCCAGTGTAGATTAATTCTTACTTTACAACTGTCCTGAACGCATCAAGGCCGTGAGCCAACGCTGATTGGCTGGAAAGCCTGATTTATGGTTCCGCGTTAAATTGACGCAGATCCTCTGCGCATCGCCGCGTACACTACGCCGTAGGCGCTGCGTTGGTTTAACGCGGAACCATAAATCAGCCTTAACAGTTAGAGCCAATTTGCCGACTCGGCAAATTTGCGGCGCTAAACTTTAAAAGAGGACTAAGCATGTACAAAGTTTTATGGAAGACTACCATTGGTGAGTCAGTGTAACCTTCATAAATAATGTCTTTATCAGAATGTTGTGTATTCTTGACCACCTGCCTATTTGAATGAGCTTTGTGTTGTTGTCAACTAGACCGCCGAGTCTATTCTCTGTTATAGAGCTCAGAAATGATGTTATAGACCGCTGTGTCTATATCTATCTAAATAGATTGTGTAATGTTTTTTTTTTTTGTATTTAAGCTGTATCAAAGATGGAATTGAGTCAGTCCGTGATCTGAGTTTTCAGCGCCGTGTGATTGACAGCTGTCAGGCCTCTGTGTGTGTGTGTGTGTGTGTGTGTGTGTGTGTGTGTGTGTGTGTGTGTGTGTGTGTGTGTGCGTGTGCGTGTGCGTGTGTGTGTGTGTTCTTCTGAACAAGTTTGTGACTTTACTCTGCTTTCTGCAGCATAGGCCTAGGCTTAGCTCAATAAAAGTGAGAATAAATGTTGTTTGATGGGTAGGATGATGTTGTTAAACGTTAAAATGACTATCATAAGGGCCCATGGAGAATGCTCCGCCCCCTCGGTAATGAGACCCGCACTCCGCCACTCCGCCATCCACAATCACACGGTGTGATTGTGGATTCTCTGCGCCATTGTGTGACCAAACTGAGTGATTGGGGAGGGCGTGCACCGTGCACGTAGGATATTATTGTAGGTAGGGGCCCATAGCGAGTTTGTGTCCAGGGCCCGTGGTCATGATAATCCGTCCTTGTCTAAACCGCTCTCTGCCTCTTTTTCTTCGTGTAAATTTGAACGGCGTGGAAATTCACGTCTATCTGAGCATTTACTCCGGTATTCTGGTTCAGTTTGTCTACTAGTCTTCACCGAGCAAACTGGGGCTTTGATATAAAGTGGAAAAAATTAAATGTAGACGAGCCCAAGAAATATAATATGGATTTGCATGGTCAAATAAATGACAACCAAGCAAATCAAACAAACAAAAATCAACTACCAATTCCAAAATTAATTCAAAGCTAAAGCAGAGAAAAAGCCTTTGTATGCAAGAACAGGCTTGTGTATGTATGTGTTTAGAGGCAGGTGTGGCAAAAGGTGACACTTTTCGTGTGTTCTTTGCAGAGATTTTTCTTGCAGTGGAAACACAATACATTTGCGTGGTTCATAACACTCGCTGTTGTAACACTGCCGAAACCGAAAAACTTAAAATTGAAATCGAAAAAATTGGGGATATATGCCAGCTCACTTATTCTGGCTGTAATTTTGTGTCTGAAAGCATTGAAACTGATTTCAAATTATTTTGGAAGGATGTGTTGTTTGGTGTTTTTGTACCGATTAGAACAAAGCCAAAATAAACATTTATTATTAATTTGTTGATTATCCTTGCAAAATTCCACATCCACAAATCCAAATTCTTACAAAAAACCTCTTTTTTTACTTTTCATTGTGAATTCAATTAGTGGACTCTATTAAGTTTATACAAATTCAAAAGCAATCAAAACCAGAAATGTATGTAAATGTTTTGGCTTTCTGTTATAATTTCATCCCCCCTGGCTGGTTATAATGTGTTGTGCTTTTTGTTTTGTTTCATTTTTTTATTTGATTTATACTCTTTATATGTTATAATTCAACTTGAAATTGCATAATGTGAAGATTTGTAATCATTATACTTTTTGCAAATGTTAAATAGAAAAAAAAAAAACTTTGGAGTGTTCCACACAAATTAACTATAAAATATTGATCCCTATTCCATTAAAGTGGCATAAGTCTTAACAGAGCGCAAAACTTTTTAATTCAGTCAACTGCATACCAACGTTTGAGTGTTACACCCTTATAAATTATGAGCCAGTACAACTGTTAGGGAATACAGTAATGAGTGAAGGAGCACTGTGCATAAATGTGGATCTCCAATTCACCATGTGTTTTATTCGGTGATATAATCGAGTTGCAGGGAGCGTTCACTCATCAAACTCAAGCTTTTTACAAATTTGGAATTCCCCCTGGAAAACTTTTCACCAGTGAACATCAGATGAGCCCAAGTTTGCTCGGTGAAGACTAGAAGTACGGAGACCAACTGAACCAGAATACCGGAGTAAATGCTCAGATAGACCTGAATTTCCACCCGGTTCAAATTTACACGAAGAAAAAGAGGCACAGAGATCGGGCTTAATTTAAACCAGAGACAACACATTAAGGACGCCACACAAAAATGTCAAGGGTTGAAAACATTTTTTTTTTTTTTTTTTTTTTAAATTTTTAAATTGCCGGTAAGAAAACAAACGACGAAAAGGGTTAACCCAAAAGTAAAGAACCAAAAGGAGATGGAGATCCCGGCCAAAAAGAATAAATGAGGGGTACGCACATGGGGCCAGCCTGGGCCGTCGTTTTATCAGATCAAACAGACATTTCACGAAGGAGTCGCTGGCTAATGACAGTTGTGAGTTAATTTCCAAACACAAACCAAATAAAAATCAATATAAGTTCCAAAGATCAGGCAGCAAACACCGACCCGAGGTGAAAACAGGCGGCGCAATTTCCAACCGGTTGGAAATTTCTTCGGTTTGGCACCTAACGGAAGTTTTTGGCATATTTGGCATATATGCCAAAAACTTCGGTTACCTAACCGAAGTTTTTCCAATTGCTTGGTTGTCATTTATTTGAGCATGCAAATCTTTTCATAGGCATATGCCAAAATGGCATATGAATTCATTCATATGTTTTATATGCCAAAAACTTCGGTTAGGTGCCTAACCGAAGTTTTTGGCATACAATGGCATAACCGAAGTTTTTGGCATATTTGGCATATATGCCAAAAACTTCGGTTACCTAACCGAAGTTTTTCCAATTGCTTGGTTGTCATTTATTTGAACATGCAAATCTATATTATGTTTCTTGGGCTAGTCTACTTTTAATTTTTCCACTTTATATCAAAGTTCTATTGTTGAAAAAAATACTTTTGCCTTTTCTTGATGTAAATATATATGGGTCGAAATTGACCAATATAGTCAGGTTACACAACAATATTTTATTTATCATCATGAATTTCCACCCATTTCAAATTTACACGAAGAAAAAGAGGCAGAGAGCGGTGTACATCGGGCTGAAGTTATTGTCAGCGGGAAATACATCTGTGCGTAAAAAGAGAAAGAAATCCATAAAAATGAAGGACCGTAACATGTTTCTCTGACAAGGACCGTAACATGGTTCTCTGACAAAGAGACATTAAACTTAGAATAAATCATTCTTACTATTGTCCTGTATCGTTGAGTTAATTTCCAAACCCAAACCAAATAAATATAAGTTCCAAAGATCGGGCAGCAAACACAGACCCGAGGTGAAAACAGTTGGCGCAAGTTCCAAACTCTAACCGAAGTTTTTCTGAATATTATGCCGGCTACAAACGCTGCAGATCATTCAAGAAACACGAGGAAGTGGTTGGAGACGTTGATCGTAGAATCAAACGTGGAACTACAACTATGGATGATGATAGTCCAAGAGTCGAGGCTCACGCAGCGCGACAGGCACAACAGGTTATTCAAGTTGGCTGGTTTCAGCTACGTCTGATTCATGACACTCACGATCTGCTGCTAAAGTTTTACCTTTGCGGACAGAAGGTTGCTTCAGTTTATCCATTTCGAATCTCCAACCTGATTATTCGACGTCTCATTATCAACCTGGGACCTTCCTCTTCGGAGTGACTCCAAAAAGCTGGATCTTCAGTTCATTGGTCCCTTCAACATCCTCAAAGTCATCAACCTGCTGCAGTCCTGAAGCTTCCCCGGTCCATGGGGGTCCACCCTACATTCCACGTTTCTAATCCAGTGATGGAGAGACTCCCGCTCCCGCCTCCCCGCATCTTCATGGAGGTCTCCTCTACTCCCACCAGCTCCAACCACAGAGAAAATATGGACTATGACAGCGACAAACGCTGTGGATGGATCATTTGAGAATTCCGAAGAAGTGGTTGTTGCAACAAGCTGCAAAAAATACTTTTGCCTTTTCATGATGTAAATATACATATGTTATTTTTGTTGTTAATATGAAAATTAAAACATAAATAAAACAGATTTATTTAGGAGATGTGTTGTATTTTCCTCATTAACATACAGGTTACACAAGAATCTTTTATTTATCAATATGATTCTCTTGAGATTCATTTAACTTTTTTTTTAATCGAAATCAATACTGACAAAAAAGGCCCAGAGTCCCACACCAAAAGTATTAAAACCAACCGTTTCATGGAAGCCCAACAAGGTTACCAAGAGATGAGAAACAAATTGGATGATAGTTTATTGTTTTAGGTGTATTTTATAGCTGATATAGCTTAATACATGGGTCAAAACCGACCCTCTAACAGGAGATGATAACAGAAAGGTGACACAAGAGGAGGGTTAAATGACAGTCTACAGCTTCTGTCTGGAAATATCAATAGCAGTGCGTTTCCACCACAATAAAGTCAGATGAAACCTGGAGGAAACATGAACAACTCACAGCGGGGTTTGTCGTGTAATATCAATATTATGATATCCGGAGAAAATCGGGAGGCATTGTGGATCATGAAAGCGGAAACTTGCTCTATCCGTTTCATCAGTTTTTTGCGTCTCCATGCGATATCCCTGCGCGCTAATCTCCTTTCAGTCAATGTATGTGTGTCTATTCTTTATAATAATATAGATATAATTCTTTCTTATTTATTGACAAGTTTAATTCATTTTCATTACGTCAAAAAACAAATAAACAAAAAGGTGAAACGCTATTTGCCTCTTTCATATGGATACAATGCCATTATGAGTTAGAGTAGTCGAGTATCGAGCGCCCTCTGGCGGCGATAGTAGGTTTTTCTATTTGACTTAACCCTTAAACAGGCATCGTGCACCAGGAGATACAATGTCTTTAACATCCTGTAGGGGGCTTGATTGGAAGTTTTCACCAATTAACTTATCATTTATCAAAAGTCTTGTCTTGTGTTAGTATGTAGGCATACCTGCCAACACTCCCGATTTAAGCGGGAGTCTCCCGATTTTCAACCATTTCTCCCGCCCTGCTCCCGATTTGTAATTTCTCCCGCTTATCTCCCGATTTTAAAGTGAAATGAGTCAATGGTGTTTCACGTGTCGGGGTTCCGCATGGATGTATTATATTAACGGGTTCCTGACAAACCTGGCAACCCAACCCAAAAGCACTGCCTACATCCAAGCTCCGCCCCATGGAGCTGCCAATACGTCAACGTCGCCGCAATATTGGATGTGGCAAGACTGCCCTGTAAACTAATACAAGTAAATTGACTTATTTTCATAAAGCGCCTTTCTACAAAGGAATTTACGTTTTACGTCTCATTTATTCATTCACACACGCACTAATATACTTGGGAAACAGTTAGGCACCAAATATAATATATTTAATTTTCTCAGATGGCAAAAATAAGAACTTTATTGATCCCACATAGGAGTAATTCATGTTATATCAGCTATAGAGAACAAGGTAGTGCCGAAAAACTATATATATCCTATATAAAAATAAAATAGAGAAATATATTCTCTCATCAGCAAAGCATTACATAAACATATTTTAAAATTTTCAAGTTACAAAATAACATATTTGAACCATTTTTCAGATTTTTTCAGTTATTTTATTGTTTGGAAAATGGTTAAAATATGTTATTTTGTTATTTGAAAATTTGAAAATTTGTTTTGTTTGAGAAAATGCTTTGAAAAAAAGCTGAGGGAAGAGTTGGTGGAGAATCAAGTCGTAGCAACAAGGATCTCCCACAGGAAGAGAGAGTTGAAGGTTCTGGGTTCTTCTAGGGAAAGAGGAGAGCTTTACAAATCTGACATCACTGATGAAGGCAATACTCTGAGGTCATTCAGCATGGTGAAAAAGATCCTCACAGAAAACACAATGAGTATGGATAATTCTACTCTTTGCGCACTCCTTTCTTGCAAGATTAACCATACCAGCCCTGGCCACAAGTATGTACCCTCCAAGAAAGTGATTGAAGCTGCAAAGTCTGACACCTACAATTACAACAGGTCCTTGGGTGACAAAGGGAACCTGGAAAATTCTACAAATATTGTATTTAATTGTTATTAATACTAAACTTATTTGGCTCCAAGAAGACTGTAGAATCATTTTGGGAGGTACATTTTAGCATATTTCATTGTAGCTATGGATTTAAAGCTCATTAAAAGTCGCCTTGTTTATATCAGGGTGGGGATGTTGTGAGTGGAGCATTCCAACCGCTACCCCAGAAAATCTCCCTCTTTTTCACAGCCCAATGTTGGCAGGTATGGTATGTAGGTCACATGATTAGGTTCAGGTTATCTGTCATCGTTTAGTCAGCCTGATCAGAAATCATCATGGCTGCCAGTGGTGCAGGACCTACTTCCCGGGGGGAAAGTAATTAAATATTAATCATAGTTATTTTCAATAAAACAATAATATAAATTCATAAAACTAATTATGACTGTTGTCATAATGTGCTAATGAAGAAAAAATGTTCTAACTGTGTTTGTAGTGTTATTTAGCAACTTTTGAAATGTATGTATCCCACAAGATATGTTGCCAGATTAGGGGTAGAAATGGTAGAAAGTTGGTCAATGTGTATTATTCAAGATTTAGTTTAAAACTGCAAGATGTGTTAATATTCACTGCAAAAACAGATATTATCATGTACATGTATGTACATTATGACAGTATAACCATATATTTTGTTCTATATATTTTCCTGCAGGGCATCACAGTTAGCTCTTTTTATGGCAAGGCGGGTACAAAAATGAGAGAGAGGATGAGAGTGATTGAGGAGATCCCTGCAAGCTCTTCAGACTCAGACTCAGACTCAGTCAGTGGTGAAGATGAGGAAGTCATTTTCAGGCAGCAAGAGATAGCGGCAGCAAGTGAGGATAGTTCTACTGAGGAGGAGGAGGAGACGGATCAAAAGTCCAAAAAAGCCAAGGGATTCAGGTGACAGCTAGGGACACTTACATGTGAGATCTTGCAGAAACCTCTTAAGTGCAAACCATAATAATTGTATCTAATTATGTAATATATGATGTGAAAAACGCAAACCTATTGTGTGGTCGTAATATTTACTGAACTTGGAATGCTAACCAGCTAACTTCAGTCTGTACTTGCTTCTTATACAGTACGGCTTTGTCCACACAGCATTGCACAGTTGTACACAATGCATGCCTGCACAATGTACATGTTGTGTTTTGTCTGTATTTTGGGTTTTGGATTTATAAGAATAATGTGTGTAGTTCATCATAAGGGAGAGATTAGTATCTGGGGTACTTACTGTATAAATATTGACAAAGTAAGAAGTTAACTCATTTCATAACTGTGCACGTACTACCTCTCTGTGTTTTTTTTCACAGCTGGAGGAAGAAGAGGTTTGAGCACCAGTCAACAGCAACTGCCAGTGAATTCAGAACACCTGATGAGCTGTATCCTCCTCGTAGCTACTTTGCCCGTTTTTTTGATGACTATCTGTTTCAGCATATTGCTGAACAGACAAATCTCTACAGTTGTCAACAAATTGGAGCCAGCATTAACACCACTTTGGAAGAGCTCAAGTCATTTGTTGGCATTAAGCTAATCATGGGAGTGGTAAAAATGCCATCTATGGATGATTATTGGGCAGAAGGCACACGTTATCCCAAAATAGCTGATGTGATGCCGGTAAAAAGGTTTAAATGCCTCTCAAGATTCATCCACTTTCAGGATAATGAAACATCGAACCCTGCCCAGGATCGGCTCTGCAAAGTCACACCAGTGATGGAGCATGTAAGGAAGAAATGCCTGGAAATTGATAGTGAGAACCAGTTCTCCATAGACGAGATGATGGTCCCTTACAAGGGAACAAAGGCTGGGTCTCTCCGACAATATCTTCCAAGCAAACCTCACCATTGGGGTATCAAGATCTTTGTTCGAGCAGGTGTTTCTGGGATAGTGTATGATTTCCTCACATACACTGGAAAGAGCACATTTGGCATAGCACAGGGTCCTGTCAAAGAAATTGGAGTTGGAGCCAATGTTGTTGTTCAACTCTGCAAGACCATCAGGAACCCCTCAGAGTGTGTGGTCTATTTTGACAACTTTTTCACCTCTCTACCACTCATTGTGCACCTGAAGGAGTCCTTTGGCTTGCGAAGTCTGGGAACCATCCGCAAGAACAGGCTAAAGGGATGCATCCTTGAGGATGACCGTGCTCTGCTGAGGCAAGGAAGGGGCAGCTATGACTACAGGGTGGATAATGAGGCAGAAGTGGCTGTTGTAAAATGGGTTGACAACAAAGCAGTCACTCTAGCTAGCTCCTGTGCTGCTGTAAGCCCTCTTAAAGAAGTCAGACAATTCTACAGAGAGAAGAGAAGAAGAGTTGGTGTTCCTTGCCCAAACATTGTGTCCCAATACAATGTCCACATGGGAGGAGTTGACCTTGCTGACATGATGGTGGCCTTGTACCGCACCCCTGCAAAATCACACCGGTGGTACATGTGCCTCTTTTGGCAAATGGCTGATATAGCCATCAACAATGGATGGCTGCTCTATCGCCGAGATGCCAAAAGCCTTGGTATGCAAAAGCACAAAAAGCTGAAGACATTCAGGTTGGAGGTTGCAGATGCCCTTATCAACGGTGGAAAGAAGAAGGGAAGGCCCTCCAAGGGAAGGGAGGAGGATATGCACAGTCCCACCAGGTGCATCCAAAGACCAACAACCCCAAGACCTGTGGCTGATGTCCGCTATGATCAAGTGGATCACTTCCCGGTTTTCATTGAAAAGGGAAGGTGCAGGTTTTGCTCAGATGGACAGACAACAATCTACTGTCAGAAATGTGGTGTTCGCCTGTGCATCGTCACTGGGAAAAGCCCACGCAACTGCTTCCAAATATTCCACAAAAAGTGAATAAAGAGAGGAAGTGAGAGGCATCGTGGTTCATTTTTATGTGCCTTGTCTTGTTTTTACGTTACTTTTTATGCACCAAAAGGTGATGAAAGATGTTCCTGTTGGAGGTTTCATTGGTAAAACTGAAAGAAATCAATTTTAAAATGAGTATGTATGATGTAAATGACAACAATGTATAATATATGTTCATCAAATTAAATATTGAAATGTTTACCATTTTGACTCCGTTTATACCTTAATAGGGCAACGTATCTTGGGAGATACAACTCATAAAATCTAAAATATACAAAAAAAAATTTTTTTAATTGTGGAAATGTTTTACTTAGGGGCAAATGAGATAAGTAGTGACATTAAATTATTTTTTACAACTCATTTTCCACTCCTGCCTGTTTAAGGGTTAAAAACGCTGTAATAATAATAATTACTGTAATAAATCGAATATCATTTTATTTAAAATGGAAAGTTGGTGTGATTATCTTAAAACGCAATTTGAACCCCTAAATGCTTATTATAAGGCCTGCTTGCCTTTTTAAAGAGTGTATAATGAAAAAAACTTTTGTAGATCACTTTCATTTGGTGCTTCTTTTTCCTGTTTGAAACGTCCTTGAAACAGTTGATGAATCCAGCAAGACCCCCACCAATGTCCAAAAAACACAGGAATTTTTAAACTGTAAATGTGAACTTTATTCCAAAATCAATCATTTAACAAATAACATGTCACTATTTTACAAGCTCCACCATTGCGAAAAAAAACGTGGAAAGCATCCATTCCATCCATCCATTATCTATACCCGCTTTATCCTTTGCAGGGTCACGGGGGTCTGCTGGATCCTATCCCAGCTCATTTCAGGTGAGAGGCAGGGGTTACACCCTGGACAGGTCACCAGTCCATCACAGGGACACATATACAGACAAACAACCAGACACACTCACAACTACGGGCAATTTAGAATCATCAATTAACCTAGCATGCATGTTTTTGGACTGTGGGAGGAAACCGGAGTACCCGGAGGAAACCCACGCAAGCACGGGTAGAACATGCAAACTCCACACAGAAAGAGCCTGGGCCTGGGAGTCAAACCGGGGACCTTCTTGCTGTGAGGCAACAGTGCTAACCACTAAGCCACCGTGCTGCCCGTTGAAAGCAGTGAACCAGAAATATAAGGTTTGTTTCATTATCAGAGTGAATGCAACATCTAATTTCTCATTAACTGACCACATGATGATGTTAGAAGCCCTCCTTGACATTTATCATAACTGGTGTGTCAATAAGTCTTCTTAAGTACACTAATAGAGGATTCACATTCATAATTTTACTCTGTTATATTTAAATACAGTAAAAAAAAGGGTGTTATGTGAGTCTTTCATTAGGCTCTTGTGGATTTTATTCTGCAGTACAGGGTCATGGAGACAGTCATGGCACAAATCTGAGGGGAAAATGAGTGAAATAAACAAATGTAAATATGAATATATGTGTATTTTTTAGCCTGAGGGCTGGGGTCATACCTCCAAAGCTGCAATCCCTAGGGCCACTGCCACTATCACAATGGTGTTATCGTCAACCAGACGTTTAATCTTAAAGGAGCATGAGGCTCCTTTTAAGAAATGAGACTCTCTAGCGCCACCCTTCACCACGACGGCCGTTGGGGGTACTGCAGCCAACAGTGAAGCCGGCACGGGAGAACGGGGAGAACGTGCATGCAGCGTCATGTACATGACGACACACCAGGCGTCCGCGGGGTCCTAGTGCCAGGACACGTATGAGCGCGTCAAGGCTGATTTATGGTTCCGCGTTACACCGACGCAGAACCTACGGCGTAGGGTACGCGGCGACACGCACCGTACGTTGCGCGTCGCCGCGTACCCTACGCCGTAGGTTCTGCTTGTGGTTTAGCTTACATTTTTGTTCTGATTGAGCTTCTTTTTTTGGTAAGCAATAATGATGAAAATAACACAGACAATAGATTGTCTTTCCACTAGAACCACTAAAGGTTCATTTTTTCCCCAGTCAAATGCATGTAACTCTGTTATAACAAAACGGGGAAAAAAATCGTCTACAATGTTTAAATTATTTATAACTGATATAATCTCAATTGTGAATAGGGATGTTTTGTGGCATATGCCGTCAGCACAAGCTTTTCATAGAGATCCCCTCTGAAATATATAGAGAGATGTGCTCAATGCTCATATGGGGTCAGACCAGCACACTGCAGCCTTTCAGGCCCATGACACTTTGGTTAAAGGTTAGATGAAGTCTAATGATTTCATTGAAGTGATATCATTCACCAATATAGGCCTACAATGATTTTTAATGTAAAACTTTGTTTTATTGCTGCATATCAGATGTCCAATATGCCCTCCCACGCGCCTCGTCTGTTTAGGGTTTTTTCGGTGGGTACCACCGGGCCTGAAAAAAATTCTAGGGGAAACACTGAGAATATATAGAATTTTTTTTTTTTCAGAAACAATAGTTAGCATTTATAACATTATCTGTCTGGTGGTCTGTCAGCCATTTATTGATTGCTAAGCTAAGCAATGATTTTATTTATTTGATCACGTCAGAGCACATGGAGAGGAAGTTTGCTGTGGTGCAGTGGAGTGAAGGGGAGGATTCTGGGAAGCTCAGTGAAGTAAAAACTGATACCATTCGGGGATATGATGATTCAAAGATGGACCAGCATGGGAATCCCATATCCACCTACTCAGCCGTTATCGAATGGCGCCATGGGAAGAAACCACGAGGAAGGTGGCCTCACTACAGAGGCACTGTTGTTTTTGTCAGTGGTAAGTTACTGATGAAATTGTTATTAGATGGTTATTAGATTGTCTACTGCACTGATTCCTGAAAGGGCCAGTGTGGCTGCAGGTTTTTGTTCCAACTGTGCAGCAGCACAGCTGACTTGTTTTAGTCAATGTAGTAGTAGTAGTAGTAGTAAACCTTTATTTTACCAGGCAAGAATTGCTAAGAATACATTCTTATTTAAGGCAATGGCCTGGTAGGAGGTGAAAGATCTCCTAAGGGGAAGGGAGAAGGGGAGTAACATTAAGATATACAGTAGACAATAAAAGCACATACAACAACAGTGACACAACAGAAAAGGAATAAATGAGACTGTAACAAAACAACAGCAGCTAGTCAGGTTAGTGAGGTGACAGAATCAGAGAGAGCTTTGGCTGGGACAGCTGCAGGTATGTTTCATGGATTTAGTTATGACATTTTTGAAGGAGTTGACAGAAGTAAGAGTTTGTAACTGTAAGGATTTTTGGAGTTGATTCCAGCTGTCGGCAGCAGCAACCTGGAAGGAGGAACGGCCCAGGGAAGAGTGCGACCGTGGGGCATTTAACAGGATGAGAGGGGCAGAACGGGTGTTGTGTATAGGGGGAGGGCGCAGATGCAGAAGCTGTGTTAGGTAGGGAGGAGTAAGACCTAGGAGGGTTTTGAATACCAGCATCAGCCAGTGCATGTTGCGCCTGGTTTCCAGGGGGGGCCAGTTTACCAGGGTGTAGAGGTCACAGTGATGGGTCCTGTATGGGGCGTTGGTAGCAAATCGAATGGCGGAGTGGTAGAGAACGTTGAGCCGTTCAAGTGCTCCTTTGCAGGCAGATCTATATATGACGTCACCGTAATCAAAAAGTGGAAGCACAGTGAGCTGGACCAAGGAGCGTTTGGCAGTGGCAGTGAACGAGGAGCGGTTACGGTAAAGAAAGCTGAGCCTGGCCTTCACTTTTGACTGCAGAGAGGATAAGTGCTCAGTGAATGACAGGCTGCTATCTATCCAGACTCCCAGATATTTATAAGAGGATACCAGGTCAAGTTTATGGTCGTCAGCAGCCAGAATGGTACCATCTTGGACAGCGTGCTTACGACCAAACCACATGACCTTGGTTTTGCTGTTTGGTTTATGGATAGGCCGAGGGCAGAGAAACCAGACTGTACGGCTTGGAAGCTCTGTTGGAGTGTTTCCAGGGCGATTGCATGGGGAGGGACCGGTGGCATAGAGCACTGTGTCGTCGGCATACAAGTGAATAGATGAGTTGGCAGCTGATTTAACTATATCATTTATGTAAATTGAGAATAGGACTGGGGCTAAGATTGAGCCCTGTGGAACACCATTTAAGATAGACAGGGGTTGTGAGGAATTACAGTCAGATTTCACAAATTGGGTGCGTCCAGTGAGATAGTTCTCGAACCAGGCTAACGAGCTGTTTGAAGCACCGATAGAGTTGAGGCGAACCAAAAGTTGTTTATGTACTACGTTGTCAAAGGCCTTAGCCAGGTCGATGAAGACGGCCACACAGTATTGCTTGGAGTCCAGAGCACTGAAGATGTCATTAAGTACTTTGAGCGTCGCAGTCTCACAGCTGTGGCCTGCACGAAACCCAGATTGAAAATCAGACAGAATATTGTTGGTGTTCAGGAAGCGAACCAGCTGTTTGCAGATCAGTCTCTCCAGTACTTTTGCTATGCATGGTAAAATAGAGATAGGACGGTAGCAGTTGGGGTCAGCTTGATCTCCCCCTTTAAATAGGGGGCGTACTGAAGCCGTCTTCCAGGCAGATGGAAGTTCAGCTGACTGTATGGATAAGTTGCAAAGGTAGGTGATGGGTTCTGCAATAATAGGGGCTGCAACTTTAAGAAAAAAGGGGTCCAGACCGTCCGGCCCAGGTGGTTTTTTGGGGTCAAGCTTGCTCAGGGTTTCAAAAACCTCCCTCACAGAGACATCCTGCAGGGAGAAGCTGTGGGTAGGGACTAGGTCAGGAGAACTCAGAGGAGAGAGGTTGGGGAAGGGGTCCTGAGGTGTTACAGAGCCAGGTGGAGTGGAAATTTGAACAAAATGCTGGTTAAAAATATCAATCATACGTTTGTTATCCGATACAATGTTTCCTTCCCACGTGAGAGAGGAAGGAAGTTGGGATGGTGCAGTTTTACCCTCCATGTCTTTAACCAACCACCAATCAATCAACTAGTTGTTTTCATTAAAGGTCTGAACCAGTTCAGTTGATTGAATGAAACCAGTCAGCTGTGTTTCTGCATGGTTGGAGCAAAAACCTGCCGCCACACGGCCCTTTCAGGAATCATTTTGACACCCCTGGTCTACTGTATTGTAACAGAATACGTTTTTAGTGTCCAAACATAAATAGGGCAAGATTCACCCTGTTTTAAATTGTGTGCTAAATTGCCTGCTGAGTCTTTGCCACATTTGTTGTGCAGTACATATGATGATTACTTAGTTTGCAGTGTTATTGATACTATATTGTTCTCTAGCTACTCGTTTTGAGGCAACCCGTAAATTTAAGTCACTGCTGAAGGAAGATGAACCTCTAGAGCTGACCAAGAGGGTATCAGTCCCCCCTCAAAAATATCAGGATGATTCTGATAACTCAACTGACACCGAGACTCAGATTCTGACTCAGTCATTGCACGTCAAGGTGATATCAATTTACTTTGAACTCTTTTGTGATTACCATATTTCTCAGTGAAATCATGTCAGCATATTGTGTAAGTGGTTTGCACTACTAGATAATAACCATTACTATCTAGCTTTAAAAAATGCACAGGATTAATAATTTTTGATACTGAATCTGTTGTCTGTACAGTTAAGCTGCTAAACGCCACCATCAGCTTGGTTTTTATTTTCTATGTAATTATTCTATTTTCCTTTCTCTGGACACCCAGAAGTCAAAGGCTCTCACAAGAAAGGACCCTGCAGAAGATTTCCTTGAGAAGTACTGTCGTTCAGAGCCTACTTCAGATGACAGAAGTCTGAGAAAGACAATATTTGTATTAAAGCGGGAGATCAAAGACCTGAAAGAAGAGAATGCTAAATTGAAGGAGATGGTTGTTCAAGGTATTGGTTCATATCACTCATTAAACCATTTGTTAACTAATACATTTTTTTCTAAATCACTTCACACTGTATTTAGGGCTCTCAAGTCTCACGCATTGAGCGTGAGACACACGCATTTCAACCAGTTCACACGCTCACACGCCACACCTGACATTTCTCATGCTGAAAAGTCATAAATTCGAGCGCACAGAAATTAAGACGTAACGGGTGAGATTTCTCTGCTGAGTTTACAGCGGTCCCGCGTCAGCGACCTACCAGCCAATCAGAAAATAGTATGTCTTGTTGCTGGGCAGTTTTTTCCCCCGCTGCGTGCTCGTTCCGTGGATGCGCGTGCACGCACAGGTTGCAGACGAGTTGGAAAAGCAAAGCAAGGTAAAATGGTAGGTAACTACTTAATTTATTATCATTCACTTGGTTAGCCATTGGCAAACTGTAAGTCTTCACTTATTGGGTCTCCTAATGTTGGTTTTATTAATTCAGCGGCGGTTTTGTAGTCTGGCCTTCACTGATGCTTGGTTTATTGACCAAAAAAGAATAGCGTGGGAAGCTGGTGCACCTGTTTTGTATGGAAACCTAATGATGCAAATCAAATTAAAATGAGTCACACTACCAAATAAACCACAATTTATGTGTGTTCTATTTGAAATAAATCCAAAAGTTGAGTTCATAAAGTAACTTTCTTTGCATTCATTTGATTCCCAATTAACATACACTGGTAAGAGTTGCTTTACATTGTTAATATGGTCTTAAAAACTGTTGTGAAATGCAAAATAATAGAATTTTATACATGCAAATATGTGATTAATTACTGAAATTCAGCCATTAATCACGCTTAAAGAAAAATTAATCGCTTGACAGCCCTAGAAAACAGTAATCATGTATTTTTCCAATCCTTATATGTGAGTTTGTCTACCCAAATAGCCCACAATTGTGTATAACGTTATTTGAGCTTGGAGAGCAGCTCTCCCCTATTCTAAGCCAGTGCTTTCTCCACAAACCATAACGAAACAGAGCTACATGTCTGTGGATTAAGCCACAGCCACACAGTCAACTCAATGTAAAGTAAATAAACAGGTGCTTATACTTGTTCTAATGCAACCCGGCAATATGTATAAACTCAGATAAGTCTAACAATAGGTAAACTAAAGTATTATTAAAGACACCATATTTAGGCCTTCAGAGAAGGTCTAGACGGCCCTGACGGTCCACCACTGGATTATAGTTTTAGTCTGAAGAGTAAAGAGTAAACGATGAACAGAAAGTGTGCCTATTTTTTACTGTTTGTAAAGAGCTAATCCCTAATCCCAGGTTAAATAGTTTGTTAAAATGTGGTGTAATGAATCTGTGATGTGATTGAATGTAATGTCATTATAAAACATCATGTATTGCAGGTGACTGGATTTGATCCAGAGGATCTGGCTGTGGATGTTGGATACTGGTTTAAGGGTAGCACCAACCGTAAGGGTTACCTGTCAGGTTTGTGATTTAAACAGCACCAGTGTAGTACAAACGACATGCAGAAGACTTCCATTAGACTGAAATTTAGGATGTTACATTCTTGTCACAGAATTCTGTGAGTTCCATGGAAGCGAGTACATGGAAATACTTCAACACATTTCCATTCGTTGGCTGAGCCTGGAGAGGTGTTTGACTCGCCTTCTGCAGCAGTATGAGCCACTCACCAGCTACTTCAAGTCATTAAGTAAGCTGCATATTTCACTGACACAAATGCAAGATTACTACAAGACTGAAATGTAAACATATTTGGTATGCACAACCTATGCTTTTGTATTCACAGATGAGAAACAACCAAGGTTTAGAAGGCTGGTGGATGTATTTTCTAACCCATTAACAGAGGTGTACCTCCTCTTCTACCAAGCAACATTGCCAGCCTTCTCCACCTTAAACCTCCTACTCCAGAGAGAGAAGTCCTCAATCTTCCTTCTACATGAAGAGGTAAAATGGAAGGGTTGAGCTATGCTTCTGCAAATAATGTGCTGTACTTGGTAATTTTTCCATTTGCTCATACATATTGTTCAAATGTCATTTGAAAATCTTTTCTGAATTACAACTTTGTAGATGACAAAGTTCATCCGCAAGTTGTGTGCAAAGTTTCTGAAGCTTGCAGCTCTGCAGAACCAAGAAGTTCATGAAATCCAATACAAGGACCATTCAAACCAACTGCAACTGGGTTTCACATTTTGAATAGATTGTGAAGTTTGATGATCACATCTGAAAAACAAACCTTGTTGTTTCTCCTACTGTAGCTTTATCAATTCAGTACACATTGTGTTCTTTAGGTTTCCTGAACTGCTTCCATTCCACAGACCCCAAGAGCACGATCAGCTCAGTGAGGAGTTCCTGGACTATCAACTGATGGACATCCCTATGCCCCAAGACCCAGCCACGTTTGACACTGAGGCTTTCTGGAGGAATATGTCACCACTGAAGAACAGGGTAAGAAATATTCGGCACCATCTGACACACACATTTACTTTATCAACTTTATAAATGCAAATATTTAAGAGTGTAATTAGGCCTCCTTGGTACATTTTTTCAAAGGTGACTGGTTTGAGCAGATTTGGACGGCTGTCTGAGATTGCCAAACTGGTGTTAGTGCTTCCACACTCCAATGCAGATGCGGAGAGTGTTCTCCATGGTGGGACTGAACAAAACCAAAACAAGAAACAGTTTGGCCCTGGATGGAACGCTCTCATCCATCATGACTGTGAAAATGGCTGGCCTTGAGCCACAGTGCTTTAAATGGGAGCCCCCTAGCTCTGTCATCAAGGCATCAAAATCTGCTGCAAACACTTAAAACACACAACACCATTCATAAACTGAAATCCACGCATTCTCACACACACACACACACACACACACACACACACACACACACACACACACACACACACACACACACACACACACACACACACACACACGTTGAGCCCCGCTGTTGTGAAAAGTGTCTTACTTATTATCCATTTGTTGTTGGGTTTTTTATTAAATGTATTTAATAAAACAATTTATTTTATTTAGCTGGATTCGTCTTATTGGATTACCCCATTCTTTTCGTTTCTATTTATGCTGGTCAATTATAAACAGTATGTAAACTTGAACTGGTTTTTAAGTAGCAAAAATAATTGGGAGTCTGGATTGGGCCCGGGGGCCGCTGCTGCCAAAACGCAGAATTTCAAGTCGCTCCAGCCCTAATAGATGTAATCTCACTACAAACTTTTCATGAAACTTGAGAGCCCTGTTACTGTATTATATTGTACTTTGTATTGAATAAGAATAATGATAGCCTTTTTGTTTGTTTGTTTTGTTTGTTTCTGATGTACTGTGTACAGATGTGCCAGAAATCCTACGGACCATGAAGAATATCCTTGATTCGGACCTTACCACACCACCGCTGCCCCCCCAAAGTTCCTATTCTTCATCGGCAAATTCATCGCCATCCCTCCCCAGATCTACCCCGCCCAGTTCCATGTCTGAGTCTGTTACTCCATCCCTGACGGACTCCCAGTCTTCTAAGGTGATTTTTTTTTTTCTTCTTAAGAATAAATAAATACAGTGCATAAATTAGGTCTACTGCTTGTCAGAATATCTTTAATGAGTATGACTGATCTAATTTGCTTTTATGTCTAAAGTGTCTTGGGCGGAACAAAACATTCGTATTTGATCCCTAAATGCTCACCCTGTCTCCTTGTTTAAACAGGTGGAGATCCATCCTGGGACTGGAGTCATGGTTGAGAAACTGGCGTGGACCTATGCCCTCAATGCAAATTCAGCTACAGTATTTGTGAGGCATCTGCTCACAGCAGTCTTCCCACTGGAGATACTGCTGTTGAGCAATCTTCGAGGGGGCAAACGAGGCGGAGGAGATGCTCGTCTACCACTGGACAAAAAAAAATTGGATGCCATTTACAGTACGTTTTCAGCTTTTTATGTTATGTGTTTTGCCAGTAGTCCATGCTTTTTTGTATCTCATGATTTCAAACAAGGAACCTAAAAGCAGTGTCATCATACCAACATTCTGCAGTGCCAGACTTTAGTAACAGTTGAGTTGAATTCTATGGGAGATGCATAGAGAACATATCTATACTATCCAACATATCTGTCGTATAACCGTTAATGAAGAAATGCCGCTACCAAATGGAAGAACATAATTCATAGAATATTGTCTGATCTTCTGATCTGATCTTTTATTATAGATCATATATAAGTGTAATATTGATCTAATCATGAAATGCCATTGCAAGCTACCCCTTTCTCTGCTGTTTTAAGTGCCTTTGGAGTATCTTCGATGTCCAAAAGCAAATAAACAAATGAACATGTATAGATAAATCAATAAGCATTTTCTAGTCTGAGGTATATTCTTTCATGTGATAAAGGCATTTATTCATCAAAGGTCATATAGTGTGATATCTTGCTTTTCAGTGAGCCTCTCCATTTATCTTTCATACGCTACTATAGAACTGCTACCAAGAGAGTCTGGCACCATTTAACATTAATATTATTATATTAATATTATATAATGATCCTTCCTTCCTTCCTCAGACTACCAATTGCACTAAGATGGTATTTGTGTGTGTGTATGTTCATATGTAGGTGCAACTCTTGAGAGGTGGCCTGGGACCCAGCTCTCCAGCATCGGAACCACAATCAATGGCAAGATCACAGAGCTCCGGACCAAAAGTAGAAATGTTGCTGTGTCCACAGCATCATCTTAAATTGTTCTTAATCTGCTTGTTCAATCAATACTATCCCCCTGGAAGTTAAGTTCTTTGTTGTTATTATGTCACACTGATTTGTAGTCAGGTGTTACCCATTACGGGGAGATTGTTTGCACTGTAATAATTGTTCGCTGCTAATAAAGTCTGTTAAATTCAAAAGTTTGTCTAACAGCCATGTTTTCAGTATTACAGATATTGAAAGACTGAATTTACAGATTGCATTTATGTAACTGGAAGGGAATTGTAATGGTATAAATGAGTTGTTATAGATTCTGACCAGGCAGTCTGTGCTAGTTTGTAATTTAGTTTGATCCTATTTCAGTGTCAGTATAGTGTCAAATGAAGTCATGTCACTTCAATATGTGATTTATATGTTTTTGGCTATGGACACATGTATGATTTTGTATGAATTCATACATAAAAAGTATGTATTTTATATACTGCTATTGTAAGTTTCATAGACTAATATATAAGAATTATTGTAGAAAAAATATAAATAAAATATAGTTTACGATGACATTATATCCCATAACATACAAAAAACTTATATGTAATGCTACATACTCATATAGGTTTTTTATACTGGTTTTAGTCATTTTAATTAGATGACATATAACAAACTTATATAAAACATTAAAAAAAGCATAATTCCCTTGCAAATTTTGTACACTTTACATACAGAAAACCTGCATATAATGTTATGTTTCCATATAAGAAAAGCATATGTCTTGAAAACTGACATATAATTAAAAACTACAAAGATTATATGAAACATGTATGGAAAACATAATTTGCTGTTCAATTTCCTTATAGACCACATACATTATTTTTACTTGATTCATACATAATTCTTTTTATTATCTTGTATGAAAAGAATGCAAAAGAGGCCACTTTCAAGAGTTTATCATAGTATGGGACTTATAAGTCTTATAAGACACACAATATATGTAAAGCCTAAAGATTTACTACTGTAGGTGATGTAAACTTCTTATAAGTTTTTTATATATCTTTTCCATATGGGCTACTATAACCTATTTTCTTTCAACGATATAAACGACCAATGGGCGCTAGATATTTCAAAACCTATTGTGTTTTCTCCATTCTGTGTAAAAAGTGTAGATTTACCGTATATCTTGCCGTTTTGTAGAAAAATTTCTGCTGAGGAGTGTGTGACCAACTATACCTTTAAGCAAAACATTAATTATTACTTTATTTGCTGGATGTGGGATTTGGCCAAGAAAGTCAGAGAAAACTCAGGGATGTTCCCCTTGCACTGAGGGTGGGAACTCAATATTTTGATTCAATACATGTCATATTACAGGGGTCCTGATTCAATGAGCTGTGATGCTTTAAACATCAATATATATATATATATATATAAAGGCTATGGCGCCCACAGGCAGCGACACAAACAATAATGGAGGAGGGGGAAGCGCATTTTTTAGCTGGAAATACCGACACTATTTAAAATTTTTGTCAGCTAAAGATGGCAATATTAAAGTTCGCTGTACACTATGTGCTGGTGGCAGCAAAATGTCTATCTAGTTACAAAAACACAACGTTTTATTATTTTAGTTATTTTAGTTTTTATTTTAGTTTTATTATTTTATTTAGATACATGGTACATTGTTCATGTTCATCATCTTCTCCCGCTTTATCCGTTACCGGGTCGCGGGGGCAGCAGCCTCAGCAGGGATGCCCAGACTTCCCTCACCCCAGACACTTCCTCCAGCTCTTCCGGGGGGAGTCCGAGGCGTTCCCAGGCCAGCCGAGAGACATAGTCTCTCCAGCGTGTCCTGGGTCTTCCCCGGGGTCTCCTCCCGGTGGGACATGCCTGGAACACCTCCCTAGGGAGGCGTCCAGGAGGCATCCGGTACAGATGCCCAAGCCACCTCAGCTGACTCCTCTCAATGTGGAGGAGCAGCGGCTCGACTCCGAGCTCCTCCCGGGTGACCGAACTCCTCACCCTATCTCTAAGGGAGCGTCCAGCCACCCTGCGGAGGAAACTCATCTCGGCCGCTTGTATCCGCGATCTTGTCCTTTCGGTCACTACCCAAAGTTCATGACCATAGGTGAGGGTAGGGGTGTAGATTGACCGGTAAATCGAGAGCTTCGCCTTTCGACTCAGCTCCCTCTTCACCACGACGGTCCAGTACATCGACCGCATTATTGCGGACGCTGCACCGATCCGTCTGTCAATCTCACGCTCCATTGTTCCCTCACTCGTGAACAAGATCCCGAGATACTTGAACTCCTCCACCTGAGGCAGGACTTCTCCACCCACCTGGAGAAGGCATGCCACCCTTTTCCGGTCGAGAACCATGGCCTCGGTCTTGGAGGTGCTGATTCTCATCCCTGCCGCATCGCACTCAGCCGCAAACCGCCCCAGCACATGCTGGAGGTCCCGGTCTGATGAAGCCAACAGGACAACATCATCTGCAAAAAGCAGAGATGAAATCCTGAGGTCCCCAAACCGGATCCCCTCCGGCCCCTGGCTGCGCCTAGAAATCCTGTCCATAAAAATTATGAACAGGACCGGTGACAAAGGGCAGCCCTGCCGGAGTCCAACATGCACTGGGAACAAGTCTGACTTACTGCCGGCAATGCGAACCAGACTCCTGCTTCGATCATACAGAGACCGGACAGCCCTTAGTAGAGGGCCCCGGACTCCATACTCACTCAGCACCCCCCACAGAATGGCACGAGGGACACGGTCAAATGCCTTCTCCAGATCCACAAAACACATGTAGACTGGTTGGGCAAATTCCCATGAACCCTCGAGCACCCTGCGGAGGGTATAGAGCTGGTCCAGTGTTCCACGACCGGGACGAAAACCGCATTGTTCCTCCTGAATCCGAGGTTCGACTATCGGCCGTAATCTCCTCTCCAGTACCCTGGCGTAGACTTTCCCCGGGAGGCTGAGAAGTGTGATCCCCCTGTAGTTGGAACACACTCTCCGGTCCCCCTTTTTAAACAGAGGGACCACCACCCCGGTTTGCCACCCCAGCGGTACTGTCCCCTTCCTCCATGCAATGTCGCAGAGGCGTGTCAACCAAGACAGCCCTACGACATCCAGAGACTTGAGGTACTCAGGGCGAATCTCATCCACCCCCGGTGCCCTGCCACCGAGGAGCTTACGAACCACCTCGGTGACCTCGGCTTGGGTGATGGATGAGCACGCCTCCGAGCCCCAACACTCTGCTTCCTCAGTGGAAGGCATGTCAGTCGGGTTAAGGAGATCCTCAAAGTATTCCTTCCACCGTCCGACAATGTCCCCAGTCGCGGTCAACAGCTCCCCACCAGCACCATAAACGGTGCCGGCAGAGTACTGCTTCCCCCTTCTGAGGCGCCGAACGGTCCTCCAGAATTTCCTCGAGGCCGACCGAAAGTCCTCCTCCATGGCCTCCCCGAACTCCTGCCAGACCCGAGTTTTTGCCTCCAAGACTGCCCGAGCCGCGGCCCGCTTGGCCTGCCGGTACCTATCTACTGCGTCAGGAGTCCCACCGGCCAACATAGCCCGGTAGGACTCCTTCTTCAGTCTGACGGCATCCTGTACTTCCGGTGTCCACCACCGGGTTCTAGGATTGCCGCCACAACAGGCACCGGAGACCTTGCGTCCACAGCTTCGAGCCGCCGCGTTGACAATGGAGGCAGAGAACATGGTCCACTCGGACTCGATGTCCCCCGCCTCCCCCGGGATCCGAGAGAAGCTCTCCCGGAGGTGGGAGTTGAAGATGTCCCTGACAGAGGGCTCGGCCAGACGTTCCCAACAGACCCTCACAATCCGTTTGGGTCTGCCCGGTCTGTCCAACCTCCTCCTCCGCCAGCGCATCCAACTCACCACCAGGTGGTGATCAGTTGACAGCTCAGCCCCTCTCTTCACCCGAGTGTCCAAGACATGCGGCCGAAGGTCAGATGAAACGACAACAAAGTCGATCATTGACCTCCGGCCTAGGGTGTCCTGGTGCCACGTGCACTGATGGACACCCTTATGCTTGAACATGGTGTTCGTGATGGACAAACTGTGACTCGCACAGAAGTCCAACAACAAAACACTACTCGGGTTCAGATCGGGGAGGCCGTTCCTCCCAATCACGCCTCTCCAGGTATCACTGTCATTACCCACGTGAGCGTTGAAGTCCCCCAGTAGAACAATGGAGTCCCCAGTTGGAGCACTATCAAGTACTCCTCCCAGGGACCCCAAGAAGGCCGGGTACTCCCCACTGCTGTTCGGCCCGTAGGCACAAACAACAGTGAGAGACCTATCCCCGACCCGAAGGCGCAGGGAAGCGACCCTCTCGTTCACCGGGGTGAACTCCAACACATGGCGGCTGAGCTGGGGGGCTATAACCAAGCCCACACCAGCCCGCCGCCTCTCACCCTGGGCAACTCCAGAGTAGTGGAGGGTCCAGCCCCCTTCAAGGAGCTGGGTTCCAGAGCCCAAGCTATGTGTGGAGGTGAGCCCGACTATCTCTAGCCGGTATCTCTCAACCTCACGCACAATCTCCGGCTCCTTCCCCCCCAGCGAGGTGACGTTGGTACATTGTTGTTGTGTACATTTCTGTTAAAAATGCACTTCTAATAAAGGGAATGTTTGCAAAACCGGTTGTCATTTTTATGTTGAGGCGGCGGGGGTGTTGTCGGCAGCTCCTGAATGTAACTAATAAAGTAACTTGTAATCTAACTTAGTTACTTTTAAAATCAAGTAATCGGTAAAGTAACTAAGTTACTTTTTAAAGGAGTAATCAGTAATCACTAATCAGATTACTTTTTTAAAGTAACTGTGGCAACACTGTCCACGACCTCCGTTAGTGGTTATCTACGTTAAACAGATGCTAAACCTTCTGTTCAAATCTTATAAAAAATATTTTCACTGACTAATTTGGTGTCACCAAATAATGTTTTTGGGGAGTGGGAGGAAGCCGGAGCGCCCGGAGGGAACCCACGCAGACGCAGCAAGACTCCAGCCCTGAACTCAGACTGGGAATCTTCCTGCTATTAGGTGGAAAGGCTGATGACCAGTCCACCGTACTGCCCGGACTTTTTAATCTTTAGCATGCGTTGGAGATGGAAAAATGGGGGCATAAAGCCAAATTATATTCTAGTTGATGTGGTGCAGAAGGAGATGAGTGTATTTAGTAACCTTTTATCCATCCATCCATTATCTATACCCGCTTTATCCTTTGCAGGGTCACGGGGGTCTGCTGGAGCCTATCCCAGCTATTTTCAGGCAAGAGGCAGGGTTACACCCTGGACAGGTCGCCAGTCCATCGCAGGGCCACATATACAGACAAACAACCAGACACACTCACACTCACACTCACACCTATGGGCAATTTAGAATCATCAATTAACCTAGCATGCAAGTTTTTTGGACTGTGGGAGGAAACCGGAGTACCCGGAGGAAAGCACGGGGAGAACATGCAAACTCCACACAGAAAGGCCCCTGCCGGGCCTGGGAGTCGAACCGGGGACCTTCTTGCTGTGAGGCAACAGTGCTAAGTAACCTTTTATCTTCAATAATATTCACTCATATTTCTTAGGTTGGATACAAAATAACTTGAGTATCCTAGAGAAGAGTTTGCGGATCCTTCTGAATGGTTTCTTGGCAGGCTTAACTTCACAGACACTGGTCTTCTCAGTGAGCTGCATTGTTGGCTCCCCCTGCTGGTCTTCTGTCCCAGTTCTTGGTGCAGATTTTTCTTCTTCACTCAAGTTTGTCTCAGATGCTCTGTTTCTGAAATCCAGATTTTCAGAGTTGGCCTGCTGGGATGTTTCACTAGTTACCAGTGCAGATAATATTTCCTCTTCACTGGAGTTTGCTTCAAATGCTTTGTTTATGAAAATCCTGATGTCAGATGAGTCCTGTTGGGATTTTTCTGGTTGTATTTCTCCTATACTTGTGCTGGCTACACAAGTTCTGTTTTTGAAAGACGTTTCTTTTGTCACGGATCTTTGTGCAGATTTGAGTTCTTTTTTACTCTTGCTTCCAACAGATGTGTTACTCCTAAACAACGGTTTTTCAGAGATACCAGGAACGCTGATATTTTCTTTGTTACGGTTTGTAGAGACTCGGTCCATCTTGTCATTGATGTTTTTACCGCTCCAACTGGACGCTCTTCCTATTTTGTGATCCCTGCTATCGTAGCTTCCAGAAAATCTACTTTCCTCCGCTCTACACTCAATTGGAATTGGCTTTTCCTCTTCATTGTGGTACGCCATCATCATTTCCTTTGCAGAGACCACATAAGGGTCATTACTGAGAGCAGGAAAGTGTTTCATTGATTTTTCTCCAGTTATTGGTGTAGATAGTATGTCTTCCTTACTGGAATTTGTCTCACTGTCTCTGTCGCTGAAAACCTGGATTTTAGAGGCACTCAGCTGGTCTCTTAACTCAGTTCTTGGTTGTATTTCTCCTATACTTTTGCTGTCTTCACAAGTTCTGTTTTCGAAAGATGTTTCTTTTGTCACAGATCTTTGTGCAGATTTGAGTTCTTTTTTACTCTTGCTTCCAACAGATGTGTTGCTCCTAAACAACGGTTTTTCAGAGATACCAGGAACGCTGATATTTTCCCTGTTACTGTTTGTAGAGACTCGGTCCATCTTGTCATTGATGTTTTTACTGCTCAAACTGGACGCTCTTCCTATTTTGTGATCCCTGCTGTCGTAGCTTCCAGAAAATCTACTTTCCTCCGCTCTACACTCAATAGGAATTGGCTTTTCCTCTTCATTGTGGTACGCCATCATCATTTCCTTTGCAGTGACCACATAAGGGTCATTACTGAGAGCAGGAAAGTGCTTCATTGTAAAAAAATCGTGATGGAGCGCTTCATCTGGGGTGATGCGGTCTTGTGGATTCACAGCTAACATTTGCTTGAGAAGGCTGATAAATTCCAGAGTGTCTCGACGAATAACGGGGACCCTTTTCATTCGCTGCCACAATATTAGGTCGTCCAGAGAACTATAGTCAGAAAACCTTCCACAAAATTCCACAATCTCCTCTTCTGTCTCCTCTGCGTATTGCTCTGGGGATTTGAAATCCCACATACGTTCAGGAACGTCTTGTACAAGATCAAAAAATCTATCTGAATCGAATGCAGTATCCAGAAAGTCATTATTGGGCTGACCATTCAGGTCACAAATCATCCTCATGGCCTCATATTCACACTCATGTGGATATAAATCATTTCCGAGGTACAAGAATGCAAGGACAGTTGCAAAAGACCACATGTCCACGGCTTCATCCAGGGTGGGAAGGTGCAACAGGACCTCTGGAGGCCTGTATGGAAGATTTTGAAGGGCTCCTTCCATCCACAGTTTAGGCGCCTCAGTTGCAAGACCAAAATCTATCAGTTTTACTTTGAAAGGCTGTGACTGATTTTTCACCAGCATGATGTTTGGCGGTTTTATATCACTGTGAACCATATTGATGCTCTTCATTGCTTTGAGAGCCACCAGTATTTGCTGACCGATTACTCTAATTGCATTTAGTCCAAGAGGTTCGGACTCCCGCATTTTCATGAAGTCATACAAACTCACGTCCAACAGATCATAAACCAGACAGAAATGGTTTTTGTGTATAAAATATTCATTCAACTTGACCATGTTGTTTTTTTCAGGGTCAAGTTTTCGGATTTTTTCCATATTTTTAGCTTCAAATAAAGCTTCTTCAAAACCATCTTTTCTCAGTACTTTCACTGCAACATATTCGTTTGTATTCGATATTCTACACTTGGCTACTTTGCCAAAGCCCCCTTGACCCAGGAACGATTCAATGTGGTAATTGCAGGACTCACTAGAGAGAATGTCGCCACACTGTACGTCAAAAAGTGGGTCGGCTTGATAATTGTTGTACATTTCCATTTGTTACAATCAAAGTGCGTGCACAATTTTTCTCCTAAATCAATCACGAGGAACAGTAGAGATCTGCTACTTCTGTTGTGTGTCTGACTTGTGAACAAAAATCATGCGGCAGTTGCTTTTATATAGAATCTCTGACGTGCGTCACAACCTGAGTGACGTCAGAGCTGCGGGATCTGAACAGAGGTCTTCTTTTTTAACTGAAGCAAAGTGATAAAGCTATACTAACAAAAAAAACTACAGGCTTGTTTTTTTGCAAAGATAAATGTATAAATATGAATTTATACATAAAACTATAAAACTATAAAAGTTATAAGAAAAATCACGTGACGCGCCACGGCGCTACGGCGTTCCGATGAAAGCCTTATAAACGTCGCTTAGCAACGGCCTGAGTCCTGATAGATCTGCTAAGTATAGGCTATTTATAGTTTAGGACACGCCAAATTACGATATATCAAATATATATATATAAATATATACAGTACTCGAGTTGTAAAAACAAATCAGGGGGGATGGTGGATTTGATCATATGGGGACAGATAATTTGTGCTGATTACAAATAATATAATATATTACAAATAATAGCACTGACCAAAACACCTGCAGAAATACTGCAGGAATGACATAGCAGCAGTTAAATGCAGCCTTCTGTAAGCTTTAAATATCCACTGGGCTTACATCAAATACATCAAAACACAACAATAAAAAACCGTTTTCTGAACTTATCAATATGACTCTGTCCTTCACAGGATAAGTAAAATGGATCACTGCAAAAACTCAAAATCTTAACAAGAATATTTGTCTTATTTCTAGTTAAAATGTCTCATTTTAGTAAAAAAATCTCATTACACTTAAAACAAGACTCATCACTGGAAAAAACAACAATTTCACCTGTTTTAAGTAGATTTTCACTTGAAATAAGTAGAAAAATCTGCCAGTGGAACAAGATTTGTTTGCTTGTAATGAGAAGATAAATCTTGTCCCACTGGCAGATTTTTATACTTATTTCAAGTGAAAATTTACTTGAAACAGGTGAAAATTGTCAAATAAGTTATTTTTCTGGTGATGACTCTAAATGTTGAAATAGCAGTAAAACCACATTCATTGATGAAATGACATAAGGGATGGAAAGGGGGGATGGCAGTTTTACAGGGGGGATGATTTGGACCATTTTTATTTCAGGGGGGGATGCCATCCCCCCTCATCCCCCCTCAACTCAGTACTGAATATATATATACCAAAATGTCCGGCTTAGTTTGCGGAGTAGATGACAATTGTGTATGTTACAGCAGCTGAAACAACCAGTTCCTCACACTTACAATCGAGTTGTAGGAAGCGTTCACTCATCCAACTCAAGTTTACATATTTCTTTTGTCTCATTTGTTTTATTCTTTTTATTTTTTGTATGTCTCGTTAATTCTGCTTTCAAAACTTCTTTACTTTTGAATGCATTTAAAAATGTTTTTATGTTAACCACTTTGAAATGTCTGGTACATGAAATGTGCTTTACAAATAAACTTGTCTTGCATTTCAAATTCTAAATTTATATAGGCCTACATTTGAATTATTTTTTATTATCTTATTTACTTGAGTTTATTAGGTTTATATAATAAATGTGTATGTAACTCAAATTAATCACACAGTATATTCAAAATTATATTCTGTGGAGGAAGCGCTGTGATTTCGTCACACCAAGAACATTCCAGGTTGGACTCCAGCAGGAGTGTCTCTGTGTGGAGTTGCATGTAGCCACAATACATGAGCTCTTTTCCTCATGCATTCTGGCTTCCTCCCACAGACCAAAGCTGAACTGATGAGTACTGCCCAGAGGACTGGCGATAATTTAAGGGGGGGTTCTGTCACATCCACTCCAGCTCACCTGCAACCCCTGCAATCCCATCATAAACAGCTATAGGTAATGGATGGTTGGATATTCTTTTGATTTTGACAGTTCGAGCAAATGTACTCACTAGTATAGTCAAGCACAAGTATTCAAAATGTACACTACACAGTATTTCAGATTGCTTTTTTGAATCCATCAGCTGTGACATCACCAGTTTGGAATTTAGCAGAAAATTATAACAATGGGATGGGACAAAAATATTTAAAATTATTTACATTTTGAACTGAACATACACATTTGAAAATGGAAACAGCATGATATTAATAAGAATGTTATTCTATCCTGCTCAAGTATGCCACCAAACACTGGGATGAAGACAGCTGGAGGACAAGTGAGACATCTTCAGAACAAGAACCAGCTGTCCTGATCAAACTCCTGAATGCAAAATGACTGAAAGTTCACTTTAAGAGGCATGTAACCAGATTATCTTCTGCTGATAGATAAACAACATATTAAATCTTACCGTAAATCATTCTATATAATAGACTTCCTATTTATTCACAAGTTTAATTCATTTTCATTAGGTCAAAAAACAAATAAAAATGTGAAAGGCTATTTGCCTCTTACAATGCCATTAAGAGTTAGAGTAGTCGAGTAACGAGCGCCCTCTGGCGGCGATAGTAGGTTTTTTCTGTTTGACTTAAAGACGCTGTAGAATTTTTACTGTAATAAATCTATTATAATTTTATTTAAAATGGAAAGTTGGGTCTGAATATCTTGAATTTTAACCCCTAAATGCTTATTATAAGGCCTGTTTGCCTTTTTAAAGGGAGTATAATGAAAAAGCTTGTAGATCCCTTTCATTTGGTGCTTCTTTTTCCTGTTTGAAACATCCGTGAGTTGATGAATCCAACAAGACCCCCACCAAAGTCCAAAAAACACAGGAATTTTTAAACTGTAAATGTGAACTTTATTCCAAAATCAATCATTTAACAAATAACATGTCACTATTTTACAAGCTCCACCATTTCAAAAACGTAGAAAGCAGTGAACCAGAAATATAAGGTTTGTTTCATTATCAGAGTGAATGCAACATCTAATTTCTCATTAACTGACCACGTGATGATGTTAGAAGCCCTCCTTGACATTTATCATAACTGGTGTGTCAATAAGTCTTCTTAAGTACACTAATAGAGGATTCACATTCATAATTTTACTCTGTTATATTTAAATACAGTAAAAAAAAAGGGTGTTATGTGATTCAGAAGTTTTGATTGCACAAGCCTTGACATGAACTGTCTTTGTTGACGAGCCACTGCAGGAGGAAAGGTTTCCATCATTACAACGAGCATCTCAGACCTTTACAGTCTCTCATTAGGCCCTTGTGGATTTTATTCTGCAGTACAGGGTCATGGAGACAGTCATGGCACAAATCTGAGGGGAAAATTCACGTTAGTGAAATAAACATATGTAAATATGTGTATTTTTTTAGCCTGAGGGCTGGGGTCATACCTCCAAAGCTGCAATCCCTAGGGCCACTGCCACTATCACAATGGTGTTATCGTCAACCAGACGTTTAATCTTAATAAAGCAACCAGGAGTATTCTAGTGAAAGTAGAAGTAGAAAGTGACATTAACTTTCATTGTCTACAAAATTGCTCTGAATCATGTTTATGCATGTTAATTTTTGCAGTCCAGAATAAATACCTGAGCTGCGGTTTGATTGCACAGTTTGGTCGTGTCAGGACAGCACTGAGCTGGGTAGGACCTGTTCTCAGTGTGATAGGGAGAGTCCGTAAAGTCAGTGTAGTTGTCAAATCCACAGCACTTTAACTGCAAAGAGAGCCATCGTCACACAAAGCTTTGGAGAAACGCCAGAAGACATTTTGTCATTACTTCAGAAGCATCGTGTACCGTGTCCATTGTAGTGTTCCAAAGTCCCGTGAGGTCATCATTTTTCCCATAGTCCTTTTTGATACTCTGAACAGCTGCCGTCCTCAACTTTGCAATCAAGTCGTTAGCCTAACAAGGAGGTTTAGGCATCCTGTCATCGCAGTTATCACGTCCGTATGTTTGTGAATATTACCTTGATATAAAGTTAAAAACTACTTACCAGTGGTCTGAAAACCAAAATCACCACCGCTCCGGCGACCTCGGCGATGAACACCAGCAAGATTATGATAAAAAACTGAGAAAAAGATCAAAATAATCTGATTTATTATGCAGAAATGTAAAAGCAACTCCAACATCAATGCTTGCATGTGCTGTCTGTAATGTGGGAGGAAACCAGAGCAGGAACAAACACGTCTGGTTGACAGCTAATCGTAAACTGTTCAAGAAGGTTTCTAAATGAGGGAAATGACTAAGAAGCACCTGAGTGACAGTCTTGATAAGAGCTTGTTCAATTCTCTATAAGGACCTTTAGTGCTTCCTTTATTATAAGCCCTGTTTTTTTTTGTTTTTTTGTTTTAAAGCAACAACAATGACATCACACAGCATGATAAGAGAGAATACAATAATCTGATGTGCTTTTTGTGGGAAAACCATGGTATTGTACTCAGGGGCGAAAATCCTGTTTCATAGTTGGGGGGGACAATAAACAGTAACATTTTAGAGAATAAATCCAGGGGGGGACAAGGAATAAAAGTTTTAGCTTTCCTTTAATACAGCATTTTGACATTTCCATCTCTATCTCGCAAACAGGCAGAAGACCTTTCTTAGAGTAATACAAAACAATGGTATTAGGTGGAAGGTGGCAATAATACAGCACATCTGACATAATACACTGCAAAAACCCAAAATCTTAACAAGAATATTTGTCTTATTTGTAGTTAAAATGTCTCATTTTTAGTTAAAAAAAATCACTGGAAAAAAACAACAATTTTCACCTGTTTCAAGTAGATTTTCACTTGAAATAAGTAGAAAAATCTGCCAGTGGAACAAGATTTTTTTGCTTGTAAAGAGAAAATAAATCTTGTTCCACTGGCAGATTTTTCTACTTATTTCAAGTGAAAATTTACTTGAAACAGGTGAAAATTGTTGTTTTATTTTCCTGTGATGAGTCTTGTTTTAAGTGTACTGAGATTTTACTGTTTATTATTATTTTCGATTTCGGTTTCGGCCACAAATTTTCATTTTGGTGCATCACTACTAAATACTACTGCATTGTTCCAAAATTATTAATTCTGTCTCAAATTATTCTAGGGGGGGACAGCTTTACTAATGGGGGGGACTTGTCCCCCCTGTCCCCCCCGGGATTTTCGCCCCTGATTGTACTGCTGTTCGTTCATCCGAATCCTCAAATCACTAACACAGGAATACAGATAAGGATTTACAGCCAGGCCTGGATACACGTGCACACACAAAAGGGGGTGCAGCTGCGAGAGTGCAGTTGACACACAATGTGGATGTGACAGGAGAAAGGAAATGAGAATATAAGAAGATAAATAGGATGAGCACCACATTGTGACTTATACATAATAAAGTCACATTATAACGTCACAATATTAAGTCAGCACGCTTTACAGCAGTGTCTCCCAACCTGGGGTCCGGGCCCCCCCTGGGGGGGCGCCAGAGATCTCTGGGGGGGGTGCAAAACTTTGTCTGCTTTGAAATTATGCAGTTGTAAAAATTATATTTGCGAATTAGTCATTCATAAGACATTGTTAGGAATAATTTGTGAATGTCTTGAATATTTTTTGTTTTTTATACACTGGTGACAAACACAGGAAATGATTTAATTCCTTATTATTATATCATTACTCAACATTTAATCTACTCCGACAGGTTGTTAAAGGAAAAATGTTAAAAAAGGTTGGTCTCATATTAAAAAGAGACATTTGTGTGTATTTTATACATTTGTGACATTGTATACATATGACTTTGTTTTTCTCCAGAGTAAACCGAAGAGAAATGTATAAAAAAAAACATAATTAATGTTCATTTTTTCAATTAAAGACTATTTTGCTGCTAGTACGTACGGGTCGGGGGGCCCGGCTGGTCTTAGACACAAGTAGGGGGGGCTCCAAGGAAAAAAGGTTGGGAACCGCTGCTCTACAGGACGCCTGAGCAGTATGTATTTCTAGGTTTAGTTACTATAATGATGAATCCTTAAAAATCTCAATTAAACCTAACTTTTAATTTGATATTTAATTTAATTCTTTTAAACTGCTACAGGAGACACATTGTCATGCTGATTTCATACTGACTGCTTAATTCTGTCTGATCAGGAGTTCTGATATATTTCTTTGATTACACCTTTCTCAGCATTGTGACATTTTTCAACGAGGTCGAAGAAGTTCACTTCAGTAAAGGAAACAAACAAACAAACAAAAAAGTTTAGGAAGTTAAAAAAAAAGAAGAAAAAATGGCTTACAACGTCATTTTCTGCGAGTTTACCTTTTTCTGCCACCAGGGGGCGCTAATGTCTCCCTGCTGTCTACCTGCCACAGTCAGCCCTGGATCCTGCTACATTACGATCATTTGTAGGCTGGTTACTGGAATATCCAGGTTTTTAATTACTTAATTTATTTGAAGTGGAGCTTTTTGAAAAGCCTTAATCAAAAAGCTGTAAACTGTATCAGATTGGAGAATCCAAAATGACTTATAAAAGTGGTGCCATTAGTGAGCTAATAGCTGCTTAATGGGGCCAAAAAAAGCTAATCATTTCCCACATGCAACAGTTCAAACCGCAACATTTCTACGGCAGTTTGAGCAAACGCTGGTATACATGCGAATGGCTTAATTTAAAATTATGATCAAGTACAAGCATAACATTGTTCCATGTGGAATTTATTCTGAGAGCTAAAATCTGGTGTTATTACTTAGTATAAGTTAACCAGTTGCTAGCATACAGAAGAGTATTAGGGCCAGGCAGGAGAAAAATAAAAATAATATTTTAGAGGAACATTTTTTTTTCATTATGCACTTTGAGAAAAAAGTCGAAATGTCGAGATTAATGTTGAGGTCCAATTTCGAGAAAAAAGTCAAAATGGTGAGAAGAAAGTCAAAATGTGGAGAATATCCATCCATCCATCCAGTATCTATACCCGCTTTATCCTTTGCAGGGTCACGGGGGTCTGCTGGAGCCTATTCCAGTTATTTTCAGGCGAGAGGCAGGGATTACACCCTGGACAGGTCAAACAACCATGCACACTCACACCTACGGGCAATTTAGAATCACCAATTAACCTAATATGCAGGTTTTTGGACTGTGGGAGGAAACCGGAGTACCCGGAGAGAACCCACGCAAGCACGGGGAGAACATGCAAACTCCACACAGAAAGACCCCTGACGGGCCTGGGAGTTGAACCGGGAACCTTCTTGCTGTGAGGCAACAGTGCTAACCACCAAGCCACCGTGCTGCCCTATGTTGAGAATAATGAAGTACAATTTCGAGAAAAAAGTCAAAATGGTGAGAAAAAAGTCGAGAATAATGTTGAAGTACAATTTTGAGAAAAAAGTCGAAATGTTGAGAAAAAAGTCAAAATTTCGTGAATAAAGGTTGAAATGTCGAGAATAATGTTGAAGTACAATTTCGAGAAAAAAGTCGAAATGTTGAGAAAAAAGTAAAAATTTCTTGAATAAAGTTGAAATGTTGAGAAAAAAGGCGAAATTTCGACTTTATTCACAAAATTTCAACTTTATTAGGGCCCGAGCACCTTCAGTGCGAAGGCCCTATTGTATCTGTAGAAAAGTCTCTTGGCCGAAACCGAACAGGAAGTCGGCCATTTTAAACATTCTGAATTAATCGCGTAATTTTCGAGCAATTTATGCCATTCTTTCGACAGTTAATACGGCCCGAACCGTAACGTGCACCCAGGTGTGTTATACATCAAAATATGCGTCTCCATCCTGTGACTACGCGCATTACTTTTTTCTTTCAAAAGTGTTACCGTGGCGACGCTAGATGCCAAAACGCACGCCCCCCCCTTCATCTGATTGGTCCATATTTGATAGTTCCCCAAAATTCACCAAATTTTGCATGCAAGGCAGGCCTGGCGATAAATTTTATATTTGATGGTTTGCATGAATGGGCGTGGCCTAACGGCTCAACAGCGCCCCCTAGAATAATTTTCTCTGCCATAACTTTTGAATGGTTCGACATAAAGAGTCGTGGGTGGTGTCATCGGACTCAGTATTGAGTCCATGAGCTTCGTTGGCCTGAATTAGTCCCGCCCCTTCTTCTGATTGGTTGTCCCGATTTTCTGCTATAACTTTTGACTGATTTGACATAGGAAGTCGTGGGTGGTGTCATTTCTGATATGCTTATGGGGGACAGTGGCCATGAATGCGAGGGCCCGTTCATCGCTGCTTGCAGCTTTAATTCTTGAAATTGTATTTCAACATTATTCTCGACATTTCGCCTTTTTTCTTGAAGTGCACAATAAAAAAAAAATCTTGCCCTCTCAAATATCTTTTCTCCTGCCTGGCCCTAATACTCTTCCTACCAGCAGTACCCAGAGCAAGGGAAGAGGACACGTTTGTCAGCTTGACTGTGAGAAATGGTCAACAAATAAAGTTAAACAGAACACCAGCCTGATTGTGAAGGACTCCTCTATATGCTGCCGTGGCCGGGCATGTATCATGCAACCAGGAAACTGTTAAATATTCCCATTATCCATCTCAACAAGGAACTGAATAATAAATACACATTCACATTTTTTCATTTAACCCCTCGTATCTTACCAGCAGCAGCATGCACTTGCTCTCCTTGATGGCTCCACAGCAGCCGAGAAAGCCGATGATGACCAGCACAGCACCGATACCAATCAGCAGGTAGCCCACGTTGAGCAACTGACTCAGCTGGGGTGGGGCATTTTCAATTTTCCCAAGGAAGCTGAGGATGGAGCCGCTGTCCACCTTCACCCAGATCCCAACACCAAGGATGGCGATGCCTGCCAGCTGAAGGTGAACGATGCAGGAGTCAAGATAGGAGGAGGAAAAGGTCAATTCATCAAGGCCAAAAGTACAATACAGGACTGTCTCAGAAAATTAGAATATTGTGATAAAGTCCTTTATTTTCTATAATGCAAAAATGTCATACATTCTGTATTCATTACAAATCAACTGAAATATTGCAAGCCTTTTGTTATTTTAATATTGCTGATCATGGTTTACAGTTTAAGAAAACTCAAATATCCTATCTCAAAAAATTAGAATATTCTGGGAATCTTAATCTTAAACTGTAAGCCATAATCAGCAATATTTAAATAATAAAAGGCTTGCAATATTTCAGTTGATTTGTAATGAATCCAGAATGTATGACATTTTTGTTTTTTTAATTGCATTACAGAAAATGAAAAACTTTTTCCCAATATTCTAATTTTCTGAGATAGTCCTGTATGTGTGACATGCTCAGTTTATTTTAATCCATTCTTTAATTCACTTAACTGGTTTTACTAGTGTAATTCAAACAAGAGAAATTCTACCTGACTAAATAAAACAATTTTCTTTTTCTAATTATTCATGCTGGTTTTGTGAAAATATCCACTGAAATTGATTCATCTCGTAAGTTTACACTCGTCACTCCATGTTGCGATACGTTCGATGTTATGATACGATTTCATTGGGAAGAAAAACTGGACTTGAATTAGTGATAACTGAACACTGTACGTCGTTACTTACAAAGATGATCCCATTGAACACAAACATCATGGCTTTGAGGAACGCAAAGCAACCCATTTTTAACAGCTGATGGTTCAACCTACAGAGATAAAACAGAGACATAACACATTGTTTAATATTAGCAACATTTGATTTGAAGTCTGTGTAGATTTAAGTTAATGATCTGTACTGGGCCGTAATTGAACATCTCATTACCTGAACTGTCAGCTCAGTGCATCATCTGTGATGAGATTCCCACAAAACATCTTTGTACACAGGAGTCATTTGTGTGCAGCGCGTTAATCATGTCGCTGATGTCGTGGCCTGTGTTTCACTGTGACATTTTGCATTGTAAATTAGGGGATAGACTTTCAGTTGCATTGGCAGGGAGAGGATGGGGAAAGGGAAAGCAACTGACATTTTCTAAGCTGCCCACCTTTCCCTCTCTGAGTTTAATAACTCATCAAACAGTCAGACTTTTCAGGAAGTAAGCTTCTATGTAATTTCTGTGTTTTTTTTAGTGTTTTTTTTTGTTTTTTTTCACCCAGCGCAGCTGAAAGTGTGTGATACGGAAGAGTATTAGGGCCATGCAAGAGGAAAACAAATTGAGAGTGGAAGATTTTTTTTTATTGTGCACTTCGAGACAAAAGTCGAAATGTCGAAATTAATGTTGAAATAGAATTAAAAAAAAAAAAGTCGAAATTTCATGAATAAAGTCAAAATTTCACCTTTTTTTCCACATTTCAACTTTATTCATGAAATTTTGACTTTTTTTCTCAACATTTCAACTTTTTTCTCAACATTTCAACTTTTTTCTCAACATTTCGACATTATTCACTAAATATTGACTTTTTTCTCGACATTTCGACTTTATTTCTCAACATTTCGATTTTTTTCTCAACATTTCGACTTTATTCACGAAATATTGACTTTTTTCTCAACATTTCGACTTTTTTCTCAAAATTCTACTTCAACATTAATCTCGACATTTCGACTTTATTTCTCAACATTTCGACTTTTTTCTCAACATTTCGACTTTATTCACGAAATATTGACTTTTTTCTCAACATTTCGACTTTTTTCTCAACATTTCGACTTTTTTCTCGAAATTCTACTTCAACTAACCCTAACCCTAACCCTTCAATTTTTCTCCTGACTGGCCCTAATACTCTTCCGTAGTGTGAGATAGAAAAAGTAAGGCATACTAAAATAAAGTGCATAAACAAAACTGTAAAGGTTGGTAATGTGCCTGTTGTGTGTGTGAATGAAGCTTGTGGAAAAGTGCTTTGAGTATTCTCGGAATGCAAATATAGCAACATCTACCATTCGTAAATCAAAGGAGTCTCCAAAAAGAAAGGAAGAAATGTAATATGATAAGGATTAAAACCGCTGATAGTACAATGTTGACCCTGCCTGCAAAGTTTCCTCTATAAAACACCCTGGACAGGTCACCCGTGTATCTCAAGGCCATGTCATGGGCAAACCACACATACACTCACAGGCCATTTAGCACCACCAATTAACCTGACATGCCTGAAGTTTTTGGACTGTGGGAGGGAGCACACTCAAGTACACGATACAAACTCCACACAGAAAGGCCCCAGCCAGGGTTTAAACGAGGAACTATCGTGTTAGCTCACCACCAAGCCACTGTGCTGCCCCATGGAGATGACACATATGATTTACATAGATAAATCTGGCCATGACTGCTGAAGTGAGGTGGTGCTAACGCGCAGCACAAACTGAAGTAGCCTACATCAGGATAAAACAGTCATGCAAAATTCGTGGATTTTGCCGTTTTGGACACACAAATGCACAACCAAAAGAAACATATCCTTGAATCTTTGACCTCCCACACTCCTTTTGTCTCTTCAGATGTGTGTGTGTGTGTGTGTGGACCTCCAGGATGGGAAACAGTGCCCTTTGTGTGGTGTCACAAAACAGTTAAATAGTGACAATGACTGAGCAGAACCAGTTGGTGTACAACGACAGACTGTACTGCAGGATCCCATATGGGCTTCTGTCTCCATTATTGAACTGATATCTGCTTTTCCAACTGCAGCTTTGACAGTCAGTTTTAGTCATTAACGCCTTCTTTAAATGTTCACACGGACAAAAAAAACATTGAATGAACCAAAAAACAGGAAGTGCTGGTGTCTGTTACGGTAAAGCTGCTACTCATCAAGTTAATCATACATCCGTGGGCCAGGATCCTGTCCCGTGTAATCCACATAACGAGCCGTTGCCTTGACGCCCCAAAACTCCCACCATCGCTTCACTACTCCGAACATTTCCAGCTCCCTTATGGTCAGCGGGTTGCACTCTGACACTGAGAAGTCAGCTCAGTGATTTATTAACAAGTCATAGTCACAAAAAACATTTCTCAGTGAGCCGGCAGTGTTGAATAGGGTTTCTCTGTTACAATGATAAAAAAATATGGATGCTGGGAGGTGATAAAGAGCATGACAGAGTTCTCACACAGACGGGTCCACATTTGGTTTTGTGAGATCAACAAAAGCAGAGCTTCCACCAGAAAACACAGACGGAGAACTCTCAAAGGACTCCATTGAAGGGAGTAATTGCGGGCAGGTCTCAGGGGACAAAGGATCATTGTTGGATGGATCCCTCTCTACGTTGGTACGGCAGTTGAAAAATAACACGAAGCAAGAAGATTCTCCCCCGTACAACTGTAAATCACAATCACAGTGAAGTCGGTCCTGGCTTACCTGTCACGGGAGAGGTCCGGCGATGTGCACCGAGGCTGGGTTAGTCTCTGCCTTCACAACAGTGATGAAGGCTGTTGCTGTGGGAGGGCACCGTGAGGTCACAGGAACACAGGAGGATATTTTAACTCTGTACTTCAGTAAATGACCACACTTCCTGTGGCTTTGTCACCTTATAGCAGCCTCTGAGGATTTGCATGTCATTTGGTCTTATTTTAGGTCTGCCGGGCTGATATAAGTGCCGGCCAGGGGCGGTGGGTGTGACCAAAGCAGCTGAGTTTAAAAAAAAGCCCCACATCACCACGGAGCCGGGCTGGCAGCTCCAGCAGGAGGGAGGGGAAGAGCGAGCCGGATCACCTGTTACACCTGCAACACCAGCACCTGGATATGAGTCTCTGGGTTGCTTGGATTATACTTGGTAAATACAGCCAAGTCATGTGACAAACTAACGTCAACCTTTTCCTGCCTTGGCAGGTAACTGCAACTAATGTACATGAGCAGTGGGATGGCAGGTTTTAACGTTTGTAGAGTGCACGGTGCCCCAGTGTGTTGTCAGACGTTACTATAGCCACGGAAACAGCTCGGGGAGCTTTGCACGGCACATGCAAACCATCACAACACACGCAAATGAAGAATACTTCTTCACTAATTTGCTAAAGTAGGCTCAGCATCAAGAGGAACAACGATGCTACTTCCTAAAATGCAAACAAATAAAGAAAGCAGCCAGAAGTGTCAAGTAAAGAAGTACAAATACTTACATTTTCACGCAATTATCTGTACTTTTTACTCCTTACATTTTAAAAACAGCCTCGTTACTCTATTTCATTACTGCCTTTAAAAAAAAAACTATCCAGTCAAATTGCTCCATCCGGATAGAGTGAATTTGGTTGTGGTTGTTTCAGATGTTCTTGTCCAGTTTTGTTCTTACATCCGTTCCCTCAGATTCCTGCAACTAAACTTGGATGTACATTCCAATAAAGGTTAGGATAAATGATAACATGCCTCTGAAGTTTGACTTTTTGCACCATTACAATACTTATAACTAGTCATCATATCTCCTGCTCTCTGAAACACATGTTAATGCTCAATAGTACACATATATATGGAGCTAGAACAGTCTCATAATTGACAAATGCACATAACAAGTTTTACAAATGCACAGAACAATTAAACAATTAAAAAAAACGTATTTGTGGATCCAGTCACGTCAGGGGAGTCTCAAAAGTCACACGCAAATCCAGCGCAGCTCACAGACAAAAAAACGTTTGTAAATCAGGTTATATTTGTGTGTGCATCAAAAATACATTTGTATATCTTGTCCTACGCACGTGTGAATTGTTCTGTGCACGTGTGAAACGGTGTGTGTATTTGCAAATCGGTCTGTGCATTTGTAAAACTTGTCCTGTGCATTTGTCAATTATGAGACTGTTCTAGCTCCATACATATATGGTTCTTTAATATATTTGCATTATACTAAGATGCATTCATTTTCAAGTAGTTTTGAGACCAGTACTTTTATACTTTTACTTGAGTAAAAAACTTGAGTTGATACTTCAACTTCTACAGGAGTATTTATACTTCTACCTGAGTAATGAATGAGAATACTTTTGACACCTCTGAAATCAGCTGTATACACACAAACATGCAACCAAACAGCAAAAAGCAAAGGAAATGTTGTAAGTGCTGATGTAAAGTGGTTGGGAAAGGCTTTTGCAGTGACTTATTAAGTTATTGCTATTAAATATTAATCACAAGTGTTTTCTATTCGGTTAGTAAATATATATTACTAAAAAAAAGTGCAGGAAATGCAGGGAAATTCATGAGTTTTCCTGAAACCGCGTAAAGGATTTGTTATTTTTTGCTCGTCTGTTCTGGTCTGATCCTACAGCAGCCGTTTGTGAAAACAATATAACTAACATAAACATAAAAAAACACAATTTCCCATTTTATTCATTGATTCATTTACCACTGCTGTCAGTGTGACATCAGCATAGACATTCACAGACGTCCTCTATGTGCAATATGTTCAGTTTCCTCTTTACAACTGGAAATGTTTTGTGCAATATTACCCGTCTCATTGTGAAGCGTCTCATTGTCCACTTCTCACCGCTCACTCTCCAGCTTCAGCCTATTGTTTAACTTGTGCTTTTACCATATGTAGGACAAGAACAAAAGTAAATAGAGGAAGGAAAAATGCCACATGAACTTATATTAGTCCATTTTTAACAGTATGTTTTCATCAGTTTAGATTCCAGATTGTTACTTTCATAAGTTATGAATATTTGGCAGAATTGTCTTCAAACTGTAAAACTTTGTTAAGAAGGTTTGAGTAGCTCCGATATTTTTCTCATAGTATCTGGTTCTCATATAACTCCCTTTCTTTATGATTCTGTCTATTTTGGGCTCCACAGATCTGGAACAAACTTCCAGAGAACAGCAGAAACACTGAAACCCTCAGTTCTTCTTAAGTCAAGGTTAAAACGTGTTCGTTTACAGCTGCCTTTAACTGAATTATTTAAACTATTATGAATTTAAATTTAAACAATGTTCATTACTTTTAAACTTCAACTTTTAAAGGGAAAGAAAAGGAAACTGAAATGTACAAAGGTCCAAAAATTTGGAATGAGATAGATATTGCTATAAAAGAGTCTGGATCTCTCTCAATTAAAAAAAAAGACTCAAACAAAAATTGTTATTAAATGATGTCTCTTATTACATTTTCTATGTACCAATACCTGATGTATTATTTTTATAAGAAATACATTTGCATCTAGGAAATCTGAGGAGGTCTCAGGGTTGTGTTTTTTCTTATTTAGGTCATAAGGTTATACTGTATGTATATGTATTATATGTGTAATTTATAGTTGTTTTGCTGTGTGACTGGGCCCCTATTTATAAGCTACAGTAGCTTCGGGGGAGTCCCATTTTACAAACCTCAATTGATTGATTATTATCTGTATTTGTGTTTTTTAATTATTTGTGAATAAACTTTAAACTAAAAAAAACTAAACTAAACTAAAAACATTTTAGTACTCAATTGTAACTTTAGTTTAAGTCCACTCTTTCTTTATTCTGCCACTGCACTGTAACTTTCTCTTCCTCACTCTTTATATATTCATTATGTAAAGCACCTTGAATTACCTTGTTGCTGAAAAGTGCGTTACAGATAAACCTGCCTTGTTTTCATCTTCATCTCTGAGATGCAGATCAATATGACGGCTGTGTGTTCCAACAATGTTTACACTTGCTTATTATTGTTTAAACAGATGACGTGGGACATTCTAGCATCTAATTGTTCAAGGGTGAACCTGATTTGTGAGGTTTCAGAATTACTTTCCTCATGTCTTAGCAGAGTTATTTTGATTTCCTTGTGATGCCATGTAATGAGGCACTTGTGTTTGAAAGTGTCCCTTAAAAATGAGCACAATAGTGCATTCAGGCTGAGATTCTGTGTGGATGTGTGTGTTGTTTCTCCAGGGGGGATTCAGTCGACCCAGAGAACAAGTGCAGGTAAATAAACCTTAATCATCACAGCTGTCCCTCAATATTGTGCCATTATTGTGCCTATCAATACGTTTCATTCAGATGTTTTATTCTTCAAGATTTAATCATAATGTAGACAGTACTCAAGTTGTAAAAAGAAAATCAGGGGGGAGGGTGGATTTTATCATATGGGGACAGATAATTTGTGCTGATTACAAATAATATAATATATTACAAATAATAGCAGTGACCAAAACACCTGCAGAAAAACAGCAGGAATGACATAGCAGCAGTTAAATGCAGCCTTCTGTAAGCTTTAAATATCCACTGGACTTACATCAAATACATCAAAACACAACAATAAAAAACACTTTTCTGAACTTATCAATATGACTCTGTCCTTCACAGGATAAGTAACATGGATCACTGCAAAAACTCAAAATCTTAACAAGAATATTTGTCCTATTTCTAGTTAAAATTAAAACAAGACTCATCACTGGAAAAAACAACAATTTCCACCTGTTTCAAGTAGATTTTCACTTGAAATAAGTAGAAAAATCTGCCAGTGGAACAAGATTTTTTTGCTTATAATGAGAAGATAAATCTGGTCCCACTGGCAGATTTTCCTACTTATTTCAAGTGAACATTGACTTGAAACAGGTGAAAATTGTCAAATAAGTTATTTTTCTGGTGTTATTTTTCTGGTGATGACTATAAATGTTGAAATAGCAGTAAAACCACATTCATTGATGAAATGACATAAGGGATGGAAAGGGGGGATGGCAGTTTTACAGGGGGGATGATTTTGACCGTTTTTATTTCAGGGGGGGATGCCATCCCCCCTCATCCCCCTCAACTCCAGTACTGAATGTAGATCAGTAACAGTTTAGCTGTTATAAACTGGAGAAAAATGTGATCCTGGACTTCAACGAGGACACCGTCTAAACTGCACTGTTCATCAGATGAGAAACTTCCCCACGTTCAACTCAGACACGACACCACTATGTCCAGCTGCCACCGAATGAATACAACATTTCTGAATACAACTATGTGAGAAGAAGTTATAGACCACAGTTGCAATTAAAAGGGATTATTTAGAAGTATAGCCTGTGTAAAAGTAAATACATTCAATTATCAAAGTGTTTGTATCGATGTTAAATGCTTTTAATGGTGTCATTTCCAAAGATTGAATCTTCCCCCATGACTGCTGCTACAGGAAGTGTGTGTCACTCAGGTTCATTAGAAAATCGGTGATTATTGATTAGATGTCTTTATTGTCGCTGAACAAGTCCAGTGAAATTGGCAATCCAGCTCTCGTGTGCAAAGAAAAGCAAGAAAAAGAACAGCAACAATACAATAAAATAGAATCATTACAAGAAACTTGTAAAATCCCTCAGCCTGTTTGTTGTGGTCTGTATGTTTCTGCACCACTTGTCTGATGGAAGCAGTACCAACAGTCTGTGGCCCGGGTGGCTGGGGTCCCTGGCGCTGGATCTGGCCCTCTTCGTGACCCGGCCTGCTTAGGGGGCAGCCCACAACGCCCTGAGCAGTTCTCACCACCCGGGCCAGCCGTTTCCTCTCCAGGGGCTTCATTTATCAACCGTGCGTAGAAAAGGTTCTAAATTCTGTTGTAGGAATGACATTAAGAATGTGTGTGTAGACCACGCTTCCACATAGATATCAACATGTATCTACATGTATGTGGAAGCGTGATCTGACAGGGTATTTTCATCTGTCAAATCATCCTACCTGCCAATATCTATGTGGAAACGTGATTTGACAAGGACAACTTGGCAGAGAAGTATATCATTTCATCCTACGGGTAGGACGATTCCCGGAGGCAGGCTATGGCAATTGGGTATGGCAAGGTATGGCAGCCGCCACACCTTGGCTTCAAGGGAAAATGTAAATGTTTGTTTTTTTTAATACATTTATGGAATTACTCTGTGTCTGTGTATTGATTATTCTATTACTTAAAGGAGCTTGAGGCCGGATTGTGGCAGGATTTATGAAAAAAATCTGTATACATTTTAAGTTTTCTAGTAATAATGTCAGATGAAGCGTTCCAAACCCAAAAGAATGTTTCCTCTAGTGTATCTCTCCTTTGCCTTGAACAGGCTGAGTGCTGCAAAATGTGCTGCAATTCGGTCCCGAATTTCCCGCGCTGGGCTGCGGATGTGACGTCACATGACGCTGCATGCACGTTCTCCCCGTTCTCCCGTGCCGGTGTCTGTGCTTTTTTTTCCCACCTGCTTTTTTTTCCCGGCTCCCCGTACGTGATGACGTTTCGTCTTGTGATTGGCTTTTGACCGTACGTGATGACGTTCCGTCTTGTGAAAACTGATGATTAATAAATGTAATAAAGCAAATCGATAATTTAAAATGTCTATTAAGATCAAAATATTTAACTGCTTACTGCTATGCAGCAAGCAAAAGATTGTTTACCCTATACATATAGTAGGCTATTATTGTTCTAAGCTCACTGATGAATCTCCAATTGTCTAATGAAAATAGTCCCTAATAAATATTTTAACTCTAATATTTTTTTTAGCCTATGTCAGTAAGATCACTGATAATTCTGATAATTCCTTGTATATGTTTCTTCTCCCTTTTACCTCCACTATGATCTGCTGCTTCTGACTAAAATACCATCGCGGGGAAAAAATGCACACTTCCGGGGAAAATATTGCAGCCCTTTACAATCTGGTACCCACACCGGCTTCACTGTTGGCTGCAGTGGTGAAGGGTGGCGCTATAGAGTCTATAGAGTATATAGAGTCTCATTTCTTAAAAGGAGCCTCAAGCTCCTTTAATACATATAAAATAACTACAAATGCAAATCAGAACAACATGATTGATTTCACTAGTTATTATACACTGCAAAAACTGAAAATCTTAACAAGAATATTTCTAGTTAAAATGTCTAATTTTTAGTAAAAAAAAATCTCTTTACATTTAAGACAAGACTCAAAAACAACCATTTTCACCGGTTTCAAGTAGATTTTCACTTAAAATAAGTGGAAAAATCTGCCAGTGGAACAAGATTGTTTTGCTTGTAACGAGAAGATAAATCTTGTCCCACTGGCAGATTTTTCTACTTATTTCAAGTGAACATTTACTTGAAACAGGTGAACATGGTCAAATAACAAGTTATTTTTCTGGTGATGACTCTTTTTTTAAGTGTAATGAGATTTTCTGACTAAAAATTAGACATTTTAACTAAAAATAAGACAAATATTCCTTTTTTTAGTTTTTGCAGTGAGCGAGACTGCATTTGAAAAAGTTCCAATTTTCTTGACCACACAGATAAGCTACATAGCAGACTTCTGTGATGAGTATTTGCTGGACGTGTTGATTGATACACTAGTTAAGTTCTGTGAACCTTGCCATACCTTAGCTTCCACTGAATTGACGCCACTGTGCGGAGGTAGGACACCTCGGCAGAACACCGGCTTGGGTGTACATGGATCTGATATGTGATGACATTAAAAGTATGACATGAATCTTCATTTCACCACCTCACTGCCTGGGTCGCCAGTTCCCCATATCTTTAAAATGTTTGTGCGCGAGGGTCAGGGTTGGCGTAAAGATAAACACATTTTTCCGTTAGTTTTTTTTTTTAAAGCCCAACCTTTGCGTAGAAGGTGGCGTGCACATCTTTCAAGCCCTGTTTTGTGTGAACGCAAGCTTTATAAATGAGGCCCCAGGACTGTCACTTAGGTACAGGTAAAGATAAAAAAAATAAGAAATAAAGAAAGGAGCCCTTGTGACTCCAGTCCATAATGATATCAACTCCTAAGCACTCAGCTGAAATAAAAACCAAGATCTGGCTCAGGAGAAGGTATTATAGGTATGCCCCATATTGTTTTATCAACATTTTAATGTTAATTATTTAGAATCCTAATTAATATCTTTGCAAACATCTGTACGTGGCAGTCTCCTTATAGAGATCAATCTGCGCTCCATCCCGAGGGAGCTTACACTAAATATTGACTTTTGATTGTAGTAGTTTGTTTTTTAACATCTTCAGGTTTTAAAAGTGTACACACAAATCGAGTTGATCAAAATGTTTAAAAAAAAAAAAGAAGCTAAAAATCTGCCAACCAATAAATCCATTTATGTCTAAAATCATCACAACATTATGTGTTGAAGACTTAAACTTTGATTAAACAAGATTAAAGGTGCCAGTGAACACATTTAGGATTTCCAGTATAAGGGATTACAATAGAACGCCGGCAGGTATGATGTGTGCTGGTTTTTCCGTCCCCACCCCAGGTGCAGTGAGGTTAAAGGTGTTTACCTTGACGACATGCTGCAGGTGCAACGTATTAGGCTCTGTTTGATAAATGACCCACAGAACAGGAGTGGCACTGCTGTTTCACCACACGACTGCGTTGGCTCCCGGTCATATTTGCTCAGGTACTCAAAGCGCTTTATGCCTTTTTTTGTTCCCATTTGTTCATTGCAGTTGCTGTATTCATCTTTTTGTAGAACACTTATTTTTATTTTGCATTGTTGGAACTCACCTAAACAGAACCGTTTCTGGATGGCGTTTTGTTAATTTGCCAGTGAGCTGAACGTTCCTCTGCGCTGGGCCTCATATTTCCTAGTTTGCACTTTAACACCAACAGCATGTGCACTTCACGATCTTTCAGAAAATGCTGCTTTTTTCTTTTTTTTTTAATTGCTAATTAAATAATGGTATGCCAACCATTTTCAATCATTAGGTCACAGGGGTCAGGGGTGTCCAAAGTTGGTCCTTGAGGGTCGGTGTTGTGCCAAAAAGTGATTGCCTGCCAGAATCTGATTTCTTCTGATTTCTGGCCGCGGGAGCGCGCACAGCAGGCCGTTGAACGATAGCGCTGAAACGTCAGATTTTCAGATTATGAAGCTCAAGAATGAGATCAAGTGATATTTAGGCAGAAACAACTTTTCATTAACTGTATTTGGCCTTCAATCAATTTTTGGCAGGTGAAAATGCCTATTTTGTGTTGCAATGGTCCTTTTTAAAAGAGTTAAAAGCAATCCTGTGAGCACTAGTGTTTATATTATGAAGCTCAAGAATGAGATCAAATCATATTTAGGTAGAAACAACTTTTCATTAACTGTATTTGGTGTTCAATCAATTTTTGGAAGGTAAAAAGACCCATTTTCAGGGGAGAAATCAAATTGTGGCAGACAATCACTTTTTGGCACGACACCGGTGTTCTGCATGTTTTAGATGTCTTTTTTTTTTTTTTTTTTTTATCAAACCGTGATACAAGGAGCTGTGTCATCAACAGAAATATCCAGTCTTTGATGAAGGTGGTGATGACTGTTAATTAGGATCAGGTGTGTTGACTGCTCGCTGATTCTCGCTCCTGCTGCTTTTAACGCAACTTTTCCTCGTTTTTCCGCCGCAGTTCCTTCTTGAAACATGTCCATGCTTCACGCCGTGCACCCTGCAGCAGAGAACCCGCACCCCAGGGCGCTGAAGGCCCTGCCCGCGGCCCTGCCCGCGGCCCCGGAGAGAGCAGCCCTGGGAGAGATCAGCAACCTGGCGGCGGTGAACCCCGTCCTGGCGGGGGCCAAGCAGAAGGGCGGGGTCAGGAAGGCCGTGTCCCGGCCGGCGGCCCACAAGAAGCCGGTCCCGGCCCCGGAGGTAGGGTTGCCACTTCTCTACTTTTTTTTTTTTTTTTTTTTTGCTGCTTTGCCAAAAAATGCTCCCTAATGGTTTTCTACCTGTTTTGTAGAGCTACAATTTTATTGTGTTTTACTCCCTAAACCACGTCCTTTTCCCCCAAGTGGTCCTTGTTTCTTGCCAAGCCGTCATTGTAAATAAGAATGTTCTTAATGACCTGTCTGGTTAAATAAAGGTGAGTGAATGAATATCAAATAAAGCGATAGAATTGTTTTTTTTCTCTTATCGTATAATTTTCACAGTGTAATGCAATTCAAGTCATGGGTAATGTATTTTGAAGGATCAAATACTCGACGTCTCATATTATCCTTTCCGTGCAAAAAATGATTGGCGTCGCAATCAAACTTTGAAAATCGACTGTGCGCATGCGCAGAACCACAAAGTAGCATTTTCTGGCAGGGAGCAAGGATTGGCAGAACACCACCTTTCAGAAATAGAAATAAGGGACGCCCCGATTACAGCAGCGCAGGAGCCAAAAAAAGCCCCAAAACCTCTAAACTGCATAAAAATGTGTTTATTTTATATGAAAAACAAAGTGCTTTAATTACATTGCACTTGCATGACTGTACGTGTACTAGTAGCAACTGAAATAGCCTCCTATGCTACGTATGTCCACATCAGCCAACATGTAGAATATAGATACAGGTGAAGAATATGGTGTAAAAGTTAATTTATTTCAATAATTCAACTAGAATATGGTGTAAAAGGTACTTTATTTCAATAATTCAACTAGAATATGGTGTAAAAGGTAATTTATTTCAATAATTCAACTAGAATATAGTGTAAAAGGTAATTTATTTCAATAATTCAACTTAAAAGGTGAAACTGATATATTACCTAGTCTTATTACATGCAAAGCAAGATATGTTAAACTTTTATTTGTTATTTTGATGATGGAACTGTTTATTGATTTCATAAAATAGTCTCATTTATTTTTTTTATTTGGGGTTTTCATAAACTATGAGCCATAATCACCAATTATAACAAATAAAGGCTTGAAATATTTCACTTTGAATGTAGTGGGAAATAAAATGTTTTCACCTTTTTAGTTAAATTTACTACGAATGACATTTTGCAATATATTCAAATTTTCCGACCTTCACCTGTATATTATGACATCAATAAATAGAGTATAATATATGTTCCGTATTGGTTCAATACGGAATGCAACTTTTAATTCCCAACCAAAAATAATAACATATGAAGATCTGGGCACAGACGCAGTAGGTCCTGTTGTCCCGCCACAAAGATTTTGCTTTCCTGTGTTTTATTTTGTTCATTGTTAACTTTAGTGTTGAGGTGTGTGTGTGTGACAGACCTGTATGGGGCGTTAATGAAAATACGGGACAAATCGCGTCCTATATTAGTTCAATAAGGGACGCAACATTTTATCCTCAAATAAAGGACAATTCTGTATTTTACAGGACGAGTGGCAACCCTCCCCGGAGGACCAGAGGGACCTCCAGGACCTGGTCCCGGGCCCCCAGGCCGACGAGGGGGGGCTCTGCCAGGCCTTCTCCCACGCCCTGCTGGGTCAGCACCAGGTGGAGGACGTGGATGAGCATGATGCCCACCTGCCCGAGCTCTGCGCCCACTACGTGAAGGACATCTACGCTTACCTGCACACGCTGGAGGTCCAGCAGCCCGTCAGGCCCGACTACATGCAGGGCTACGAGATCACGGGCAGGATGAGAGCTCTGCTGGTCGACTGGCTGGTCCAGGTTCACGCCAAGTTCCAGCTGCTGCAGGAGACGCTGTACCTGACGGTGGCCGTCCTGGACCGGTTCCTGCAGGTGTGTCCCACCTCCCGCCGGCGTCTCCAGCTGGCCGGCGTCACCTGCATGCTCATAGCCTGCAAGTACGAGGAGATGTACGCGCCGGACGTGGGCGACTTCTCTTACATCACGGACAGCGCCTTCAGCAAGGCCCAGATCCTGAAGATGGAGGAGCAGGTTCTGCGGAGCCTCCACTTCCAGCTGGGACGCCCGCTGCCGCTGCACTTCCTGCGCCGCGCCTCCAAGGTGGCGGGGGCCGACGTGGAGACCCACACCCTGTCCAAGTACCTGCTGGAGCTGACCCTGCTGGACTACAACATGGTCCACTACCGTCCGTCTGAGGTGGCAGCTGCTGCTCTGTGTCTGTCCCAGCTGCTGCTGCGGGGCCGGGCCTGGGTGAGTTCTATACCCTTTGTGTGATAACACTTGTGACAGTTTAAAAAAAAAATCTAATCTAAAGGTAGTGAAAAAGGTATTAAAGTTAACGTAAGGATCGCTGTATAAACCCTGATAAGTAAAACAAATATCTTCTATCAAAGAGCCCAGTTTTTGATGTATAACTCATAGTTCCATACTTGACTTATTGTGTGGAGGTTTGGGAACACCTATAAAACAAATCCTATTTTCTTATTACAGAAAAGAGCTTTAAGGATAATAAATCTGACTTTTTTTTTTCTCCTTTCCAACGACCTAAAAATGTGCAGTTCTATTTACAATTTAAATAAAATATTGTAAATATAAAACTAACTATAAAGTATATTATCAAAAACATTCTAGAACGTGAAACGTCAATTTTATATATATATTTTTTTTTTGTCAACTTTATACATTGTTTTTCATGGCTTAATGTTTCAGATTTAAGTTGATCACAAGATAAAAAGGGTTGAAGCTTCAGCTGCACATTTTCAGCAAAAGCAATGTTTATTTTACTTTGTTTTGTAAGAATGGCTTAACTTGTACAAGGTTTAAGACTGAAATAAAGACTAATTCATCATTCCTTCCCCCCAGTCGTCTGTGCAACAGCACTACTCCTCCTACGACGAGCAGCACCTGAAGCCCATTATGCAGCACATGGCCAAGAATGTGGTGATGGTCAACGAGTCCAAGACCAACTTCCTGGCCGTCAGGAACAAATACAAGAGCGACAGGCTGCTCCGGATCAGCCTGGCGCTGCAGCTCAAGTCCTCCCTGATCAGGAACATGGCAGCTCCGCTGCTGCAGGAATGAGAAGAACTGAACCTTCACTGGCACTTTATCACCTCCCCATCAAGGAGATACTCTACGTTTTTACGTGTTTTTAAGCTTTGACCCAACCGTCTCCGGCTGCAGCCGGTACGACCGGTTCTGTTTTTATTTTTTTGTGGTTCTGGTTTGAATAAATGTTTTAATAAAAAAAAAAAAAAAAAATATGGAATCAGGTGTGTTGATGCAGGGAAACAACTAAAACATGCAGGGCTGCGGCAGCAGCGTAGCAACACGGCACAGGCCCCAGTGCAAGATATATTGACGGGCCCTAAGTGCATGTTACTAATTAGGCGTACCCGCGCAATCACGCACATGCATGCGCTCACCCCCACTATGAGGTCTATATAGAATTTACCAACAGTTTGTTAAATTTTACAATCAAATAAATGACTTGGGTTATTGTATTAGAAAGTTTCCTATTAGAAACTTTAAGAGGTCAAGATTCTAAATGTAACAGCCCAGCTTTGACTCACCTATGCACAACAGTCTGCAGGTCAACAAACCTCTCCATCGCATCAGACAGCACAGGAGGAGCTGAAATGACCACAATCATTTTTCCTACAAAGTCAAGAGTGCATCGCTACATGATAAAGCTTAAAGTTATTCTATGCAACTTCTGAGAGCGGTGCCTCCTCTAAGCCCCGCCCCCACCCATGAGCGCTCTGTCCAAAGCCACGCCCCCACAAACACGAACGTGCATTATTTTTTTAACATTTTGGACAGCACATTTACAGCAAAACTACCCCATGTCTCATTCACCTGTAAGCGAGGCCGGTTTTAGGGGGGGCGGGGGGGGCTGTGCCCACCCAAACGTGCATCCTGCCCACCGGCGTCTCCATCCCAGCCAGTGCCAGTGCGGCTGGCGGAGCGCTGCGGTGCCGTGCAGGCTCTAGAGCAGGGGTATTCAATTAGATTCGGCCGGGGGCCACATCTGCAAAAGGACTGTATGGAGAGGGCCGCACAATTTGAAAATTTAGGGGTTTTCAAAATGTATTTTGCACTCGAAGACTTATATAATACATTTGTATTATACATTTGAATATATCTAGTTTACATATGAATTATGTATTGTCTCCAGATTTAGTAATTGTGAATGTTAAATATAATATTCAGATAAAGAAATATTTTGAATGCAAGTTCATTTTGAAACCATGCATTGTGCAAACTTAATGAAATTGATATTGACCTACTTTTAATAAAACACGCCATAATGAAAAAGCACCACTTTCCACCAAGATTTCCTTATTTGAATATTATATTAAGCATTGAGCACAAGTATTTCAGTCCATAGTAGCCAGTTTGATGTTATAAATAAGCAACCAAAATATTAACCATAAGCTCCTTTATTAATGACACATCTGTGCATTATATCAGCAAAACAAAACAATCACATGAAATTATAGGAGGCTTAGAAGTTCCATTTGAAATGCAAAGTCCTCACTTATTCAAATGAAAAAAATTCAGGCCAATCCTAGAAGCCTAATTATGTCAACAAGTCCTCTGTACAACGGAGGTTACTAATAATGTGACAAACATTAACACTGCAACACTGGCAAAAAATCCGAAGTAAAAAACATCTCCAACAGAGATTAACATGTACAAACACTATGCATCGTTAACCAACTAAAAAAAAAAGGCTACCAAGCATCTTAAACTTAAATGCGATATGCATTCTCTGCACACATTACAAATAAAAATCGCACCTTGTGTGAACGCATTCCTGGCATGGCTGTCTGCCTGTGTGTCTGCCTGTCTCAAGGCTGGCAGCGGGCCAACAAAATTATGCGCAGCGCAGCGCAGTTGGCACTCTCTCAAAAACAATTTAAATAAAAAGAAAACAGCTCGAGCTCGGAACTGAAGTTATTTTCTTGGAGGATCTCGTCATATCAGACAGTGAACGTTCTCCACCGCATGGGCCCTTCTCTCTTCTCTCTCCCCGATCTCCTGTGCTGTGCGCCCCGTGACCACGCCGTTATTAACTGTTCGGTTTTTTCCCCCACTTATTCCACCGAACACCGAAAGTGTTTTTTTTGCGGTGCATAACTATTATTAAAAAAAAAAAAAAGTTTTTTTTTTTTTTTTCCAACAAACTTTTTTGAAATATGACCAGGGGCCACATAAAAGCTCCTGGCGGGCCGCATGTGGCCCGCGGGCCGCCAATTGAATAGCCCTGCTCTAGAGCCACGGCTACGCCGTAGGCTACGGCGTACCCTACAGCGTAGCTGTGGCAACAGAGCCCGCACGGCTCCGCCAGCCGCACCGGCGCTCTCCGCTCTCGCCGTGATGGAGACGCCTACATCCCCACGGACCCCCATACAGCTTCCGAGCCGGAGCTGCTGCGGCTGTTCATGTGTCCCCGCGGGCTGCTGCTGCTGGGCAGAGTCCTGCAGCAACAGCCCGGACGGCTAACTGCTCTGCTCCCCGCTCTCACACACACAATGGGGCCGACCCGCTCTGGAAATAACTACTGGGCTCCGTGGCAGAGGGGAGGGAGGGGGGTTACACTGGGACACTGAGCCCAGGAGGACCCGTGGGAAGTGGACATGGGGGGGGGGGGCTGGAAGCGAGTGTTCGCATGGCACCCGGCCGGGGGGCGTGGTTTAAAATGAAGGCATCTGATTGGTTCTTTCCCTTCCTGCCAAGCCTCTGGTCCTGGACCAATCCGTTTCATTCAGACCGAATGGGCGGGGCTTAGAGGTGCCTCTTTCAAAATTCTTGCTAGCTCTTCCACATCAGGGAGAATACCTTTAAGGCAAGAGGAGATAAACATTAAGTCAACAATAGCATGACAAGACAGAATAGAGACTATTGTTTTTGTTTTTTTACACTTTATTTTAAGATCTTCTGACCAAACCGCAACAGTGTGTAACGTGAAAAACAGACCTCTGCTGTAGGCTATATTAGACTAATTCCTTGAAAAGAAAAAAAAAATCTAAGAAGGTTCTTAGAATATGAACCCGAGGTTTAACACAGGGTGTAGCCTACTAAACAAAATATTAATTTATAAGTTCAGTGAAACGGCATCTTGCGAGCCTTGCGCTGGGCAAAATCCTGGATTTCATCCTCAATGTCCAACTCCCTGGCTCTTAAATTTTCAATGGAGAGGATAGCTAAGCCACTCAGCCGCTCCTGCCCCATGGAGCTCCTCAGGTATGTCTTAATCATTTTTAACTTTGAGAATGATCTCTCAGCTGACGCCACTGTCACCGGCAATGTTAAAAACAAGAGGAGCGCAGATCGGGGCGCTTTTTTTTGCGCGCCTCCTTTGATGCCGCAACCAGAACGCGAATTTACGGTGGTGACTGCCGCCCATATGCAAAAAGTACATTCTGTCCCGTCCTTGAGTGCCAAACAGACACCAGTTGAAGCGGACAGTGTGCTGCTGCAGGCTGCTGCACAAGTCCACTGCGGCGCCCGCTTATTGTTGTGGAGAAGTCGGGGTTTGTTAAAGCGACGAAACGCATTGTGAGTCCTCGTTTGGCTTTAAAGCCTGAATTATGGTTCTGCGTTAAATCGACGCAGAGGCTACACCGTAGGGTACGAAGTAGGCTACGCGGTTCGTTGCGCGTCGCCCATGGGCGTCAGTTTGATTTCAGAAGTGCTGGGGACATTTACCATAAACCTGAGTAAGGTTTGAAAAGTGCTGGGTACGAGCTAGGCCCATTACTTCCAAATTGAGGTTTCATGATAAATGATAGGCATTGCATTAGATGATGCGTATTGACGCGATATTGTCCCCATATTAAAAGCCATCTGCGCGGTCTTATTTAGGTCGTCGGAAACATCATGGGTTGGGACAATTCGTCATGGGTAGGCCTTATTCGTATTTCAAAATCCGCATTTCAGTACAAGACACGATTTCGGTAATTGCACAGCCCTTGACACACACCAACAAATCTCAGACAAACCTCGATCAAGCAAGAGCGCATCAGGAGACGTAGCCTGGCAAACAGCCCTTGCCCTTACAAAGTTTTCAAACATTGCCAGGCTATGAAACGTCGGGCAAGAGTGAACGAGCAGCAACCCCTCTGTGAAATAAGTTTTCATTAATTGTCTTTTTTGTCTATCTCGCCTGATATGCATCATGAACACTGACGAATCTTCACCTGCAACACCAGCGATTTCTTTCATCGCTCGTTACACTGTAACAGACTGCAGACCGCAAGCACAGTGTGTGGGAGCGGAGCGGAGTTCTGTTCAACACTTGCTGAAGGTGTTGCGTCACTAGGAGGGCGAGGCCTGGCTAGGGGAGGGGCGTTCTTGAGTAGCTTCTGAACCAAAATTCAGCTTCTGCCCCAAAGCGGCGTTTGCACTTTCTCTACTCAATTTATTTATTTATTTTTTTTAAGTGGTGGGGACAAATCTGCTCGTCAGACAAAGTGGTAGGGACGCGTCCCCACCGTCCCCGACGGAAATGATGCGCCTGCCGTCGCCGTGTACCCTACGCCGTAGGCTCTGCGTTGGTGTAACGCGGAACCATAAATCAGCCTTTAAATCGTTTCGACGAGGACGCATTTCTCAAATTACTCCGAACTTTCTGCTTTCGGCGCTGCAGCTTTGATAGGCTGTGTTGGCAATTAGTGTTTGGCACATTCCTGATAGAGCTCGTCGTTTGTGAAAAACCACCACTTGGGACTTTACCAACGGTTGGTTTCACGATATCTATAGGAGTAATACGGCAAGTAGCACGGGCCCCTGTGCGTCCCGGGCTAGCCCTTTGTTGAAAAAAATCGATTTTCTGATTCTAAATCGATTCTCATTAATTCCTAAAAATCGATTTGTATGTCTAAAGATCGTTTTTCTTTTTTTGATTACATTTTTTTTTTTCCATCATTACATTTTTGCCTGGTGAACTTTAATCCCAGTAGTTTTGAAAACTCCTGAACTAAATTCACTTTTCTTCAGAGAAAATGCTGGACATTTCAGCTTAAATTTCTAAATGTTATATTAGTTCAATGAAGTTCATATTATCTATATTTACTATAGCTTGTTTGGTTTCTCTGTTATCGGACACGGTTTGTCATGAAATACCTGAAAAATGCCGGGTGCTTCATGGCCAGCTGTGTCTGGTGACAGAATAAATCAGACAAGCTAAAATAACTCGTTTACTGCTTGAGCTGTTGTAATTTCTTTCTTTTTTTGCACTTTAAATGGATATTGAAATGCCTATTTGAGTGATTTATTTCTTAGTTATATCACAATAATTATTGTGAAATTATTATTTCAATAGTTATTTTACAGTCTTATAATCCAGGCAACACTAACCCAAATCAATATCGAATCGGATCGAATCAAATGGTGATAATCGATTCTGAAGAATCGGAATTGAATCGATTCTTGAAACTTGAATGGATACCCAGCTCTATCCCGGGCCGCAGTGCGGTTGCACGTGCTGCACTGACTATCCCTACGCCACTGGGCTGCGGCCCTCGAGGACCGACTTTGAACACCCCTGCATTAGGACTTGTAACTTTAATGTGACTTGTAGAAGATGAACACCATCCAGGGTACCCTTTATCCTAGAAACTAGAGGCATCTAGAGTGCATGTTTTTTGTCACAATTAAAAAAAATAAATGCAAGTCTCTTCCATTACCCATGCTGCACCTGTAATTTAGATGGAAATCTTAAAAGCAGGCAAGAAAAAAAAGCATTAAAACATGCATTCACATCACAGAAACCACATGTGTGTCCAGTATTGGTTATTCATTTATGTTTAAAGGTGTCGGTACAGGTTTTTTTTTTATGCGTTTCCATAGTACTTGTGCACACCCTCGCCGTCACAAATGTACTAACACTGTAGAGCCCATAAGAGGCAGATAAACGATGCATCAATTATGTTTAAAAAAAAAAAATCTTTGCAAGATATTTAATTAGAAAAAAAGAAAAACACATTGTAGTGATTCCTTGGTTAAGAAATGTGATTTAGGAATAAAAAGTGCATATTCTTAGAAATGAAACAGACCAGAGGAAATAAAACGACTGAGATGAGGCTTCCTGAGACTCTGTCGCATTGAAACTACTTTCCTATTTCCGTCTGCGAGCCGGGACACTGAGGGAGTAAAATCACAAAAAAGTAAAATAAAACATTAATACTGTTCAACTAACCAAAACACCAGGTGTTCACTTGTCCCAGAGTGATAAGGAAACAACCGCGCGTAAAAACATCACCGATGTCAGTTTCACAGCCTTAAATTTAAATATATAATTCACAGACTTTAGTGACGTGTTGTTAATATTCACCCAGCAGGGGTTTATAATCGGTAATCCTTTCCGGGCATTTTTTATAGAACCCAGAAACCAGAAACAAATGACCAAATCCTTTAAAAAGGGCCACACTAACATGTTTGCCTGTTATAAAATACAAAAACATGACCGTGGTACATGTTTTCTAAGACCTGCAAAAAAAAGAAAGAGAAGGAAACAATTTTTCTGCTGCTAAAATTGGCCTGAATGCTGATGTGGTTGCATCTTGGGGAGATACTCAACGCTGTGTGTGTGAGCTGGGACAAAGATATAAATACGGTGTCAAATAAAAGTAGCCAATGACTGTAGTCAACAGAAGGGTGGTCAGCTGGTAACGCTGATGTGTGCAGCTCAGCGCTGAACCGACAGGCTGGCTGTTCTACTTCTGGTGTTAGGGACAGTCAAAAATAGAAAATAAACACAAGTTCACCCCAGTTCCGTTTGCAAAGGCTGCAAATATGTGTGAAACGTTTCTCCCAGGATCAATTTAACTGGGTGCATTCTCCAGATCAAATGCAGCATTTTCCAATCCCACAATCCACCCGTGCCCTGGCGCAGCTCGTGTCCTGCACACCTGCGGGACCAGTCCGCCTCCTGCCTTGTGTGGACTCCGTTCACGTCGACCTGGACGCGACTGACGGGACAAACGAAGGTCTCTCTCCTTGAAAACCCGCCCGTGCCGGCTCGGCTAGCAGCGTCAGGACCGTTCAAGTGCCCTGCTTCTCTGGATGGCTCTTCAGCTTGTGGAACTTCACGCTGTCCAACTTCTCAAACCTCTTGTTGCAGAACTCGCAGGTGAAGTTGTAGTGCGCCTCCGAAGTGTGTTTCTTCATGTGCCAGTTCAGGGACGCGCGCTGGCGACACTGGTAGCCGCAGATTTCACACCTGAGATGATGATGACGACGGTGGAATAAATGGGGAAGAAAAGAAAAGGGAGGAGTGATGATCATGTAGATATCGTGAGGAATCACGTGCACACGTCAAACTTGCAGAGCCAAACGACAACACCGATTCCAAACAAAACGAGGCTCGACGGCAGCATTGCCTACTTACTGGAGCGGCGTTTCCCCCGTGTGTGTCCGTCTGTGAACCTCCAGATGATTCTTACGTTTAAATGATTTCCCGCAAGTCTCACAGATGAAATCTCTGACCCCTGGAGAGAGATAATAATAATAATAATTAATGAAATCTCTGACCCCTGGAGAGAGATAATAATAATAATTACAATTAATTCTATTTAGAAGCGCCTTTCAGGTCACCTTGAAAAAGATACAAACACACATTTTATAAGGAGGAGCCCACCTGAATGGATGATCATGTGACGGTGCAGATGGTTAGACAGGTAGAACTTTTTCCCACAGCCGGGGTGAGGGCAGACCTTGGTCCTGCCTTTCCTGTGAACTAGATTCACGTGATTCTACAGACAACAAGCACATTTTTATTAATCTTTTGAAAGGAAACGCAATGTGGAGGGAAATGTTTTTTTTTACCTATTTTACCTGAAAGCTGCTGATTGCTACGTAGACTTGACTGCACCCTTCATATGGACAGTGGAACATCTTGAGCATCCCATCAGCCTCTATGACTGGACCCCGTCGACTTCTCTTGGACCTGACGCTAAAAAAAAAAAAAAAAACGCTTAAGGGCTTAATGCGCTTTGCCAAGGGGTGAATAGCTTGATTAATTTGTATTTATCTGATCAATCTCAAGTGTTCCTCAGTCTTAGAGGAAGGTTGCAGGGCCACAAACCTGCTCAGACACCTCTGCATTTTTCTGTCGCTGCTCAAATCCAAAGTATCTGCAGTGGACTGCAGCAACTGTTTGTTACCCAAACCTGCAGAGAAGAAGCTGTGATTAGAAATGTTTCAGAAAGAAATATTGAGGGATTGGTTACTCGTGGCTTGTATAACATGAATTCAATCTTCAAGGGTGCTAGGTCCTGGACGGTCAGAAAACATGCTATTAAACTACTCAAAACTCAGGTTTCGTGAGAGAAAATGCAAACAGTCGTAAGAAACAGCCGTCCTACTTTGAACAAGGTCACAGAGCACGACTCTTAACAATCCTGTTCAGAGGATGTGAGGATGAACGCAACAATCTTTGGTGCTTCAGCTTCACTTACCGTCATTAGCTTGACCGGGAACTCCTCAACTGCATTTATTTGTTTTCTTTCATTTATTTTTCTCTCTATTCCAAAGTATTCTCAAATGAATTGATGACAATACCCAGAGTTATAGTGAGCTGAAACTGGGTCAGAGAGAGAGAGAGAGAGAGAGAGAGACCTTCCCTGTTACTGGTGGGAGGCTGACACCACCTTCTCCTTTAAAGCCAAACTTCAAACGTTTCTGTTTAGTAAACCTCTAGTTAGTGTTTAGTAAACCTTTAGTTAGTAGTGATGCACCAAATGTTCGGTAACCGAAATTGTTCGGCCGAAAATAGCAAAAAAAAAAAAACCACCCTCGGTGTTCGGTGGAATAAGTGGGGTAAAAAACGAACACGAATTACCTGTAATAACGGCGTGTTTAGATGACGCAAAAGAAGTGGATAAAACAAAATATAGAAAAAGAAAATCAGTCCCTTTCCCATATTAATACTTGTATGGGAAAGGGATTGATTTTCTTTTTCTTTATTTTGTATTATCCACTTCTTTTTCACTTTTTTTCCAATGCACTTTAATGCATTTTTTTTTTGTTTTAAGGCCTATGTTACAATTTTTCAGCAGTCAGTTATAGGCCTAATGTAAGCTCAAAGATGACCAAAAAAATACCTCTAGTTAGTGTTTAGTAAACCTCTAGTTAGTGTTTAGTAAACCTCTAGTTAGTGTTTAGTAAACCTCTAGTTAGTGTTTAGTAAACCTCTAGTTGGTGTTTAGTAAACCTCTAGTTAGTGTTTAGTAAACCTGTAGTTAGTGTTTAGTAAACCTCTAGTTAGTGTTTAGTAAACCTCTAGTTGGTTTTCAGCAGAGCTTCATCCTAGATATGCTGCTATAGAGCTACCCTGCAGGGGGACACCAACATGATCCACTGAGCGGTGCCCATCACCCCTCCTTCTCTTTTCTTTCTCAGTTATTAATTAGAAGTATCTCATCACCATCATTGACATCCTGACCTGCAGGATCATTATTTTATTGTGGTAAGTGTTCATGAAGGCCCTTTGATATCAGAGTAAGTGTTAACAAACCCACCAGCACCAACATGCCAGAGTTTCATGTGTTCATTTGCAGCTGGTGGTTTCCGGCATGAAGTCCATAAAGTTTGTATTGGAAATGCAGCACACCTGTCATGGAGTCTTCATCCTCAGCTGTTCTGATCTTGGAGTCAGGTGAGCACACCTGGCTGTAGCTGACACCTCCGATCACAGTGCATGTGACTTCCTCCACGTTTCCACCGCCCATGTTGAGCTGGATTTCCTCTGACGCCAACGCCTCATAGCTGGTGCCGGTGATGATAATCAGCTTGGGAAAACAGGCAGAAGATGGAAAATTAATCACCACACTTCACCAACGATAAAGCAGCCCATCAGAAGTGCACAGGTGAGATCAGAGATGCATCCAGCTCCTCTGCACGACCTGCTCACCGCGCAGACCGCTACAGGAGATCCATCCTGCTCTTCAGACCCGGATTAACTCAGTATGGGGCCCCAGGGGGACCATAGTTGAAGTGCCCCCCCTCCTCCCACATTTTATGGTAAAAAAAGGGAAATTTACTATGGTTATAAAGACCATAGATTTACACAAACGTATTGCTGAAGTACATGCTCAACACTAGGAATGGGCGGTATGGACTAAAAAATGTATCACGATAATTTCTGGCATTTATCCCGATAACGATAAAAATGACAATAAAAAAAAAACAATTCAACTCCACCTTTTTAACTATAAATCTATCACCACATTCAGTCTTTGGAGCCAAAACACTGCTCTAAAAGAATACTAAATGCTATTAAAAACTACACCAATTAAATTGAATGAATAAAAAACTATTAAATTAGTACACCTGTACTGCAAAACTGTAATGACTCAGATGAAACAAGTTTGAAATGTAAGAACAGATTCAACATTTATTCAAACTGTATGGCTTAAACAGTGGAATAACGGTACAACCAGCAAAAGTACCATTGTCCTTCAAGTTTTCTTAGCTTATAAAATCACAAAGTAGAAAAAAATACAACCTGTGCAAATTAACCTGTGGTTGGAACAGACCACAAATTAGATACTATTACATATTTTTGTAATAGTTATATCAAAATGTAACAACCATTTCCTTCTGTTGGGTAACAAAATAGTGTTTGAGGTAGTGGAATAAATTACTTGTATTGCCATCCTTTGCACTCACTGTTTTTTTGCAGACTCTGCATATAATAGATGATGTTTTCTCCTCGTCACTCTTTTTAAATCCAAACCAGTTCCAGATAATGGAGGTGGAGCCTCGTTTAACAACGAGCTCCTCGCTCTCAGATCAGCCTTCCGCCATGTTTGTTACACAAAAACGTAATCAACGGGAATTTATCCTTTTTACCGCAAGATGACAAATTCTTAGCGTGGGGAATTTTTTTGACGGTATATCGTGAACGGTAAAATATCGTCCATTCCTACTCAACAGTCATACTACAAACAAAGGTAAGCCAAGCAATCAACTAAGAGTAAAACCCAGAGCAAGGTCAGTTTCAAAAAACAGGTGAAGAAACACATAGCTCACAAAAGGTAGTGTAACCATAAATTATTTATTTACGGTGTGTCTTGTTGTATCTTAGTGTGTGTTTTTTTGACACTGTATATGTGTGATGATCCCCCACAAAATCACGTGTCATAATCACTATATCTGATTGGATGTTAAGACTATGCTTTGCTGCTATTTGCTTGCTAAATTATTTGCTAAATTTGCTGATTTGCTAATGGCTGGTACTTTTATAGACTGTACGTTGTCTATGTAAATCTTTTTGTGATGTTTGTTAGTGTATTTCTGAACTGTATTTTTATTTTTATCATATTATTTTTATTGTTTCAATGATCGGACCCCAGGAAGAGTAGTTGATGTAACTACATCAGCTAATGGGGATCCAAATCATCAAACACCACAGATAGACATGAGTCTACAAACGCCGTACTACACTGATGCTCATATCAGGATGCAACTCACATGCCAATGTAACACCACATGTTAACTATCATCATTTCCATCACATATGGCCAGTCTGAGGTCTACATGCAAAACTATTACAGCATAATGACTAAACAATCAAACAGGAATGAGCTGATGTGAAGGAAGGGAACAGTACACACCCTCAAACTTCTTTTTATTTTATTATTACTATTTTCAAGTATTTTTATTATATCATTGGTTAATGCTGTACCTGTTTGCTCCTCTTCCAGCAAGCGAAACTAACATGGTTTACATATCGCATTGTGTTAATTAATACAAGTTTAAGATGCTTGGTAGCCTTTTCAGTTGGTTAATTGGACAGTGTTTATGTTAATCTCTGCTAAAGATGTTTTTTACTACTTCAGATTTTTTGCCAGTGTTGCACACTGATAATGTTTGTCACATTATTTGTTATTAACCTCCGTTTATAGAGGACTTGTTTACATCATTGGGCTTCTAGGATTGGCCTGAAATGTTTTTCATTTGAATCTCTAAATGAGGACTTTGCATTTCAGATGAACTTCTAAACCTCCTATAATTTCATGTGATTGTTTTGTTTTGCTGATATAAAGCACAGATGTGTCATATATAAAAGGAGCTTATGGTTAATATTTTGGTTGCTTATTTATAACATCAAACTGGCTACTAAGGACTGAAATGCTTGTGCTCAATGCTTAATATAATGTTCAAATAAGGAAATCTTGGTGGAAAGTGGTGCTTTGTCATTATGGTGTGTTTTATTAAAAGTAGGTCAATATCAACTTCATTAAGTTTGCACAATGCATGGTTTCAAAATGAACTTGCATTTAAAATAATATTTCTTTATCTGAATATTATATTTAACATTCACAATGAGTGCAAAATACATTTTGAAAACTCCCAAATTTTCCGCGTGCGCGCTTTGTGGCCCTCTCCATACAGTCTTTTTGCAGATGTGGCCCCCTGTCTAATCTAGTTGAAGACCCCTGATATACAATGACTCTTTAAACAGACTACTGCAACAATTAATTTCCCGTTGGGGATTAATAAAGTATTTCTGTAGAAATGTGACTACCTGTGAGCCCTCCAAGGCCGTCCTCTGATCAGGAAGCTCACAGCCACCGACCACGGTTTGTAGCATGTGAGGGTCGAAGAGCTCGCTCTGCCGCGGCGCCGACATCTGCAGCTGAGCACTCAGCGGTGCCGAGCCAGTCAAGCTCTGGGACAGGACTGGATCTCCATCTGCCTTCTTCAGCTCATCCATCAAGGATTCTGTTATAGTGACACACTCGTAATCATGCCCGACAGTCTCACTTTCTTCTTCTTTGGGCTTCCCCCCCTCTCTTCCCCCTCCGTCTTTGCCTGGGCTGAGATCCTCGGCCTGGTCGTCGTCTCCGGGGACGGAGGTCATCGCTGCCGTGGGAGAGCCTTGCTGCTGCACCACGTCCATCTCCCACACAGGCTGTCCTGTCAACGGAGCTGCTCTAAGAGGCTCCACTGGACCGGTCTGGGGACTTGGAGCTGCAGCCTCTTCAGTCTGGCTCATGGGTGAATGCTGTTCCTCAGAAACATCTTCTTCTACGTCTAAAAAGAGATTAGATCAGTAAAAGAAAAGCTCATAGAACTTTTAATAATGATGATAAAGGAACTTAATCATTACCAGCAACCAATTCCAAAGAAAACTATACTACTTATATCAACCAAACTAAAGTACCCGGCTGCACAGATATGATCAATACTCGAATTGAGGGAGGATGAGGGGGATGGCATCCCCTCCTGAAATAAAAACGGTCTAAATCATCCCCCCTGTAAAACTGCCATCCCCCCTTTCCATCCCTTATGTCATTTCATCAATGAATGTGGTTTTACTGCTATTTCAACATTAAAAGTAATCACCAGAAAAATAACACCAGAAAAATAACTTATTTGACAATTTTCACCTGTTTCAACTAAATTTTCACTTGAAATAAGTAGAAAAATCTGCCAGTGGGACAAGATTTATCTTCTTATTACAAGCAAAAAAAATCTTGTTCCACTGGCAGATATCTCTACTTATTTTAAGTGAAAATCTACTTGAAACAGGTGAACATTGTTATTTTTTCCAGTGATGAGTCTTGTTTTAAGTGTAATGAGATTTTTTTTACTAAAATGAGACATTTTAACTAGAACTAAGACAAATATTCTTGTTAAGATTTTGAGTTTTTGCAGTGATCCATTTTACTTATCCTGTGAAGGACAGAGTCATATTGATAAGTTCAGAAAACTGTTTTTATTGTTGTGTTTTGATGTATTTGATGTAAGCCCAGTGGATATTTAAAGCTTACAGAAGGCTGCATTTAACTGCTGCTATGTCATTCCTGCAGTATTTCTGCAGGTGTTTTGGTCACTGCTATTATTTGTAATATATTATATTATTTGTAATCAGCACAAAGTATCTATCCCCATATGATAAAAATCCACCATCCCCCTGATTTTCTCTTACAACTCGAGTACTGGATATGATGCTTTACCTGTGAGCTTTGTGTTGGACTCTTTTCTTCTCTGTGGGTCCACTACAGCCTGTGCCGGTGGCTCGTCTGTTTCAGCTCCCCCCTCGCCACTGCTGTCCCCGTTCACGTCCTCGTCGTGCTCGGAGTCACTCGCCTCCCTCAGCGGGGAGAACAGGTGCTGCACAAACGAGTGATTGGAGTCACACTGCCAGACAGCGGCGGTGCAGAAGTTGGCCTGGGGCTGCAGGGCCCGGAGCTGCGGCTGGTGGGGGCAGGAGGACGAGTGCTCCTGGTACCAGCACACCAGGCTCTGCAGGCTGGAGACGCACGGCTTCCTGCCTGTGGGAGGAAAAGACACGGCTCAGGCAGGGCTTCGAGAAATGCTTTCAAAAGTTTGTTGCTTTTTTTTTTAAAGAAAAAAGAAAATCACACTTTTCTCTGTAAAACTGGTCTTCTACCCGGGCTGAAACGTCTTTTGATCAATTATCAATATCTTTGCTGTCTTCATTCAGTCAATTTAAATTCACCAGAGTTAAATCAAAGTTCTGGTATCATCTCCTTATGTGGTTGAGATTAATGATCAATCACTACATATAATTTTCATCCAATCAAACACAGTCCATGACAGATTCTCTCAGCCTGATATAAACTCCTTTTTTTCCCTATTTAAGTGTTAATCATGGCTTGCGTTTGGCTTTCCTGTATATACAGGACTGTCTCAGAAAATTAGAATATTGTGATAAAGTTCTTTATTTTTATGTAATGCAATTACAAAAACCAAAATGTCATACATTCTGGATTCATTACAAATCAACTGAAATATTGCAACATTTTTTGAGATAGGATATTTGAGTTTTCTTGAGCTGTAAACCATGATCACCAATATTAAAATAATAAAAGGCTTGCAATATTTCAGTTGATTTGTAATGAATCCAGAATGTATGACATTTTGGTTTTTGTAATTGCATTACAGAAAATCACAATATTCAAATTTTTTGAGACAGTCCTGTAATACTTTTCTTCAGGGGGTTTCTCACAATTCAACCACAGACACAGAGATGACTGTTTCTGCCCTTTTGTTTTTAAATGTATTTAGTATGTTGTATACTGTCTGATTCATTCAAAATCTGGGGATTTTAGGGGCTCAACACACCTCTTTTCTGTTTCCCCATGAGCTCTGGTGGAATACTCTTCCTGTGATACAGAAAACACAATTAACAACAGAAATATCTGTGCATTTAAAACGTACATCAGCAGTGTCTGAGTGAAATAAAGATGCCAGCAGCTCCGCCAGAGCCTGCTAGGGTTGCCAACTCCCTGAAAAATAAATAAGGGACACCTCAACCTGATTGCCTTCACCTTTCCTGGCGTGGTGAATCCTGGATCATATATATATATATATATATATATATATAAATAAAATGTTACTTTTTTTTTTAACTTATTTACACACACACACACACACACACACACACACACACACACACACACACACACACACACACACACACACACACACACACACACACACACACACACACACACACACACACACACGTGTTACTGCAGGGTTAACTATTAAATTAATGTAATAATTATATTTTCCTCTTGTCAGTTTTCTATTAATTCTATCTTATTTCTGTTACTATCTCGTTATTTCAGAAAAACAGAGCAGATTTTTTTTTCTCAAGTGAATGCAATACGCTTCCGTACTTTTCAGCTCAATACTTTAGTTTATAAATACGGGACGATTCCGTTTTTCAAGGGACGACTGGCAACCCTGGAGCCTGCTGTCATGTGAGTGCCGGGCGGAGTCGCACCCGCAGCCCTGCCGGGGCTCGTCCCCGTCCCCGGGCTCGTCCCCCTGCGTTGCGTGCAGCAGCAGCAGATACTCCGCCAGCCCCGCGTCGCTCAGCCGGGCGCGCCGGCGCAGCTCGCTCCAGCGCCGGTGCGCCTCCCCCAGGTACACCCGCCGCACGTCGTACTTCTTCCGGGACTCGAGGCGCCGCTGAGCCCGGTCGGAGTCCGTGAGCCTGGGCCGCCCTCTGCAGCGCCTCGGCGCGGCGGGGCTCCCGGCTCCGTCCGCGGGACCCTCCGCCGGGCGGTGCGCCATCTTGACGTGTCCAGCTGGAGACGCCGACGTCCCCGGAAGTTGAGTCAAACATAGACATAAAAACGTAGACGCCCCATCGAGAGCTGCTGCGATACGTCAACGACGCCGCCATATTGGATGAGGCAAGACTGCGCTGTAAACTAATAGAGTGAATGGATTTATTCATTCACACACGCACTAATATACTTGGGAAACAGTTACGCACCAAATATAATATATTTAATTTACTCAGATGGCAAAAATAAGAACTTTATTGATCCCACAAAGGAGTAATTCATGTTATATCAGCTATAGAGAACAAGGTAGTGCCGAAAAACAATATATATCCCCCCCTCACAAAAATAAGAAAAATAGAGAAACATATGTTCTCATCAACAAAACAAATTTTGCATTTTTCAAATAACAAAATAACATATTTGAACCATTTTTCAGACAATAAAATTACATTTGAACCATTTTTCAGACAATAAAATAACTGAAAACAATCTGAAAATGGTTCAAATATGTTATTTTGTTACTTGAAAAATGTTAAATATGTTTATGTAAAATTTGTTTTGTTGATGATAAAATATGTTTCTCTATTTTTCTTATATTTGTGAGGGGGATAGATATTGTTTTTCGGCACTACCTTGTTCTCTATAGCTGATATAACATGAATTACTCCTTTGTGGGATCAATAAAGTTCTTATTTTTGCCATCTGAGTAAATTAAATATATTATATTTGGTGCGTAACTGTTTCCCAAGTATATTAGTGCGTGTGTGAATTAATAAATCCATTCACTCTATTAGTTTACAGCGCAGTCTTGCCTCATCAGCACTACCTTGTTCTCATGAATTACTCCTATGTTGGATCAATAAAGTTCTTATTTTTGCCATCTGAGAAAATGATTTGGTGCCTATTTCCCAAGTATATTAGTGCGTGTGTGAATGAATAAATGAGACGTAAAACGTAAATTTCTTTGTAGAAAGGCGCTTTAAGAAAATAAGTCAATTTACTTGTATTAGTTTACAGCGCAGTCTTGCCACATCCAATATGGCGGCGACGTTGACGTATCGCAGCAGCGGGCAAAACCACTCGATGTGGTGTCTACATATATATGTCTATGGTGTCAAACCGCACGGGAAGCACTGAAAACACGAGTTTTCTGTCACTTTCCCCCAGTAACTAGCTCGTTAAGAGACTGTTGGAGATGTTGGATCCACCCCCTGTGCATTAAGTCGCCACACAAACCAAGGATGCCACGGAAGAAAATAATTATAATAATTTAAAAAGGGTTCCCGGAGATCTACTGCGGAACCTTACACCGAGTAGCACGTTTCCCCCCGGAACGCAGCAGCGCGCACACCAGCGTGCAACATGTAAACAGAGGGGAGAACCTGCAGCCCGGCGGGAATAACTCACTCAGCTTTGGGGCAATATTACAATATCAGTCATGACGGACATTTTAACGCTTGTTTTCCAGTCTTTCGTGTCAGAAACGTGTCCGCAGACGGAGCCTGCGTCCAGCGCCGCCCCCGCCTGCAGCACCCTGGTGGTGGGGGAGCAGCGGCTGAGCCGCCCCCTGCTGCTGCTGGCCGCCGTCACCGCCGCCTCCCAGCTGGGCGTCAGGGTGCTGTTCTTCACCCACACACAGATCCAGAGCCTCCCGCCGGCCCTGCAGAGGAGTCTGCCCAACCTGGGGCTGGACGGGCTCAAGGTAGAGCCGAGACTTTGTAGAGTAGAGACTTTGCTTTGGTCGAGGGGGAAAGTGCAGCTTCATTTTTTTTAGCATAGAATGTCTTTATTGTCATTTGTACGTTGTACAATGAAATTGGATGCAATCTTCTTTAAGGTGCATGGTTTAAAAAAAATAAAATATTAAAACACAAAAACTATAAAAATAAATAATCTCTAAAAGGACACAAACAGGAAGACAACATACAGTCTTCACATTTGGCAGGTATTGCAGGATTCTATGGCAGGTATTGCAGGATTCTATGGCAGGTATTGCAGGATTCTATGGCAGGTATTGCAGGATTCTATGGCAGGTATTGCAGGATTCTATGGCAGGTATTGCACGATTCTATGGCAGGTATTGCACGATTCTATGGCGGGTATTGCACAATTCTATGGCAGGTATTGGACAATTCTATGGCGGGTATTACACGATTCTATGGCAGGTATTGCAAGAATTTATGGCGGGTATTGCACAATTCTATGGCAGGTATTGCACAATTCTATGGCGGGTATTAAACGATTCTATGGCAGGTATTGCACGATTCTATGGCAGGTATTGCACGATTCTGTGGCAGGTATTGCACGATTCTGTGGCAGGTATTGCACGATTCTGTGGCAGGTATTGCAGGATTCTATGGCAGGTATTGCACGATTCTATGGCAGGTATTGCACGATTCTATGGCAGGTATTGCACGATTCTATGGCAGGTATTGCACGATTCTATGGCAGGTATTGCACGATTCTATGGCAGGTATTGCACGATTCTATGGCAGTTATTGCACGATTCTATGGCAGGTATTGCACGATTCTATGGCGGGTATTGCACGATTCTATGGCAGTTATTGCACGATTCTATGGCAGTTATTGCAGGATTCTATGGCAGGTATTGCAGGATTCTATGGCAGTTATTACAGGATTCTATGGCAGGTATTACACGATTCTATGGCAGGTATTGCACGATGCTATGGCGGGTATTGCACGATTCTATGGCAGGTATTGCAGGATTCTATGGCAAGTATTGCAGGATTCTATGGCAGGTATTGCAGGATTCTATGGCAGGTATTGCACGATTCTATGGCAGGTATTGCACGATTCTATGGCAGGTATTGCAGGATTCTATGGCAGGTATTGCACGGTTCGGTCAGTATTGCACATGGAAAAAGTCAGTTTAAGTATTTAGCAGTATTGAGTGAGGTTATGGCTCTGGCATAGAAACTGTTCTTTGGTCTGTTTGTGCGTGATTACAGTGTCCTGAAACGTCTGCCTGATGGCAACAGTTCAAAGAGTGGGTGTCCGGGGTGAGATGGTCCTTGATGATTTTCCTCGCTTTCCTGAGACACCGGGTGTTGTACAGCTCCTCCAGGGAGGGGAGAGTGCAGCGTGATGTAATAATAAAAATGCCCAAATAAACCGATTCAGACACTGTTTGTAAATTAGTTTTACATATTACGCACACAAGTTGTAGTTTTTTCCGGGTAGTGTAGTATTGTACATATTGTACATCCCTATACACTGGCCACTTGTGGTGTCAGCAGTACTCAAGTTGTAAAAAAAAAATCAGGGGGGGGTGGTGGATTTTATCATATGGGGACAGATAATTTATGCTGATTACAAATAATATAATATATTACAAATAATAGCACTGACCAAAACACCTGCAGAAATACTGCAGGAATGACATAGCAGCAGTTAAATGCAGCCTTTTGTAAGCTTTAAATATCCACTGGGCTTACATCAAATACATCAAAACACAACAATAAACAACACTTTTCTGAACTTATCAATATGACTCTGTCTTTCACAGGATAAGTAAAATGGATCACTGCAAAAACTCAAAATCTTAACAAGAATATTTGTCTTATTTCTAGTTAAAATGTCTCATTTTAGTAAAAAAAATCTCATTACACTTAAAACAAGACTCATCACTGGAAAAAACAAAAATTTTCACCTGTTTCAAGTAGATTTTCACTTGAAATAAGTAGAAAAAGGCCATCTCTGAGTCGTCAGTGAGGAATTTATTTGGGACTTATTTTAATAGGATGTGAAAGCCCCACAGAACTAGTAAATAAGACAGATGCAGCGATCCTGAGCTCACAAAGAGATTTCCATTACAGAATTACGCCTGTTTTATTTATATTTTTTAAATACATTCAGTTCACCTTGGGGATGCAGGAAATAAAAATTTTGTTGCTCTTGTCTAAACTTTATTAAGACATGTTGCTCTCATAAAATTTGCTGATATATTTCATCAAATAATAGACTCACTTTCAGTATCTGATCTGCTTGCTGTGTTCTATTGTGAATAAAATGTAGGTTTGCAGTATTTGTAAATCATTGTCATTTTATTCTCTTTTTTATGTACACCTGAGTGTCACTACATTTATTTTTAATGTCTTACTGACATTATTATCTGCTAATTTATTTTGAATTAATTTTTGTCTGTATTTATTTTCAAGAAAATCACATTCCACTATCCCCGGACGCTGGAGGAGCTGCTGCTTCAGGTGTCCAGCCTGCACGAGTCCCCCACACCTCCTTCTCTCATCATAGTTGACGGACTGGAGGCGTTTCTGTGCGGCTCTGCCGGCGGCAGCCACGGTGGATTTCACTCAGGAGAGCAGTCCGGCTCCGCACACTTGTCTGCACTGCTTTGTGACACCGCTGCTTTTCTCACACAAGTCCTGGAACAACGGGGGTCGAGCTCAGGGCCTTGCCGCATCATCGCCTCTTTCCTGTCAGAAGTGGACACTGAGGTGGAGCACAAAAAATCCTCTGCCGCAACACCCGTCCTCGAGGTGCTTGACCGCTACTTCCAGGTGCGCTGCACTCTGGACCAAGACAAAGACGATCAAGCTGCAGCAGTCGCAGTGCAGGAGTTGTGGCACATTTACCTTTCTGGAAGAGGAATCACAGAGGCCTCTTCTGCCAGCGAGGGTGCTGATAGCCCAGGTGTAGCTCAGGAGTGGGAGCTTCTACTTTTTCCTGATGGTTTAATGGAGTTTAGGTTAGTTTGATAAAGTTAAGCAGTGGAAAATTAGTAGCAACTGCCAAAATTATCGAAGATGACCACTTAAGTTTGAGATGCATTTAATGAGTTTGAAGTTTGATAACATACTGTAAAGATATGCTAAACACACAGGCTTTTGCACAAAAATGTTTACAAGATTGTGTTTAATTTAAGTCATCTCCAAAGTTTTGGCCCAAGACTATTTTTATGAAACCAAAGTTATAACGGAACTCAAAAGTATTAAAAATACACAGTGTCTTTAAAAGAAGCATATTTGTATCTCATGTTACTCCTTTTCTTAAGTTTGAGATGTTCTGCATTTAATGAGTTTGAAGTTTGAATAACATACTGTAAAGATATGCTAAACACACAGGTTTTTGCACAAAAAATGTTTACATGATTGTGTTTAATTTAATAGTCATCTCCAAAGTTTTGGCCCAAGACTATTTATATGAAACCAAAGTAATAACGGAACTCAAAAGTATTAAAAATACACAGTCTCTTAAAAGAAGCATATTTGTATCTCATGTTACTGCTTTTTTTACATTAATAAACACATTTAAAACATGAGACTTCAGTGGCTGATATCACAGTTAAAGTAATTTATTTTACAATTTTGAAAAAATTATTAAAAAGAAAAACAAACAAAACAAGGATATGCTGCAAGACTCTGGTCCACTGGTCTTCCTTGGCACTAAAGAGGGGCAAAAAACACAAAAGCATTCAACTTTAGGTCTATTATTTATAATTAGGGATGGGAATCGAGAACCGGTTCTTGTTGAGAACCGGTTCCCAGTGTTTCAATTCCTTGGAATCGTTTGCCTTTTTCCCAAACGATTCCCTTATCGATTCCTGCTGGGCGCGAATGACGTCACCACGCACGTGGCGCAGCGTGCGCATCCGCGCCCAGCAGGAAAACACGGGGACAAAGCGGCATAAACGCTCGAAAGTTTGGTTACATTTTACCAAAAAGGATGACAACAGGGCGACAATTCTTGCAATGTGGACATTTCAACAAAGGAAGGAAACTGTTAGGACTCGGCCGGCTGATGCGCTGGGAGCGCGGAGTCAGCCTGCATGTGGTAAGGCTGATTTATGGTTCCGCGTTACACCAACGCAGCGCCTACGGCGTAGGGTTCGCGGCTACACGCACCGTACGCTGCGCGTCGCCGCGTACCCTACGCCGTAGGCTCTGCGTCGATTTAACGCGGAACCATAAATCATGCTTTAGAAGAGCTGCGCTCCGGCGGACAGCGGAGCTCCTGACACAGCTGCAGCTGTCGCTCATCTATGGAGAAGTTAAAGAGCATCTAGCGCTAGATTCTCCTTTCATCAGCAGGGAAGAGTATCAGGCCAGAATAGATGAATGTTACCAGCAGTGACTAAGTTTGTAGTGTTGAACATGTTACTGGACATTCTTGTGTAATTGCTATAAAATAATTTGTTGTTTTTCATTAATTTCTACAGAAGAATATTTATTTTATTATTATTATTTTATATTGAATACATATTTTACTGTATATTACAAATAATTTTGTGAGGACCCCCTGGCACCATCGAGGAGCCCAAGGCTGGGGGCGTCTTAAGACCTCATTATATTTTTTTTGTTCAAAGATATAAAAGTTTTATATCTTTGAACAAAAAAGATCAGAGAAACAAAGAAATTGAAACAAAGAAACAATTTTAGTATCAACTTTGTTTTATTAAAACAAAGTTGATACTAAAATTGTTTCTTCTCCTTTTTTCCAAATGAGAATCGATAAGAGAATCGAATCGATAAGCAGAATCGATAAGAGAATCGGAATCGAAAAAATCTTATCAATTCCCATCCCTATTTATAATGTATGTGGCTATGAAAGAGATCAATCATATGAACCATCTCTAAATGGTGAATTGACCCTAAAACTGATGTTTTTCATATTGCATGAACACCTAACCATAATAATCATGCACTCTTACAGCACACAGGTAAACTGCTGTGTTTGTTAATATCCTGCAAGAATGCGTAGTTGAAATGATTTCCACCTGTAGATCGGGGACCTCATTCTCTCTTCAATATGTACAATTTAGTGTGAAGAAAAACTTCGTGGACAGTTTTTATTCTTTATTAATTTCTGTATTTTCCTTAAAAAAACACTTATTTTCAAAGTAAAGGCATCAACACATCATATTACTTTGAATACTTCAGAGATTAAAAAAATTGAAATATGTATATCTGTTTAAAGTACATTTATACATGTCCATGCCAGCAACGAAAAAGGTCAACATTTGATTGATACAATGCAAAAATATATATGTAGCATAACAGTAATAAAACTACTATTTAGAAAAAAAGAAATGCAGACATTATTAGATTTTTTGCTATAAATCTTTGTATCCCTGTTCATCATACGCTTTTTAAAAAAAAAATCAGCATTGCTCATTAGTGTACTGATATACTTGTAAGCACTTTAATTTCATTTACATGGCATTTATCCTGCAGCACAAAAGCAAGCAAACACAGAAAGTATATCGAAATTCTTAGTTTCAAACAGCACTTGGTTGCCGTTTTGCATTGAGACGCTATGCTCGATGAGCCCGCTAGGTGGCAGTGTGGAGTAAAAGTAAAAGCAGTAAAGAACATTATCAGCAGCTACAGTTACAAGAGAGGGCATATTGTTTTAGAGCCTCGCTACGCAGCCTACAGTAACAGTAATGTGGTAAAATAATAAAGGTAAAGGTTTTGTCTTTGCAGAATGACAAATATCTTACCCGGGGTTGCATTTTTAACGGACACTGAACTGGCTGTGGGGGTCAAGTAAAATGTTACAGGACCGTCTCAGAAAATTAGAATATTGTGATTTTCTGTAATGCAATTAAAAAAACAAAAATGTCATACTTCTGGATTCATTACAAATCAACTGAAATAGTAAAGAAAACTCAAATATCACATCTCCAAAAATTAGAATATTCTGGGAATCTTAATCTTAAACTGTAAGCCTTGATCAGCAATATTAAAATAATAAAAGGCTTGCAATATTTCAGTTGATTTGTAATGAATCCAGAATGTATGACATTTTAGTTTTTTTTATTGCATTACAGAAAATAAAGAACTTTATCACAATATTCCAATTTTATGAGACAGTCCTGTATTTGTTTGTTTGTTTTTCAGGATAAGTAACGACAATATTCCAATATTTTTGTTGTAGTCTGTAAATCCCACAAGGGGACCGGAAGCAACTGTTAGTTCACCTGTGGTTTGAGAAATGTGGTGCCTGTGTGAGCATCCACAACCCAGCTTTAGTTACTGCACCTGAAGTGGTCCACCTTTTTATCTAACATCATCATCAGAGCTAAAGTTTTGATTGGCCTAGTAGTTTAATTTGTCTAAATACCTTGAAAATTATTGACATTCCCATTCTATGCAGCCTGATTTTTGTGTTTGCCAATAATCAATTGTTAGGATGCTAGCCAAGATTGTACACAATCATATAACAAACATCAGCGTTGTCATTATAAGCGTTTGTTGAAACTGGTACCTAACAAACTGCTCTGCTGCTAACACAGCTGTCCTATGTTCAATGCTGTTTGAAAAAAACAGGGTGTTTGGCGCAGAAATAAGATAAAACATATCAAGCTTTAGACAGGAGGGCTTGTGTTTGGGTTGTTGGTTATCTGCCTCGCTCAGGAATTTCTTGACAATAAGAATGTTGTTATATCAGTCTCTTATTTCGCGACGTTTGCATGTGTAAACTTCATAGCCCTTGCAACGATTAAGCTGAAAAGCGGAGCACATTTAGCACAAACATGTATACATCACTGTAAAAAGACTCGAGGAAGTCGTCCACTCCAATTGAGAAATCTTCACCTCATGTCCAGGATGCAATATAAATGATTGCTGATTATCAGTATTGGGTGTTAAGACATTTTCTTTGTAAGTGTAACCTTCTGTACAGATCTGATGCATCCAGAGGACCCTTATGTTTCAGTCCTTTAGCTTACACTTTGGTATCAACCAGCTCCTTTTTCTTAACAGTTGATGGGAGGCTGTAGCTACAGCCTTGGGGGGAATATCCAGATACTCTTCATAGAGCTTGCTTAAACCCTCTGTCCATGTGTGACCCTGTCCATTTCGACTGTCAGCCGTCGTCATGGATGGGGTACTGCCCCACTTGGCAGAATCTCCTTTGGGCAGGGATCTGATTTTTGTAGTCATTAGCGTAGACAACCACTTTGCCTATGTCATCGACTCTGCTCATGGGGCTGTAATCTATTGAGACGCCAGAGTCTGCCACTGCCATGTAGGTGTACTCAGGACCTTTGGACGTCCAAACGTGGTTTGGGTACTCAAAGCTGGACTGGGATGACAGACGACCTGACCCAGAGCTTTGGGGCACAGACCCGAGGTCGGAGTGAGATTCGCACAGTGCTCTCTTTCTGGAAGCGAAAAGAACCTCCAGGGGCGAGGTTTCCTCAAGGCTTTCGTCCAGGTGGTCGTCCTCACAGTGGTTGTTGGCGGTGAGGGTAACGTAGGTGTCTTGAGACTCCAGTAAAGACGACTGCGAGCAGGGGACCGGATGCTGCTGCAGCGCTCGTAGGCGATCCATCAACCAATGGTTGTGTGGTGTGGCTCCCCACTCGTCCGCCAAGCCTGCATCCCCTCTGTCCAACGGCGCTCTCTCAACCAGTCCTGCCTTCACATCCTTCTCCTCATTTTTGACAGCGGTCAAAACTTGAGAAGCCTTGGGTGGAAGTGGTGGCAAGGGAAGAGGGGGGCAAAGGCTGAGTTCAGAGAGTACTTCCAGGGGACAGGGGCATTCTTCGGAGTAGATGAAAGCCGGCGTCAGCCACAAGCCTCCACTGGTCTGCCCTAGCCACTCCTGCAGGGAAACACCAACAGTTAGGAGAGCAATGTCCCAGTCAGAGGTGTCAAGTAACAAAGTACAAATACTTCATTACCTTACTTAAGTAGAAATTTTGGTTATCTATACTTCACTGGAGTAATTATTTTTCAGACGACTTTTTACTTTTACTCCTTACATTTTCACATCTGTACTTCTTACTCCTTACATTTTAAAAACAGCCTCGTTACTCAATTTCATTTCGGCCTTTAAAAAAAAAACTATCCAGTTAAATTGCTCCATCCGGATAGAGTGAATTTGGTTGTGGTTGTTTCAGATGTTCTTGTCCAGTTTTGTTCTTACATCCGTTCCCTCAGATTCCTGCAACTAAACTTGGATGTACATTCCAATAAAGGTTAGGAGAAATGATAACATGCCTCTGAAGTTTGACTTTTTGAACCATTACAATACTTATAGGCAACTAGTCATCATATCTTCTGCTCTCTGAAACACATGTTAATGCTCAATAGTACACATATATGGTTCTTTAATATATTTACATTATACTAAGATGCATTCATTTTCAATGGCTTTTGTCCTTAATGGCTTTTGTCCCCCTTACATTACTTTTGTCTCGTCTGGGGGTAAGGTGTGGACCCAAACGCAGGAGAGCAGGAGGCAGGAGTTCAATGAAAAAAGGATTTATTTAACAAAAAAAGCCAAACTAAAACGCTGCAGAGCAGGATCAAAAAACTCAAAGAAACAGGGATCAAAACTTGGAGGAAAACCGTGGCAGGAAACATGGGGAACAAACAGTACGGTCCAACAGGGAACAAGGGAATGACAAGACCAGATATACACAGGGGATAACGAGACATGACGAGACACAGGTGCAGACACAATCAGGGCAGATGGGACACAGGCGGGGCAAAACAGAAACTAAAAGCTGGGGGGAATGTCAAACCCTGACAACTTTTACTTTTACACTTTAAGTAGTTTTTAAACCAGTACTTTTATACTTTTACTTGAGTAAAAAACTTGAGTTGATACTTCAACTTCTACAGGAGTATTTTTAAACTCTAGTATCTATACTTCTACCTGAGTAATGAATGTGAATACTTTTGACACCTCTGCCAATGTCCCAGTAAGCAGGATTCAGCTGGGAGCAGCCTCATTTAAGAGTAGGACCGCACAGAGATGCTATCGTGTTTTGGAGTTTGTTGTCACGTTCTTACCTGGAAGTCCCCGTCATAGACGGTAAAGAGATCTATGAATTTGCTGTCAGGAGTTGGAATGGTCGGCCAGACCTTCTTCAAAATGAACCTAAAATGTAAAAAAGGTAAATTTACAATATGTATACAATCCTTAATTTGTCTCTGCGATGAGTTTTTAAGATTCTTACAACAGCAACAAACATAACTGTGGCTACAGAATCGGGTGTATCTGTGTGTGATAGTAGTTCACTGACCTGTGATGAGATAGGAGAATAAAAAGACACAGCAGGACAAGAATGAAGGAGATTATGAAAGTCAGGGACACGATGAGTGGGTCAATATCTGGAGGAGGCACAGAAAGATAAGCCTGTGTGAGACCTCTGAATATGTAATATGAAAGAAACGTGGCGCCACACACAGTTTAAGGACATTCCTTTGCCCCTGTCTGGGAATACAGTGTGTGATACAGTTTTCAACATATTTGTATGAATAACCACCTGCTTGCAGAGTTTCCATGAACACCGGGTCACTCCAAACACTCCAATAGCCATTGTAAGCGATCCCATCCAACTTCACGCGGACTTGTACCCTGTAGTTTGTGCCGGACTGAAGGCCTCGCAGAATCAACTCGGAGCATGCTTGCCCCATCTCCACCTGTGAAAAGATCACTTTCTTAATCACGCATGCACCAAATCTGTCATTTAAGTCCAACATGTTGGCCTTAAACAACTATGCTCAGGCGTAAACTGACTTGTACCTTCATCATATTCAGTACTTGAGTTGTAAAAAAAAATCAGGGGGGATGGTGGATTTTATCATATGGGGACAGATCATTTGTGCTGATTACAAATAATATAATATATTACAAATAATAGCAGTGACCAAAACACCTGCAGAAATACTGCAGGAATGACATAGCAGCAGTTAAATGCAGCCTTCTGTAAGCTTTAAATATCCACTGGGCTTACATCAAATACATCAAAACACAACAATAAAAAACAGTTTTCTGAACTTATCAATATGACTCTGTCCTTCACAGGATAAGTTAAATGGATCGCTGCAAAAACTCTAAATCTTAACAAGAATATTTGTCTTATTTCTAGTTAAAATGTCTCATTTTAGTAAAAAAGTAGATTCTCACTTAAAATAAGTAGAAAAATCTCCCAGTGGAACAAGATTTTTTTGCGAAAAAATAAATATTGTCCCACTGGCAGATTTTTCTACTTATTTCAAGTGAAAATGTACTTGAAACAGGTGACAATTGTCAAATAAGTTATTTTTCTGGTGTTTCTGGTGATGACTCTAAATGTTGAAATAGCAGTAAAACCACATTCATTGATGAAATGACATAAGGGATGGAAAGGGGGGAGGTCAGTTTTACAGGGGGGATGATTTGGACCGTTTTTATTTCAGGAGGGATGCCATCCCCCCTCATCCCCCCTCAACTCCAGTACTGATCATATTGCTACGTGAATGCCATACCTGCCCAACCTGGCTGTCCGCGGGAGCGTAGATAACTTCATATATCATGCTGTCATCCAGGTACTTGAGAGGAGGCGGCACCCAGCTTACGTTCAGCTGGCCTTGCTGACCCGTCGAGCTCACTGTCACGTTCGCTGGAGGGTTCAGAAGAACTGCGAGACAAACAAACATGCTTGTTAGGAAAGGCTGTTTCCCAGAAAAGACAAAAAGAAAACCGTCATAGTTTATAGATGTGTACGTGCAGCATTTCAGCTTGAAACATCGCTGAATAAAGCATCATTTAAATGTTCTGGCAGGAGAAGTTAGAGCTCAGTTCTCTCACTGAGCGACAGAAAGTGGGGGCATAAGATTATAAGAGGGGAAGAAAGAAAAAATGCAAAACTGTTCAATTGTTAAGATGTGTTTATATTAATTTATGATAAAAATGTGTTGAGACAATTAACAAAGAAAAGGGGAAATTCAAACTGCTGGTAGAGAAATAAAATAAGATAGCATTTGAAAAATAAAATCTATTTTATTTTTTATTTTAGTCCTTCTTTAACCTAATAAGAGAAAATAATATGTGTAATTCAAGTTACACATGTTAAGTGGCAAATATTTTTGAAATGTACTTTGTTTAATATAACAGTCAGATGCAGATGTTGATACAACTATGAGGCTACTTGAATATATACACATATATATATATATATATATATATATATATATATATATATATATATATATATATATATATATATATATATATATATATATATATATATATATATATATATAATATATATAATGATGTTCTGGACCTTCGCTTGAGTAAATTTTCTCTAAATGGACCTCTTAAAGTTTTAGTTGAATACCCCTGCTGTACAGTGTTAATATTTAATGGGCCACTCTGTACTGAAAAAATTGGGCCCCAAGGTCAGAAAGGTTAAGAACCCCTGATTTAAAACAAAGTTTTGCTTAATTTTCAGAAGATTCATAGGCGTTATTAGCATTCATTTGTAATCACGGTTACACTCACTTGGTACATGTGAACATGGACACTCATTTTTTGGTGATTTTTGTCACTGAAAGCGACCGCGTTGTCACTTCATGAGGCACAGTCAGCAGTAAAAAACACTTACAAACAAGCTCGAGCAGAAGGCTGCGATTGAGGATCAACATTCCCTCTTTATGAACCTGGATGTCCATCTTGACGAACATCTGAACCCGGGGCAGATGGCAGACGAACAGCCTTTTCCCGCCTGCTGCGGGCACGACCTCCAGCGGGCACGTGCTGCTGTTTTCATTTCTGTTGGGACAGAGGACGACAGGAACGCTGAGGGCTCACCAGGGCAACATCCTATACTCACGTATACTAAAGCACAAGCTTTGTTCCATGTGCTATGTGTGTCTTTGGAACAGTTTAACATACTGATTTTTAATCATTACTCTCCTCATACAAAGTGTTTTTAATCCATTAAGTAATTACTAAATCTCCTTGTTGCTCACCCTGAATAGTTTCATTCATATGCACAAAGAGTAAAAGAGAAAAAACACTATATGACTGATAAGTGAGACTTACTGATACTTGTATGTGAAGGAGTATTGATCCACAGAACCAGCCCGCTCCTCATCTTCCGCCCAGAAACACGTGAACTCATTCTTTCCTTCGCCAAAGCACTTGGGGTTTTGTGGTTCCTCTTTCAGGAGGATGGACACTAAGCAGATGACAACAGGAAAGCAGGAACTCACCATGTGAACGGCATCATTATCTGTCTGAAATCTTTTTACACATACATACACACGCACACCAAATAAACTCACATAGATGCAAACACACACGCAAAGATTATTTATTCTTTTTGATTCTGACACAACCATGGGTGCAGATCCCGGGGGGAACGGGGGGGACATGTCCCCCCCAATTTCTGAAAAACATGAATTGTCCCCCCAATAAAAATACCCTAAATTATTGAAAATTGATCAAATGTATTTTCGGAATTAAAGGTTGAATATGTAGAATATTTATTAAATTATTTATTAAAAATATATTTCTAAAAAAATAATACATCCACGGTGCATTTTGAGGTGTACAGAATGAAAGTATTGCTACTCCATACATTTTTTTTTTTTAGTCTGAACTAATATTTTTTAAATTTTTGACGGGCTCGACAATGACTTTTTGTCAACGTTCTGTTTACATTCGTACCTGCCCGTAGCCAACATGTGGCTCACTTCTCTCTGTTTTCCTGCCTCCTCCCGGTCGTATGCGTCTGTTTTCAACGAAGCCTTTTCAATAATCAATTGGTGGATCAATGGATTATCATATACCTGTTAGGATGGGTGTATTTGTGTAGTCTTATCTGTCATAAACACGTAATTAAAATCACGTTGGTGTCCCCCCCAATCCTGACATCGGATCTGCACCCCTGGACACAACAATTCCACTCTAGTGACAACCGCGGTTGAATTGGTTTGATATTGGATATTGGATATTATGAATTCAACACCCATAAAACTTGTGATACATACCACTGATTTTGGTCATATTGCTTGTGATGTGTTCATGGTCATCTAGACTATATATCACAAAACAGTAATTATTAAAAAATCATATATATGGGCTGATTTAAAAATCATACATATGGGCTGATTTAATGTGGTTTAATGAATTCAACACCCATAAGGTCATATTGCTTGTGATGTGTTCATGGTCACCTAGACTATATATCACAAGAGAGTAATTATTATAAAATCATATTATGGGCTGATTTAATGAGGTTTATTGAAAACAATCGGTGTTATGTATCACAAGTTGTATGGGTGTTGAATTCATAATATCCAATATCCAATATCAAACCAATTCAACCGCGGTCTAGTGACACTGCAGAATAAGTCTTATTTCTAGCACGGGTAAAAAGTGATCCTACCTTTCTTTTGGAAAGCCAGGGCGCCTGGAACGACTGGAGTCGCTCCCATGGCGCGCAGCACCAGGTAAAGTACCAACAATAGGCTCAGGTGATCACATATCATCCTTTTGTCCTCTCTGTGAACAAAAAGACGTGGATCCTCGGCGGCCCGCCTGCATCACTGGACAACAAGCCGTCAACACGCTCCGCGGCTCCGCGGCTCCGCGGCTCCGCGGCCAGAGGGGGAGATGCTGGAGATACCGCGGCCGGAGCAACGCACTTACGCGCCTGCGGGACAGAGATAAGGGGCAAAGCGGAGATATTTACTTTCAGCAGCCAGTGGAGGAGAGAGGTGGGGCAAAAACTGAACTTTTTACGCTCTGAGTAGTGAGTGAGGGGCGGGAATCGGGCGCTCATTGATGTTTACTATTTCTTTGACGCGCCGGAAAGGAATTGCGTAAAAACGCATGCGTAAAGATGGATGGATGGATTCATCTTTATAGATATATTTGCCAGCCGTCCCTTGAAAAACGGAATCGTCCCGTATTTATAAACTAAAGTACGTACCGTATTGAGCTGAAAAGGGACGCACTTTGTCCCGTATTACAGTGAGAGTCAAAAAATAGTCACAAAATGCCAATGAAAAATGGCTTTGAGCTGTTGAGTTCATAAGTTAGTTTTTTCTGTTTTACTCCAACTGTAGCTACAGTCATGGCCTTTGAGGCACAAATATATTGACCAGTTTTCTACAGACTTTTTGTTTGCACTTTTGTTATTGCACTAAAAAGGTGCACTATTACAGAATGGATGTTCTGCTTGTTTTCTATTGTTTTATATGAATTTATAAAATTTTTGGTTACAAGGACAGGTTTCTGTTTAAGAAAGATACTTATTTTATTCAGTTCATTTTGTTATTTTGTATTAAAGTGAATTGCGGGATAATAATTTGTTTTCCATGTGTTCATGTGCATAAAAATATGAATCTAATTCAATTCAGGTTCGAGTCAAAAAGTTAAAAAATCGTTTCACTCACAAAAAAAGGGACTAAAAAAATTCACCACGCCAGGAAAGGCAATCGGGTTGAGATGTCCCTTATTTATTTTTCAGGGAGTTGGCAACACCATAGATATAGATAGATAGATAGATAGATAGATAGATAGATAGATAGATAGATAGATAGATAGATAGATAGATAGATAGATAGATAGATAGATAGATAGATAGATAGATAGATAGATAGATAGATAGATAGATAGATAGATAGATAGATAGATAGATAGATAGATAGATAGATAGATAGATAGATAGATAGATAGATAGATACCACCATGTGGATGAAACTGTCTCATCCCTGGAACCTGCAACAGAAACCACAGCGCTCCCCCGTGTGCCAGCAGACCTAAACAGACCTAAACGGTTTCTAATCTCTCCACCACACCCGCCTGTCCCCATCGTTTCAGCAGCTTTATCAGAGCTGCAGGCAACTATGTTTCTTCACTCCTGATAAGAACCCCCGGGGGGGGCGTATATATTGTCCCACCCCCGTTAGTTTAAATGCAATCCAGCGCGTCTTTGCATCAGTTTGAGTGAAAGGCCTATTGATCTGAAGAAAAGCTTTCGTGCACTTGAAGACATCCTGCTAAATGTGAAACGGTTGAGGGGTTTTTCTTGTGATGGCTGGCGAACTGAGTCGTGAAGGAGATCCTTGCACGGAAAAAGTAGTTGTATCTGCAGGTATGGTGGCAGGAAGAAGAGGAAACCTGTATTCAAGTGGTTTCTCTGTTTCTGCAGATAAAATGCGGAAACCCTGGCCTGATGTTTGAGGTTAGGGTGAGGATGTTCGGCCATAAATTACGCTATAAATACAGGACTGTCTCAGAAAATTAGAATATTGTGATAAAGTTCTTTATTTTCTGTAATGCAATTAAAAAAAAACAAAAATGTCATACATTCTGGATTCATTACAAATCAACTGAAATATTGCAAGCCTTTTATTATTTTAATATTGTTGATTATGGCTTACAGTTTTAAGATTAAGATTCCCAGAATATTTTATTTTTTTGAGATAAGATATTTGAGTTTTCTTAAGCTGTAAGCCATGATCAGCAATATTAAAATAATAAAAGGCTTGCAATATTTCAGTTGATTTGTAATGAATCCAGAATGTATGACATTTTTGTTTTTGTAATTGCATTACAGAAAATCACAATATTCAAATTTTCTTGGACAGTCCTGTACTGCCATTGCTACAGTGAGCCGGATTTATGCAAGGATATTGACTGGTAATGATGCACTCCCTTTTAATTAATATAGCCTTTATTTTTTCCAGACACTTTAACATATTCCATGTGCCCTTATTTAAGATTCCTTTTTCAAAACAATGCTTTCATCAAACACAGTCACAACCTAATAGGAAAGGAGGGATTGATCTGATCAATAACAACATTACAATCAAATAACGTTATGGGCCTCATACAAGTAAAGATATAAGCATAACAAAGAGAGGAGATCCCTGATACAAATGAGTTTCTACGATAGCATCAGTCATTAGTTTTCAACATCATACTTTACAGAGATTCAAAAGTCAATAAGCCACATTTAGTACATTCAAGCTTTTCACTCCTCTAGCGACAGTCAGACAAAATCTGCACTCCGATGCCTCAGAAATCTGGTTTAATACATTGCAAAACTGTACAGGTGATGTAATAAAAGTAGTGTTCGGGGCCAGTGATCGTCCACATGACCTTAGATCCTTACATTAAAAGCTCACAAAGGTAGAGATGACATGATCACATCAGCTGAGACATCCGTAAATACAATATACAGGACTGTCTCAGAAAATTAAAATATATTGTGATTTTCTGTAATGCAATTACAAAAACAAAAATGTCATACATTCTGGATTCATTACAAATCAACTGAAATATTGCAAGCCTTTTATTATTTCAATATTGCTGATCATGGCTTACAGCTTAAGAAAACTCAAATATCCTATCTCAAAAAATTAGAATATTCTGGGAATCTTAATCTTAAACTGTAAACCATAATCAGCAATATTAAAATAATAAAAGGCTTGCAATATTTCAGTTGATTTGTAATGAATCCAGAATGTATGACATCTTTGTTTTTTTTAATTGCATTACAGAAAATAAAGAACTTTATCACAATATTCTAATTAGACAGTCCTGTACACCACACACGTTTCTGCAGGGCTTCAGCTCAGCAGCATCCCATTACCTTGATTGTACAGCAGCTAGGGTTTATACTGACAGTTACTCGCCAGCACTCGGACAGCGCCGGTTATTAATCATGTGACAAAAAAGGAAAAGGACATATGATGCAATTTGTCTTTTTTTTATCAGGAAACACCTCTCAGAAAGCCGAGATTCACAGAGAGATATAAAAATGTAATAAAAAGGGGAAAAAATCCTGTTGAATGTACAATTAACCTATAGCAAGTAAGTGGGATGAAAGAACAATCCTTCAAAGACAAATATTGCAGTAATGCAGAGGTGTCTTCAGTATTCACATTCATTACTCAGGTAGAAGTATAGATAGAGTTTAAAAATACTCCTGTAGAAGTTGAAGTATCAACTCAAGTTTTTTACTCAAGTAAAAGTATAAAAGTACTGGTTTCAAAACTACCTAAAGTATAAAAGTAAAAGTAATGTAAGGGGGAAAAAAGCCATTGAAAATGAATGCATCTTAGTATAATGCAAATATATTAAAGAAACATATATGTGTACTATTGAGCATTAACATGTGTTTCAGAGAGCAGCAGATATGATGACTAGTTGACTATAAGTATTGTAATGGTGCAAAAAGTCAAACTTCAGAGGCGTGTTATCATTTATCCTAATTTTTATTGGAATGAACATCCAAGTTTAGTTGCAGGAATCTGAGGGAACGGATGTAAGAACAAAACTGGACAAGAACATCTGAAACAACCACAACCAAATTCACTCTATCCGGATGGAGCAATTTAACTGGATAGTTTTTTTTAAAGGCCGAAATGAAATAGAGTAACGAGGCTGTTTTTAAAATGTAAGGAGTAAAAAGTACAGATAATTGCGTGAAAATGTAAGGAGTAAAAGTAAAAAGTCGTCTGAAAAATAATTACTCCAGTTAAGTATAGATAACCAAAATTTCTACTTAAGTAAGGTAACGAAGTATTTGTACTTTGTTACTTGACACCTCTGCAGTAATGGGGAATAAAGTCACACTCGGCACCAGCCGACTGTCTCAGATCAGTGTTCTTCCCTTTCTGAGTACACACACACACACACACACACACACACACACACACACACACACACACACACACACACACACACACACACACTGGGCTACACATATACAGAGCAATAATTATGACAAAAACAAGTGAAACATGATCGTTTAGTAAATAACAGTTATTATGACTGGTACAGTGCTGCAGAACTCTGCGTGTAGAAGAGAGAGGATGTGTTAAAGAAAAAGGACAACAGGCAGTTGGTGTGACCGAGTTCTCCCAAACGGACCTTCCCCTCGGCCGAGGCCGGGGCTCGACGTTCACGAGGCAACGCGGGCTTTCAGCTGAAAACACAGCTCAAGGAAATTTTTAAGGGGATAATCATTAATGTTTTGATCATTATACTTCCTAATTTAGATAAGAACAGACCCAAACAAGTTTACATTGTAGGTTTCAAGCTTTCAGAAGGAGATCTTAACTCTACATGAACCCACATACCAACACTTAAATTGACACATTGTTAAAACCAGGACTGGAAAAGTCTGAAAACAGTTACTGACATAGTTTTACATGATCCTGATATGAGCTCCCCTCCTTCGGCTAGTAGGACAGGGCAAATCAGATATGGATAGACAAGTGCAACACTGCAACCGCCATCTGCAGCTGCTCCAGAGCCAGGTCTCCACACTGCAGGACAGCTTTCATTGTTTTGAATATAAAACAGTTGCTAATTGACGAACATCTAGTCCACAATAGCGAGGGTCCATCTACAGGACTGTCTCAGAAAATTAGAATATTGTGATTTTCTGTAATGCAATTACAAAAACAAAAAACATTCTGGATTCATTACAAATCAACTGAAATATTGCAAGCCTTTTATTATTTTAATATTGCTGATCATGGCTTACAGCTTAAGAAAACTCAAATATCCTATCTAAAAAAATTAAAATATTCTGGGAATCTTAATCTTAAACTGTAAGCCATAATCAGCAATATTAAAATAATAAAAGGCTTGCAATATTTCAGTTGATTTGTAATGAATCCAGAATGTATGACATTTTTGTTTTTTTAATTGCATTACAGAAAATAAAGAACTTTATCACAATATTCTAATTTTCTGAGACAGTCCTGTATGTGAAGTTGCATTAAAAGTTTCTAACCGAGTACGGTTACGGAGTACAGCCACCTCTTTTTCTTCTTAAAATATCGAACCAATAACTTGTTTCTATTCCTAAAAAATAAAATAAATATTGAATATCCTGTAAATATCAGTTGTTATGGTGGAGGTGGGTAAGGAAAAGTTTAAAAAAACAGGAGGAAACCGTAGACCTGTCTGCGGGAGGGCAGGGGCCCAAGGGGGTGAAGAAGTCTCATGCAGATCATTATAACTGATCGGTTTCTGTGCAGCGCTGGAGACAATGCAGAGCGTAGAAGAAGAGAAGAGGCCTCCTGCGAGGCCGAGGCGCAGAGAACCAACAGTTCTTCACGAGTATCTGCACGTCGGCGTGTTTGTTGGCAGGTCCAGGCGGTGCAGTACGGGGGCCGAGACCCGCCATTGCTGAAAATTAAAGAAACGCTGCAAATAAAAAGAAACGCTGCTGCAAATAAAAGAAACGCTTTGCAAATAAAATAAACGCTGTAAATAAAAACAAACGCTGCTGCAAATAAAAGAAACGCTCCAAATATAAAGAAGCTGCAAATAAAAAAAAAAACACGCAAATAAAAAAACCACAACGGAAGTTAATTACCGGGGACTATTTTTGCTGATGCATCAGTGTTTTTTACGTGAGAGGAGAAGAAGAAGACGAAGAGGACGTAAGTGAAAAGGAAGAAATAAGAAGAGCGAGGGACAACAAGAACAACGAACGAGAAAAAAAGTGAAAAAGTTAGTGTTCAACGTCGCTACGTGTAATTTTTAATGTGCAACACCGGTGCATCGGCAAAAATAGTCCCCGGTAATTCACTTCCATTGTGACTTTTTTATATGCGTCGTTTTTTTATTTTATTGCAGCGGGGTTTCTTTATATTTGCAGCGTTTCTTTTATTTGCAGCAGCGTTTGTTTCTGTTTGCAGCGTTACTTTTATTTTCAGCAATGGCGGGTCTCGGCCACCGTAGTACAGTGGCTGAGACCCGCCATTGCTGAAAATTAAAGAAACGCTGCAAATAAAAAGAAATGCTGCTGCAAATAAATGAAACGCTTTGCAAATAAAATAAACGCTGTAAATAAAAACAAACGTTGCTGCAAATAAAAGAAACGCTGCAAATATGAAGAAACGCCGCTGCAAATAAAAAAAAAAAAACATGCAAATAAAAAAGCCACAACGGAAGTGAATTACCAGGGACTATTTTTGCTGATGCATCGCTGTTTTTTACGTGAGAGGAGAAGGAGAAGACGAGGAGGACGTAAGTAAAAAAGGAAGAAATAAGAAGAGCGAGGAATAACAAGAACAATGAACGAGAAAATAAGTGAAAAAGTTAGTGTTCAACGTCGCTACGTGTAGTTTTTAATGTGCAACACCGGTGCATCGGCAAAAATAGTCCCCGGTAATTCACTTCCGTTGTGACTTTTTTATTTGCGTAATTTTTTTATTTTATTTGCAGCGGGGTTTCTTTATATTTTCAGCGTTTCTTTTATTTGCAGCGGCGTTTCTTTTTGTTTGCAGCGTTTCTTTTATTTGCTAAGGGTTTCTTTTATTTGCAGCGGCGTTTGTTTCTGTTTGCAGTGTTACTTTTATTTTCAGCGATGGCGGGTCTGGGCCACCGTAGTGCAGGGCTCAGCAGGAGCAGCCCCCCTGGCTCTCTGCAGGCGAGTCTCCGGGCCCCTGGTTCCGGTGGTTGGTGATGATGTTGGAATCTCCCTCCATGCTCTCGTTCATCTTGTCACAGATGACGTCCACCAGGCACTCAAACACCTGCTTCACGTTGATGTTGTCCTTAGCGCTGGCCTCGAAGAACTGGAAACCTGGGTGGAGGCAGCGGCAGAAAACAGGATCTCAGTGCAGTGAACTCACACGTTAAAGGGATGTAATCAGTACTCGAGTTGTAAATAAAAATCAGGGGGGATGGTGGATTTTATCATATGGGGACAGATAATTTGTGCTGATTACAAATAATATAATATATTACAAATAATAGCACTGACCAAAACACCTGCAGAAATACTGCAGGAATGACATAGCAGCAGTTAAATGCAGCCTTCTGTAAGCTTTAAATATCCACTGGGCTTACATCAAATACATCAAAACACTACAATTAAAACAGTTTTCTGAACTTATCAATATGACTCTGTCCTTCACAGGATAAGTAAAATGGATCACTGCAAAAACTCAAAATCTTAACAAGAATATTTGTCTTATTTCTAGTTAAAATGTCTCATTTTAGTAAAAAAATCTCATTACAGTTAAAACAAGACTCATCACTGGAACAAACAACAATTTTCACCTGTTTCAAGTAGATTTTCACTTAAAATAAGTATAAAAATCTGCCAGTGGAACAAGATTTTTTTGCTTGTAATGAGAAGATAAATCTTCTTCTTCAGATTTTTCTACTTATTTCAAGTGAAAATCTACTTGAAACAGGTGAAAATTGTCAAATAAGTTATTTTTCTGGTGTTATTTTTCTGGTGATGACTCTAAATGTTGAAATAGCAGTAAAACCACATTCATTGATGAAATGACATAAGGGATGGAAAGGGGGGATGGCAGTTTTACAGGAGGGATGATTTTGACCGTTTTTATTTCGGGGGGGATGCCATCCCCCCTCATCCCCCCTCAACTCCAGTACTGGATGTAATACTCTAAGGGAGATGTATTTATTTTATTATTATATTTATTATTCTTTTATTTATTTTACCGAGCTCCTCCGCCAGACGTTGACCATCCTCCGTTGGAATAAGCCGGTCGTCCTCCAGGTCACACTTGTTACCGATCAGGATCACCTGAGCGTTGTCCCACGAGTACGTTTTGATTTGTGTTGCCCTGGTTTGTCCAAAAAAGGAGAAAAATAATAATACTGATAATAATACAAATATCTGTTATTTCAGGATTTTGATTTCGTGAAGAAAAATATTTGAAATATTTCCCTCAAATAAATTTAAAAAGACACATGCAAGTATAAATCAGAAAAGTTTGAATAAACTAAAATGGAGCGGTTAATTCATTTACTTTGAATTAAGTGTCTTTGCAGATAGTTTTAATCCAAGATATTTGATTATTTTTTGCTGATTCATTTCTAATAAACGTCTAATAAATACATTTCTAATAAACTTCCATTCATGCAGTTCTCCAGGTTTGTAACAGGTTCCAGAAGATTTGGACGGTAAAGCCTTAATCACTTTGCAAAGTTTCAACTTCTAGTCACAACTCTTAAAGGACGCTGTAACGTAGAGGAAACCGAGCGCTGAACCGTTTCAGCAATCAGGACCGGAGCACTGACTTTTCACAGACAAACATCACCCACAGGTAGAATAAACTCCCAACCACAAACTGCAGGACACCAGGAAACAAATAATAACTCAGTTTGCATGTTTACCTGTGAAATAACAATTTGCAAACAATCTCAAACTTGGCACATGTTATATATATGGATGGGAATTGATAAGTTTACGATTCCATTTTCGATTCTGCTGAACGATTCGGTTCTTTATCTGTTCCCTTAACGATTCTCATTTGCCGAAAAAAGGACAACAATGGGGCAAACGGCACTAATATGAAAGGCCGTGTTCGTTAGTTAATTAGTTACCTGCAGTATTCTTAGCTAAGGACATGCTGACGTTGTTGCTGCTGGGTTGAGAATTATTGACGTTAACTGTGTGTTTTTACATGTTGGTAGTATTTCCTCCTTTTGACGAAATATTCACTTGTCAAGTATTGAAAGTTTCCTTGTTGTGGTATTTTTTACTGAAATGTACCAGACTTTCGAGCGTTTTTATCGCTTGGGTGTCATGTTTAATATTGACTGCTGGTTGTGTGCGTAACCTACGCAACATGCATGATCACGTCATTCATGTCCACTGGAATTGCAAAGGGTATTGTTTACAAAATTTGCAAACGATTCCAAGGAATTGAAACACTGAAAACTGGTTCTGAACAAGAACCAGTTCTCGATTTCCATGCCTAGTTAAATAAGTAAAATGCAAAACCAAACATGTATCCAGACCCAGATGTTTTAAGTAGCACCTTTGAGTAAAAATTTGTATTACTTGGTTCTCCAGTCACACTGAGTGGCTTTTTTATGCTTTCAAACAATCAAGCAAATGACGCATGTGACCAAATACATGAACTCTGACAGGTTTGATCATCTGAGCAAATCCTTGACATGACGTTTGCTGTGATTTGATGCAATATAAATCTGAATGCCACTCACCAGTCCTGCACGGCGTTGAAGGATTCCTGGTTTGTGATGTCATACATGAGCAGGAAGCCCATGGCTCCTCGGTAGTACGCTGTAGTGATTGTGCGGTAGCGTTCTTGACCTGCTGTATCCTGCAATTACACACACATAAAAACACATTCAGAAACAAAACACATTCAGAAACAATGGACGTTTATTTGATAATATGCTTCACTACTTTCTTGTGGTCTACTACAACGCTGTTCCTCGGGGCGCTAGTCTCAGGTGTTACCCTGCTCTAACACACCTGCAGGACATCAGTGGGCCATTGACAGACTTGAGTCGACCCTGGTGATGAGAGGGGTGCATTCAGCTGTCTTTGAGCAGGGAAACTTCACGCCATAAAACAGTTTCTTTCCGACTGCAGCTGGCTCGTCAACAAGGCCCCGGACCCCCGGTCCCCCCTCTCCCCCGACTACCACAGACTGTCCCCCCACCCCACTTTACGTTGCATTAACGTAAAGACTCCAATCCTGACCTTATGCACATCCTGGGTCACTTCCGTACAGACTGATTACTCTGGCACTTTAAAACCAACATGTTGTACATGATTTTCCTTTTTACTTTATATATATATTTTTTTTATTTCACCTTTATTTAACCAGATAAAAAGACCAATTGAGATCAAGACCTCTTTCACAAGGTTGACTTGGCCAAGGAAGGCAGTAGCACACGTCCACAAATAACACACAAATAACAGCAATCACGAAATAAACATTAAAATGAGAATGCAAACTGTTTATATCTCACTTAATATTATTTGTTATTTTGTATTGCACCAATCACCACAACAAATTCCTTGTGTGTGTTAAAAAACTACTTGGCAATAAACTTCTTTCTGATTCTGATTCTAAAACATGCAGCCTTACTGGTCTAATACACGTTGTTGTTCAGTATTTTCACCACAAAGGGGCAGTGTCGAGCAAAGTTTAACCGTGGCCCGCAGCACCAATAGTCGTCTGACATGTCAGCTTTAACTTACCAATTATTTAGCTCAGGTGGAGCAAACACCTAAGAATTAGAATAAACCATTGTTTCATTTCACACTTTAGTTCAGAAACATCTGTCAGCATCAGAGGTGGACAGTTATTTTAGGTGGGATCATACAGATGTCTAGATCAGTGGTTTCCAACCTTTTTTCCTTGGAGCCCCCCCTACTTGTGTCTAAGACCAGCCAGGCCCCCGACCCGCACGTACTAGCAGCAAAATAGTCTTTAATTGAAAAAACGAACATTAATTATGTTTTTTTGATACATTTCTCTTTGGTTTACTCTGTATACATATGACATTTTCTCCAATGTCACCAATGTATAAAATACGCACAAAAGGACATAAAAGGACATAAAAATATTTCTGAAAAATGTCTCTTTTAATATGAGACCAACATTGTTTTACATTTTTCCTTTAACAACCTGTTGGAGTAGATTAAATGTTGAGTAATGATATAATAATAAGGAATAAAACCATTTCCTGTGTTTGTCACCAGTGTATAAAAAACACAAAAAATATTCAAGACATTCATAAATTATTCCTAACAATGTCTTATGAATGACTCATTCGCAAATATAATTTTTACAACTGCATCATTTCAAAGCCCCCCCCCAGAAATCTCTGGCGCCCCCCCAGGGGGGGCCCGGACCCCAGGTTGGGAGACACTGGTCTAGATTACTGTATTTTATTCATTGTTTCCTTTTTGAAAAAAATAAAAGTTTGTTCTGTATTCACAAATCTGTCATATACGTGTCATTGACACCAGTTATCAGGTTTAAAATCTGTCCCTATAGATATCCATCTAAACCTGTATATATTCATAGTTATCTAAGAAGGAACATTAGCTCCTGTGTGCTGGGAAATACAAGTGAAGCTGTGATTATGTTTGCTGAAGCTTCCGTGCAGCTGTTCTCTCAAAGTGTCACTCTCCTACGACACATTACAGACCAGAAAAGGTCATTTGACCGCAAGCACTTCTCAGGAAACCAGGAATACTGGCTTGAATCAATAAGTGGACATCCGCAGCTGATGCAGAGATACTAGTCAGTCAGAGAAGGTGTGGCCGCCGTGCACGGACAGCCTTCAGCCACACTGAGCCATCTGTTTACTGGAAACTCCTTGGCAAACGGAGGCTGAGGGAAATGTTCCAGAGAAGGGCTCAGTAACCTGGACGTAATAAGATCAATAAGATGGACTGAGTTGGTGGAGTAACTCACAGTTACTAAGTAACCTAAGTCCTTCTCTTGCATCAGTGCCCTACGTGCACGCTTCAGTGTTTGTCTGGTGTTTTCCTGGTTTTGAAGAGGAGGAGGACTGGATTGTCCGGGTAACCTGAGGCCAGAAAGTGTTATGAATCTTCCATTACAGCCAAAGCTGCAACAAACCGTAATAAGTCTTTGCATTAACGTCTCTTGCATCAGTCTTCTCAACGGAGACAGCAGAAAAAAACTTTGGCTTGTTTTTTGATGTTTTAGGGGCAGGTTTCATTAGTTTAACCATTTACTTTTTTATTTAGGTAAAGCCCAAACTCTTATATTCCAGTCTGATCCACTGAGATATTATCATACGTTTTGCTGGATAAGGAGCTAACTAAACAAATGGCCAGTTCTCTGGTGTGACTACGAACAATACCAACAATACCCGATGTGTGAACGTGTGACGACCAGTGCTGGAGTTGAGGGGGGATGAGGGGGGATGAGGGGGGGATGGCATCCACCCCTGAAATAAAAATGGTCCAAATCATCCCCCCCTGTAAAACTGCCATCCCTCCTTTCCATCCCTTATGTCATTTCATCAATGAATGTGGTTTTACTGCTATTTCAACATTTAGAATCATCACCAGAAAAATAACACCAGAAAAATAACTTATTTGACAATTTTCACCTGTTTCAAGTAAATTTTCACTTGAAATAAGTAGAAAAATCTGCCAGTGGGACAAGATTTATCTTCTTATTACAAGCAAAACAATCTTGTTCCACTGGCAGATTTTTCTACTTATTTCAAGTGAAAATCTACTTGAAACTGGTGAAAATTGTTGTTTTTTCCAGTGATGATTCTTGTTTTAAGTGTAATGAGATTGTTTTTTCTAAAATTAGACATTTTAACTAGAAATAAGACAAATATTCTTAAGATTTTGAGTTTTTGCAGTGATCCATTTAACTTATCCTGTGAAGGACAGAGTCATATTGATAAGTTCAGAAAAGTGTTTTTTACTGTGTTTTGATGTATTTGATGTAAGCCCAGTGGATATTTAAAGCTTACAGAAGGCTGCATTTAACTGCTGCTATGTCATTCCTGCAGTATTTCTGCAGGTGTTTTGGTCAGCGCTATTATTTGTAATATACTATATTATTTGTAATCAGCACAAATGATCTGTCCCCATATAATAAAATCCACCATCCCCCCTGATTTCTTTTTACAACTGGAGTACTGGTGACGACACACAAGTAAGATATCAGATCCTCCTGCACGGATACGCTGACGTACATAACGTGTGGATGTGCTCACGTTGAGTGTACAAAAGGTGTGTGTGTTTGCTGAGCGATCTGACGTGTGTTGCTGTGGACAAAGAGGAAAGGATGTAAACAATCTGTGGACACACTGTGGACACACTGGGCATATGCTCGGGCTCTGCAGATCCAGTGAGCGAGGGCCATGTGGCTCCTTATCAGAGCCTGTTTCCATGATACACACAACAATAGCAGCTGCCTCATCCACTAAACTCCTGCTTTCACAGTACCGGTGATGTCTCTCACAGATGGCAGCGGACACATTTTAACATTCAACAAGTCTCAAAGGGGGTTATAATTATTACTGACCAGAGGTGGGTAGTAACGAGTTACATTTACTCCGTTACATTTACTTGAGTAAGTTTTGGGAAATTTTGTCCTTTTAGGAGTAGTTTTGAATCACTATACTTTTTACTTTTACTTGAGTAGATTTGTGAAGGAGAAACTGTTCCTCTTACTCCGCTACATTAGGCTACGTTGAGCTGTTACTTTTCTTTTATCCCTTTTATCCGCATACGCGTCAATCTCATGACATCACTGAGTGATTCTTTGGGAAAAATGTTTGTTTTTGCATGTTTTGTCACATTTACACAGACTCAAACACACACAGAGTTTCTATGAGTTCATGGGCTTGTTCTAGTTCTGCCTGGTTAAAAAAGAAAAGTACAAAGGCTTGAAATTTTGTGCTACTTGTGCTTAATTTATTTTTTTATTCTGTTATTTTATTTATTTTATTATTTATTAAAGTACTTGAATTTACTTTAAGATTATTTTAATTTAAGCTATTTTTTATTAATTTTAATTAATTTTATTATTTTATTGATTTAATTTGCCTGAAGATGATTATTTTGTACTTTTGTCTGTTTGAATGGTTGTGTTAAAAAAATAAATCAGACGTTACTCAACACTTACTCAGTACTTGAGTAGTTTTTTCACCAAGTACTTTTTTACTTTTACTCAAGTCATTATTTGGATGACTACTTTTTACTTCTACTTGAGTCATATTATTCTGAAGTAACAGTACTTTTACTTGAGTACAATTTTTGGCTACTCTACCCAGCTCTGTTACTGACTTAATTATTAACCTATTTTGACCCGAGGCGATCAATGTTTTCTGCTTTTCAGGAAACCTTAAGGTTTAAGAAGCCATTTTTAAAGGCAGCCTGAGGTTTGGCCAGGTTACCAGCATGTGAGGACTCCTGCTACTCCGACATGCCTGCTGCTCCCACACCCTCTAAACACACTGCCACTGGCACGCCAATATATCTTCATTGTGTCTCCGGGAGATGCTGATAGGGAACTTCCTCTGCTTCCTGAGCGTAGGAAATACCAGGTTTCTTTGTCATCGGGTTGTGCCAGGCACACACACACACACACACACACAAGGTGGCCGGCTTTTTAAAAGAAGATGCCGTACTGGTTCTAACTCCTGTTCAGCTCTGATCTCTGACGCCACACACCACTAACATGCACGCCATTTACGAGCCACGTGTTGGGTCAGGTCGGCGACGGCGTGTGTGCTTTGGCGTGGGCTCCGCCGCTGCCGATGATTCATTTCGGTCCCTGTTTGTGTTTGGTTCGGTGGCTCACTCACTGTTGGCTCAGATGAATCATCTGTTTGAGCAGCCTCTCACAGGAGGGTTGACAGAGACGGATGCGGAGGGGAAAGGTGGTCTGGAAAGTGTAGTGCGTAATCCGCTTTATAAATATCATGCTGCATTCATTGTAATAGTTTTTTTTAATAAACAAAGAAGCAAAGAAACAAAGAAACAATGTAAACAGTAGTTTGAGAGATCCTCGTGTTCAGGGTTTAGTTCAGGACTGGTAATAGGATTTATGTTGATTGTTTGTACCACCACTGCATGGTGGCTGAGCATAACAAGTGCTGCCCGACTTATTGTTTTATGCCAACAGGAAATGAGTGGAAACTTAATTAAAGACTAGAGGGACATTAAGTACACACAAGATGAGGACGCACAGCTTTAAACGCCTGTATCTGCCATTTCAGAAGGACTGGTACATGTATTTTACATTCTTAAAGTAAGTTCCCTCATTGTACTCATTATAACTCCAATAGCTTAGAATATCATGAGAATAAAAGCTACTTTCATACAATAGAAGTAGAGGATGCACTTATTCAGCTGCTTGAACGTGGGAGCAACACTTCCACACTAAGAAGTGGAAGTTTATTTCGTTTATTCGTTTCAGCGAAGCAGAAATTTTACAGCTGCTCAGAAAAAGGTGCAAACGTGTAATTCCTTGTGCTTACTCTAAACCAGGGATATTCAATTGGTGACCCGCGGGCCACATGCGGCCTGCCAGGAGCTTTTATGTGGCCCCTGGTCATATTTCAAAAAAGGGGGTGTTTGTTGAAATTTTATTTATTTTTTTTTATTGGTATTTTTTTATAATAGTGATGCACCGAATGTTCGGCCGAAAATAGCAAAAAAAAACACTATCGGTGTTTGGTGGAATAAGTGGGGAAAAAACCGAACAGTTAATAACAGCTGGAGTGAGGGAGCAGTGTTAAATTCAGTGCATTAAAAATAATATTTCTTTATCTGAATATTATATTTAACATTCACAATTACTAAATCTGGAGACAATTAATACATAATTCATATGTAAACTAGATATATTCAAATGTATAATACAAATGTATTATATTTACATAAGTCTTCGTCTTTGGGTGCAAAATACATTTTGAAAACCCCCACATTTTCAAATTGTGCGGCCCTCTCCATACAGTCCTTTTGCAGATGTGGCCCCCGGCCGAATCTAGTTGAATACTCCTGCTCTAAACTTTTTACTATGTGCACGATGGGTTGAACCAATAACTAATAACTGGAGGCTTTACCTCAGCTGTTGTCCCAGTGAACATGCTTGTGACTGGAATCTCTAAGCTGAAGTCCAGTATGTGAAGGGAAATGCACCGAGCACTCAGTAAGTTCCTCTAAGGTGGAAAAAATTAACTTTATGGAACTTGGCTGGTCCCGAAAGACTTCTGTTTCTCCACCTTGTGAAGCCCCGGAGAGCAGGAACCTGCACCACACCTTCTCAACGACATGGATCCATCTCATTCAAGCTTTTCTGGTAATGTTTGGAAGATGCCCGGTGAAAGGAGGAAGTACGAATGTGAGAATCTTTCTTGAAAACACGAGGAAGTCATGCTTTCTGCACTTAGACGATGCACAAGATAAGCCTGCACAATGGCCAAAACCACAGGAGCAAACGCCACCTGCCAAGGGTTTCAGTCAAGTCTTCTCAACACAGACAGTAAAACTGTCCTGATGTCAACGGACATATCATGTTATCACTTTCTTGTTTCAATCAATGTGAATTCATACATAGTCTGCAGTGGATGTATAATTCGGTGATGAGCCAGTACAATACCACAGGTCAGAAGCAGAAAAACACCTCAAATCCACTCACCCAGATCTGCAACTTGATCCTCTTGTCATTGCGGAAGACAGTCTTAACCTTAAAGTCAATGCCCACGGTGCTGACGAAGGCCGAGGTGAAAGAGTCGTCGGCGTAGCGGAAGAGAAAGGAGGTTTTCCCGACGCTGCTGTTTCCAATGATCAGCAGCTTGAACATGTAGTCGAAATTCTGGTCGGCCGCATCCTTCTGCGAGGGCTGCTGCTGCAGCCGCGAGTCATTAGATGCCATCTAGAGAGAGACAGGAGAGGGGTAATCCATCTTAAACATTAGGATGACATGAAGCATTTATGAGAACATCTTCTACCAAAAGCATCTGGTGGAACTAACATTTACAATTGCAGCAGATAAATGGACTTGCTCCTCCTGTACTGAACCAGTTTATAAAGGTGGCATCAACATCCAGCAGCTAGAGGAGATTGTGTGGTCCAGTTTAGGAAAAGTGCTTTTAGCCAGTCTGCTTTTTCAATCATGGCTGCTCGTGAGTGGAACTTCATACCAACTGAGATTAGAAACCAATCCAATTATTCTTTTAAATTTTATCTAAAAAAGTGGATAATTAGTGGCCAAGGCTTCAACATTACATTTTAGTGCTTAATTTTCCTGCTTGCTGCCCTGCCTGTCATGTTGCCTATTAGTTTGTTTAGTTACACTGTTGCTTTTTGTGCATGGCTGTTTATTCTGTGTTTAGTGCTTTTGTCTTGTTTGTTTTTGACCTGTTAGTGTTACTGTGTCTTGTGTTATTAATGTTGATGTTACTGTTGCTGCTTCATGTTGTTTCTGTTCTCGTTTGTAGCAATTGTCTGTTGTCGAGCTTATGTTAACCTGTGTGTGTATTAGGGCTGGGGCGATATGGACCAAAGTTATATCTCGATATTTTCTAGCTGAATGGCAATAGTCGATATATATCGATATTTTTTCTGTGCCATAATTGGGGTTTCCCCCAAAGCATTATAGCATAGCATCTCTGTTATCTTCATTTTTTTCTGAGGCAAACCCTTAAAAAACAGTCAGTTTTAATACAAAGCCTCGTGCCAAATGTCACACAGGTTCCTTTATTAACAGAGGTCTGCACAATATCAAAATGTATAAAACAAATTAAATAAAAATAAACTGCCTGCATATATAGAATAAAAATGCTTCTTGAATAAAATAAAAGAAATATTCCTTTCCTGCATAACAATTAAATTAAAATACACTGTGCAATTAATACAATGTAGACAGTAACAGGCAGACTTTTCCACTGAGGTTGACAGTTGTGCAAATAACAAAACATTTATGCAAATCTCAAATAAAACAAGTCAATTTGTCACAAAATAAGCTATATCACAATCATTAAAAAAAAATCTTAAAAAAAAAAAAAAAAAATCGATATAAACGATATTGTCTCGTACCATATCGCGCTTGAAAATATATCGATATTAAAATCTCGATATATCGCCCAGCCCTAGTGTGTATGTATTTTAGCTTAGTCTTTTACCTTTTAATCTTTATTCTGATGTAGCCTTCTTATTTGGAAATGTTTTATTGATTATATCTTAATAATTTTTCTTTTAGGTTGACTATTTTACACCAGTCCAGGGACAGCAGATGTAAAATAGCCTTTTTGGCTAATTCTGGCATATTTTACATTTGTTTAAATGTATTATTAATGTGCATTGTCCCTGATAACTAAACCTTTAAATAAATAAATAAATATTACAGTTGCTGTAGCTGTAGCTTGGGTCGGCAACAGCCACAGTGTGACCCGTGTCCACTAAACGCAACAAATTGATACATTGCATGGATCCATTTGATTTTCTGTGGAGGGCAAAGGGGCGTGGTCAATGCCCACGCAAACCGTCTTGGGAAGGCGACGTATCCAGGTAGCGTGTCACCCAACCAAAGGGGAGGTTGTTCCCATAATGTCATTGCATTCCTTAAAAAAACTCTTCAAAATTAAAAACAATCACAAATCCCAGTGCACTATACAGAAATTGCATAGATGCAACGTGGTGCACCATAACAGATGAATAAAAAAAATCTGTTTAAAAATAGAGAAATGCCGAAAATCTTCACTTTGAAGAAGCTTTTTATTTTTGTTGCTGAGCAAGAGAATTGAACTGCAGGTTAAATTTGTGGTGAAAGTACCGGGAGGGACTGGTTGAGTTGAGCACCAGTTTACAAGTGGAGGCAGCCGGTTGGAGAGGATGAAGAGGAGAGGTCTAGGAGGTGGAGTAGGGGGAAATGAGGAGTAAAATAGAGGCTTTGACCTGTTCTCCCTCAGTCATCATGAGGAGCGTGAGATCCCCGGGAGGTGGGATGGACGAGCTTATAGCAATGATAGGAAACAGTATGGAAGTAGTAGTAGGAAACAGACTGCGTTTATATGCAGTCAATAACCCTTTTAAAACCTGAATATTAGCAATAACCCGGTTTTGCACGGCCATGTAAATACCAATAACCCCTTTGAATAACCAGAATTTGCTCATATTCTGGTTTTTAAAAAAGGGTTACTCCTTTTAAAACCTGAATATTGGGTCATGTAAACGCCAAACGGGATATCCCCATCAAACGGAACAGGAATTTGTTTTCTGCCCATGCTCTGTTCACAAGGAATCCTGGTCTTTTGAGTCCAGGAAGTTCTTATAAACACGGAGAAATGCAAGACCAGGAGGAGACTAATCACTTCATAAATGTAATGAAGGATATGAACATTTCTGCATTTGTAGATGGTAGAAAGTACCGGGATAGAAGATTTACAAAAAGGTGAGCGAAAAGTTGCGCGAAGCTGCATTTGTTTTGAATTTAGATACAGGAAGAAGAAGCAGAAATGACGGGAATTGCGTCAGGACGTTCTCCGTGCATCGCTGGTTTGATCCAGATATCCCAAATGATTAATTACCATGTATACAGGGATAACCCTGTTTGCTCACGCATGTAAACGGAATATTCAGAATGTTTCAGTAACTAGAATATTAGCAATAACCCGAATTTTGACTGCATGTAAACGTAGTCAGTGACAGTATCGTGTTTTCCTGAGACATGGCTGGGGAGCAAGTTCTGGACTCCATCCTCTCTCTGGAGGAGATGATGATGATGCAGGTGAACAAAACATTTCAGACGGATGGACAGAAATGCGGTAGTGCTGGCAGTCCTGAACGATAGTTGATATAATGTTAGAGACGTGACTGTGAAGGAGCACCGCTGCACCCCAGGTGCTGAAAAGCTGGATCTGAGTTTAAGTGCGTGCATCTACCGAGGGTTCACCTGTGTTACCTGGCAATGCTGCACGTGACACTTTTAGGAAGTGAAATAATGCACAAAGATACAAAGAAGACAACTGCCAGACTGCAAACATCCATACATGCAAAGATGATATATTAGTAGTGGAGAGTTTAACCCTTGTACTGTCTTTGGGTCAAATGACCTAATTCTCTTTCCTCCTGCTCTGTCCTTCCTTCTCCCTTCCTCTTTTCTCCCTTCCTTCCTTCTTTTCTCCCCTCGTACATTCTTTCCTTTGTTTCTCCTTCCTTCCTTCTTTTTTCCCTTCTTTCTTTCCTCCCTTCTTTCCTTCCTTCCTTCCTTCCTTCCTTCCTTCCTTCCTTCCTTCTTTTTCACTTCCTTCCTTCTTTCCTCCCTTCCTTCCTTCCTTCCTTCCTTCCTTCCTTCCTCCTCCCTCCCTCCCTCCCTCCCTCCCTCCCTCCCCCCTCCCTCCCTCCCTCCCTTCCTTCCTTCCTTCCTTCCTTCCTTCCTTCCTTCCTTCCTTCCTTCCTTCCTTCCTTCCTTCCTTCCTTCCTTCCTTCTTTTTTCACTTCCTTCCTTCTTTCCTCCCTTCCTTCTTTCCTTCCTTCCTTCCTTCCTTCCTTCCTTCCTTCCTTCCTCCCTCCCTCCCTCCTTTCCTTCCTTCCTTCCTTCCTTCCTTCTTTTTTCCCTTCCTTCCTTCCTTCTTTTTTCACTTCCTTCCTTCTTTCCTCCCTTCCTTCCTTCTTTCTTTCCTTCCTTCCTTCCTTCCTTCCTTCCTTCCTTCCTTCCTTCCTTCCTTCCTTCCTTCCTTCCTTCCTTCCTTCCTTCCTTCCTTCCTTCCTTCCTCCCTCCCTCCCTCCCTCCCTCCCTCCCTCCCTCCCTCCCTCCCTCCCTCCCTCCCTCCCTCCTTCCTTCCTTCCTTCCTTCCTTCCTTCCTTCCTTCCTTCCTTCCTTCCTTCCTTCCTTCCTTCCTTCCTTCCTTCTTTTTTCCCTTCCTTCCTTCTTTTTTCACTTCCTTCCTTCTTTCCTCCCTTCCTTCCTTCTTTCCTTCCTTCCTTCCTTCCTTCCTTCCTTCCTTCCTTCCTTCCTTCCTTCCTTCCTTCCTTCCTTCCTTCCTCCCTCCCTCCCTCCCTCCCTCCTTTCCTTCCTTCCTTCCTTCCTTCCTTCCTTCCTTCCTTCCTTCCTTCCTTCCTTCCTTCCTTCCTTCCTTCCTTCCTTCCTTCCTTCCTTCCTTCCTTCCTTCCTTCCTTCCTTCCTTCCTTCCTTCCTTCCTTCCTTCCTTCCTTCCTTCCTTCTTTCCTTCCTCCTTCATTGACCAGAAGACAGCACAAGGGTTAAAAGAAAAGTTTTTAAAGCTATGCCATTACAGCCATTAATTTCATGTACTGTATGATATTAGATGCCAATTAGTCTTTAATCGTCAGCCTCGTAAACAGTGAGAGGAAGAGAAGCCCTGCACCACCTCATGTGTGAAAGCAGAGCGGAGAGCTGGCCTGGTCTGCTTTCACACACAGAGCTGATCACCTCGGTGCAGCTTCGCCCTGCCCCTATCTGCTGAAACCCGTCTCCCTGGAGACCGGGGTCGGACTGAACTGCTTGCAAGAGCCATTAGTGGTCAGTTGAAGCGTTTAAACGGCCAGATGGGGGTCTTCAGAGCAGCACAGAGCTCTCTCCTGTATCTACTACAATGGCCAAAGGAGAGAAGGACAGGAGGTTCATTAATGAGCAAGGACTGAGGCCTGTCTCCTGCATTTACTACACATGCTTACTCTCACAATAATTACTACGCCGTACATGAAAGGACGATCCATGTTCCTCACTTGTACACTTATAGCCTGCTTAAGTTAACGTTTACATTACTGTCAGAAATGTAGCTAAAGGATAAAGATGTTAAAGGGTTAAGAAGAAGGAAAGACTTGAAATCCCCATTCACTCAGCATTTAAACGCTAAATGTTAAATATCAGGTCAAATATAATTAAGGCATGTCTGAGTTAATGTTAAATATCAATGTTGCAATATATTCTAATGTATTTCTTCTACCTTCTTTCCTGGAAATGCAGAGTTTCCACTTGAGAGTTAATGCTCAAATCAACCTGTCGTATCTTGCATGCCTGTCGATGATGAAATACTGCTGCTTACTGACAGAGGTAAAAAAAACACAACGCTCTTTCACAACTTTTTTTGGCTGTTCTAATTCCTCAAGATGTTGGATGTGAAATCCCCAATCACATGAGGCCTGCACCATGTGAGGGTCCCCGGGGTTCATTCATCACATACCACCGATTCACCCACTCTAAAACCAGACGGTCATACTCAGCTCCCATCAGCTCAGCCAGAGGTGAAACACGGCCACATGTCACTTACATTTACTGTAGCTCTGCATATCTGCAGGCAAGGGAGTACCAGCATAATTATGACATTTTTAAATGTTCCTAAATGATTGTGTTTTCAAAAACAAAGTTAAAACCTGTCTGCCTTCCTGTGCAGCCCTGATGACAACACCCACAGCAGCTTAGATTAGTGCAGCCCAGTCAAAACATGCTCCCTTTGGATGCTGAAATCAACTCGTGCTAGGAATGGGTGATATTTTACCGTTCACAATATACCGTCAAAAAAATTCCCCACGGTAAGAATTTGTCATCTTGCGGTAAAAACGATAAATTCCTGTTGATGACGTTTTTGTGTAAAGCTGATTTATGGTTCTGCGTTAAATCGACGCACAACGTACAGGAAGGAAGGAAGGAAGGAAGGAAGGAAGGAAGGAAGGAAGGAAGGAAGGAAGGAAGGAAGGAAGGAAGGAAGGAAGGAAGGAAGGAAGGAAGGAAGGAAGGAAGGAAGGAAGGAAGGAAGGAAGGAAGATATGAGCCTGAAAGAAAGAAAGAAAGAAAGAAAGAAAGAAAGAAAGAAAGAAAGAAAGAAAGAAAGAAAGAAAGAAAGAAAGAAAGAAAGAAAGAAAGAAAGAAAGAAAGAAAGAAAGAAAGAAAGAAAGAAAGAAAGAAAGAAAGAAAGAAAGAAGGATAAATTCCGGTTGATGAGGTTTTTGTGTAACAAACATGGCGGATCTGAGTCATTCCAGTTTTGCAGTACAGGTGTAACTCATTTAATTGGTTTTTATTAATTCAATTTAATTGGTGTAGTTTAGTAGTATTTAGTATATTTTAGAGCAGTGTTTTGGGGGTCCAGAGACTGAATGGGGTGATAGATTTATAGTTAAAAAGATGGAATTGGTTGAATTGGTATTTTTTTTATCGTCATTTTTATCGTTATCGGGATAAATGCCAGAAATTATCGTGATACATTTTTTAGTCCATACCGCCCATCCCTAACTCGTGCTTTATGAGAACACTGCAGAACCCCGATCAAAGACAGTAAACAAACTAAACAGGCTGAACAGAACGACAAGGAATCCCTGATCAGCACCTGCCCCTATCTCATCGATCATCTCCCATCAGACTGTGTTAAAGCTGCGTTTACTGGACTGCAGGATGATGATGGGACTTCTACGTCCTGTAAAAGCAATACAGCTCATTATAGCACAGAGCCTGTTGTATATATACATATATAAATGTATATCTATATACATATGTATATCTTATACACCTGCTACACTGGTGCACACTGGTCCCTGATCTGGGAGCAGCACACTTGTGCCGCGTTCCATTTACCTCGGAAATCGGAACTGGGAACTGGGAATGGCAGCCATCTTTGAATGGTAACTCGGGGATGGTGAAGCTTCTCCCACTTTCCCAGTAGGAAATCCCAATTCGAGGGGCGTTCCAGTTGAAAATTCCACTGGGAACTGGGAAATTCCGACTTCCGAGGACAAATGGAATGCGGCATTGATCAACAAACGGGAAATGACCACTATTGATTACTTGGCAGATGTTACATCCCCACTTTTACTCTTTTTCTTTTATTCTATTTATTTTTTGCTCTGTCTTATGATTGTATGTTGTATTTCTGTATGTTTTATTCTGTAAAGCACTTTGGCTCACCTAGAAGGGCTATATAAATAAAGTACATTTACATTTACAAGTACATCTGTCTTTTAATTAAAAAAGACAGAGACACAAACACAGTTTGGAAATTAAGACTCGATTTCATTTCATACACACACAAAAAAGTGTGATAAAAAGAAGAAACAACCATCTGGAGTCTGGACTCAGAAACGTACCTTTTAGAGCAGCAAAGAAACCTCCAACTTAGTTCTCTCGACTGTAGTCTGTGTTTTTCCGCCCGGACGGCTGGTTTCTGCGCGGAGCGGCTGATAAATGTTCACACGGAGCTCTTGGTGCGTCTTTTCCTGCTCCAGAAACAGCGTCCTCCCCCCGTGTTCCTCCCGTCCGGGTGTCTGCGGCTGCAGCAGTGAGCAGCCCGGTGAGAGGAGAGAGCCGTGTGCGTCGCTGGGATCCCCTCTGCTGAAAGGCTGATTTATGGTTCCGCGTTACACCGACGCAGAGCCTCTGGCGTAGGGTGCGCGTCGCCGCGTACCCTACGCTGTAGTAGGCTACGCCGTCCATGAAACGCGGAAGCATAAATCAGGCTTAAGGTGAGCTGCTGATGCGCGACGGCGGAGAGGCGGCCGCGGGAGCGCGCAGGGGGGCTGTCCATGCGCGCTCTGGTGAGCAAAAGAAAAGAGAAGTACCAACCGCATACAGGACTGTCTCAGAAAATTAGAATATTGTGATAAAGTTCTTTATTTTCTGTAATGCAATTACAAAAACAAAAATGTCATACATTCTGGATTCAATACAAATCAACTGAAATATTGCAAGCCTTTTATTATTTCCATACTGCTGATTATGGCTTACAGTTAATTAAGATTCCCAGAATATTCAAATTTTTTGAGATAGGATATTTAAATTTTCTTAAGCTGTAAGCCATGATCAGCAATATTAAAATAATAAAAGGCTTGCAATATTTCAGTTGATTTGTAATCAATCCAGAATGTATGACATTTTTGTTTTTGTAAATGCATTACAGAAAATCACAATATTCTAATTTTCTGAGACAGTCCTGTATTTCACTATCTCACATAGTTGTTAGTTCTCATTGACACCATGTTGATCCAAAAAAAGTGACTAAATTAAAAGTAACTATACGTTAATGTCGTTATTGTGCAATAAAGTTAACCCACACCAACAAGAAAATATGTGATTCATGCTTTATTGAACAAGGATATTCTAAAATAGCCTTCACACATGTATTGGTGCACTCCTATTATATATTTTTTTTTACTGTGAATTTACAATAAATAATTGGATAAGATTTGCAGAACTTTCCCAGTAAGGATTACAGCAATATACTGTGAAACAAGTTCACATCAATTTACTGTAATTTCATATTTGTGGTATTACAAGACTTGTAAAAGCGCAATTGTATACTGTAACTTTACAGCTTCAATGACAAAGCCATTACTGTGATATTACAGTTAATTACTGGGGATTAAAGCCTTTTCCTGTACATCATTACAGTAAAGCCCTGTACATTTACAGCGTATCATGTGAAAGTAATGTACAAATTGACAGTAATTTACAGTAAATTTCCAATGTATATTGTTTCTAACAGTGTGCCCATAAACTAATGCTTCACAGTGCTGTTTTCAAATCAACTCTTCAATATTTGTGCCGGTACTTTTAAAGAAGGGTAAACTTCTGCAAGACTGTCGTCAGATGAGATAAAGAAATAAAAGTGGAGAAGCTGTTAAAGATAAAGGCGGTAAGAGCACTTCCAAGCTGTCCCTTGAATGCATTTGAATGTTTGTTTTTTTTCATCGGAGAAAGTCCAGGAGGACTTAAAAGAAAAGCATCAAAAGCCACACTTGAATTTGCTAAAATGCACGTTTACAAGCCACATATTTCTGGGAGACGAGACAGAACTGGAGCTTTTAGGCACATCGGTTTTCAAAAGCTCCAAAAACATGCAGCAGGACCTGCTTATGTTCATGGCTGTTCTGCTATATTGAGTGCTTTGTTGCCTTGAATCTGTGCAAACTATTATTAAGTTTCAAGACTATCAGGGCATCCTGCAGTGACCAATACTCCTCTGTCTAACATAGACCAGATGAATGTGGTGAGAAAGTTCCTTGCAAACCTGAGACACGTCTGTCACGTCAACCAGTCTTCTCATTCTCAGGAGTTCTTTGAAATGCTTAATTCTGTATTGAGCTTAAAACAGGGTTTAAATTGACTATCATTTTCCAGAGCTGGTGTCTCGTCGGCCCAGATACTCATCTTGAGTCTTTTAACAAACGGTACTCTTTCTAAAGTAATCAATAACTGTCAGATCGTATCCACACTCTGTGGTTATAGCAGCTGCTGCTCAGCTTAGCGCGCCATGGAGGCTGCAGCTCACGATTTAACACATATTCTATCTGTGATGTAAACTGATGCTTTACAAATGCACTGGATTTGAACTGAGTTGACCTTCCAGTTGAAAGGTCAGCGTATTGATCCCTGGCCCCGCCCCGCGCTGAAGTGTCCTTGGAGTGAATGTATGATGAGAAGCACCGTTTAAGCAGCAACTGTAGCCACCCGTGTGCAATAAACCTGTCTCTTTGTAAGTGCAATAACCGCTAAATACCTCACGTATTTTTGGAAATATTTGTAAATGTTTTGTAAATATTATCCGTTTTTTTGGTGTTTACTATTTTTTTTTCTCTTGTACATACTCTCTTTTCTACTTTTTATATTGCTCTTTTTTATTATTTAACTATTTATTGATTATTTCTATTTAACATTTTTTGTATAAACCGTGAGCGTGTGTGTGTTTTTTGCTGCTGCACGACTGAATTTCTCCTCTGGGAGATCAATAAAGTCTTCTATTCTATTCTATTCTAAGTGGGTTTGTTTGGACGGATGAACCAGAAGCACGTTGCAGAACCTTGTCTGTATTAAAAAGGTGTTACGTGAGCCCAGATTATTTACCGTTTAACAATATTATCCCAATAAATAAGGTTTTAAAGTTTCATTAGACGTCAAAAGTGCAGTTGTGGAGTGCAGGTCTCTGATAGATTATTCTGTCAGGATCCAGTGTTTCATGCAGCAGAGGTGCCTGATCCATCACTTTGACATACACTTATTACATCTACATTTCCACATGAGGAATGATTGAATAATATTGAGAGGGGTAATTAATTTAACGGAGGAGATTGCTGCAGGCCTGCTCTGCATCGTTGCCACGGTTCCTACAACGTTCCCCGAGCCAGAAGCAGCCGGCGTTCTTCTGAAACAACTACTGCAGCCAGTCTTACTCACAAAGAAAATATCAATTCATTTCCTTGTGTGTGTCTGGAATGATGGAGGAAATGGTGAAACTTGTCTGCTGAAAGTCTCTGACACTTCCCTTTGTTCATGCACTTCCTTGTGTTTTGGCTGTCACTTGGAGTTAAATAATATTAACAGTAGTGTTTCTTTACGGCCTAATGTCTGTCCTGGTGTCCATGTTTGGGATTTTCACCAGGCTATTCCAGCCAGCAGTTAGTCACGATCTGGGCCGTATTTAAAATGTAAACGGCCTGAAACCTTCCCTTCATGCTACGAGCAGGTGGGTGGATGAACTTGTTCTCTGGTTAAACAAGCTTTGTTTTGTAGAGCTGCATCAAGCGGCCTGAACTCCAGACCTTACACGTCCCCCAGGAGGTACAGTGTGTTTCCTCATCTAATTTCTTGCAAAGTATGTGACCAAACGAGGTACTCAGACACAGATAAAGGAGAATGTGTGTCTGAAGGCAATTCTTTATCTTTACATCATGTGTCTGGTTGTAGTCGCTAGGAGGAACCTAAACCATGATCACAGATAAGGGAAAAAAAAAACATTCATTTGCATTTTTGGATTAAAAAAAAAACAACAGAACAAAAACTGATCCATTTACTTTCAGTCAATGCTTTTCATATTGAAATGAGTCATTACGATCCATTAGTGATCCTGCAGATGGCCACTGCTCTCTGCCTTCAAGGCTGCTGCCCCCCAAATCTGACGTCACCAGCAATTACATTAAACCCTGCCTGTTCTGAATCCAGACACACTCTGTTGGGTCTTATTCCGCTCACGAGTGTGAAACAGTAAAGGTTAGAAGGATAGTGTTTTATTTTGATTTTTAAAACCCATTCTCATGACACCGGTGCTCTGAAAACCTCCTGTTGGTGTGTATGGATGGAACATCTGAGGAAATATTACACGTACACATGGCAGGTGCTGTTTAATCTCTCAATCACAGTGTTAAGTAGAGTGATGACAATGAAACCAAAAATACAACATCCAACATTGTACAATAAAAATGCAGTCTGCAGTGCTGTGTGCAGTAAGATCACTGAAGATTCGGTCTAAACTGCGCCCTCTGCTGGGAAACAGGCAGAACTGCACCCCAAACAAGAAGTTAAGGAATAATAAAAAAAAAGACAATGTAAAGTGGGATTGTGATATATTAAACTACGGAAGAGTATTAGGGCCAGGCAGGAGAAAAATAAAAATAATATTTTAGGGTTGGAAGATTTTTTTTCATTATGCACTTCGAGAAAAAAGTTGAAATGTCGAGAAAAAAGTCAAAATGTATTTCAACTTTATTCTCGAAACTCTGACTTTATTCACGAAATTTCGACTTTTTTCTAAAAATTGTATTTCAACATTAATCTCGACATTTCAACTTTTTTTTCGACATTTCGACTTTTTTCTCGAAGTACACAATAAAAAAAAAAAACTTCTCCTCTCAAATATTTTTTCTCGTGCATGGCCCTAATACTCTTCTGTAATTAAACACTACCAACCAAACCAAGTACAAATATATAAATATGAAAACACAACCTCCCTTATGAGATACATTATCCAACACACATGATTAATGATGTAATTTTGTTGTGTCGGGACAAATAAAGCTATTTCAATTTCAATTACAAGTTCTTCACCAACAGCCAGATAGATGAACATACATGAAGAGCTGTCCGGGTGCTTATTGGCAACGAAGGAAAACTTGCAAATAAAGACACTTATGAAGCAATGCAAAACTGATTTTGTGGTTAAACTTAAAAAGTCATGTACACATTTATCTCAGTCCATAAAAAAAACTCTCAAGCACAAGCAAAAATCTAAAACACTATAATTATGTTTTAGTCTTCAGATACTTTTCCAGGGATATTGAATATTTCTACATCTTCAGGAAGTCTGAAGACTGCAAACGCTGCTAATTTAATCTTAATCTAAATGGTGGATAAATTCAGAGCTGTGTAGATCAGATTAACTGTGATGCAGATGAACCCTAGGAGGTTGCAGAGGCTGGACAACCCATGGTAACGTCCAAACAAACTCTTAAAGGCTTTGTACTTGGGGTCCTGCTCCTTGAGCTTGGCAAAAGCCTCCCTTTCGCTGCTCAGACCAATCTGGTTCCCCAAGCCATGCTCCTCCTCCACCTCCCTCATCTGGAACATCACCTCTGTAGCCGCCGGGCCGAACCAGCGGGCATTCAGGCCGGCCATGACCAGCGACACAAAGAACAGACCCATCTGCAACATGACAGGAACAGAAAGAGAGAGTTGATTGAAATGACAATTGTGATTCATTTGCAAGTATTTTGACTTAAAACTTCCACTCAAGAAAATTCTGTGTGTTAAAATGCAATATTCCACCTGCAGACTTTCATGCCAGTCCAGCAACTCTCTCGGGTGGTACACGGCATACAAGGCCAGGCTGACGAAGTTGCTCCCCAGCAGGCAGTAGAAGTAAACAGGGAAGAGCTTACTCTGGACCAGGCCAAACGTATGCCGGGTTACCTGCTGGACCAGTGCAAAACCTGCAGGAATAAAGCAATGACACATGAATGCATTAACTAATGGGTGAAAATGGGTGTACGGACCAATACTAAGAGCAACTGTTTATCAATAAAGGGGGTCCAGCTATGGAATAATTTGGAAAAATAACTAAAACTATACACTACTGTAACCAAATTCAAAAATAAGTTCAAAAATAAAATATTAAATAAATATAAAACATTGATATGAGAATATTATAATAATACCATGATAGTAGCAAATTGAAGCAAGTGTTTGCATGACCGCTCTCCGCGGCCGTTTAGCCGAGGAGTTGGTGAAGCAGCACCACATCATACCAGTGCCCTGTAGGCCACTTGGTATGTTAAAAAAATGTTGTTTTTTTTACACACACCCTACTCTTAACCTCTGATCTCCGCGCTGTACAGTCTCTTGCCAAGAACCACTTAATTTATCACTTCTTGCAATTTATACTATGGTTTTTTTTTGTTTTCGTCCGTGTTTTTTTTGTCTTTGCTTACTTGTTACTTGTCCAATATATCCATTCTTTTTCAATGTTCGAACCCAAATTATTAGTTTTGTTTTGTATAAAACCTCCTGAGTCGAGGTTCATAAAAGGGTAGTCATAATAAGCCTTGGCTTCAGCCTATACCTTTTCGGTGCCACTTAAAAATATTGGACCTTTTTTTATGTTGTACTATGTTGTATCCAAATGGACCGAAATAAAAAAAAATCCAAAAAAAAACAAACTATGTCAGTGATTCCCAACCCTGGTCCTGGAGGCTACACCGTCCCACATGTTTTAGATGTTTCCCTTCATCAACACACCTGATTCTAATTAACGGCCCTAATTACAGGGTTCATACACATTTTAACCAACACATTTTCTATGACTTTCCCATGGCTTGGCAGAAAGTTTTCATGACTATACATGACCTCTAAAACATCAATGTATGAATGAAATATAGGAATAAAACTATGTAAAAAGTCACCACAGTGGAGATCTAATGACAATTATGGTTTTATACAAAATAAACATTTGTTTAAACAAACACTGATATACCAGCAATATGTTGTAGTATATGTTTTATAGTAATCTAATATAACTGTAATAACTGTAATAATAACTGTTGGAGAACGTGGTCACAAGATGCTAGACATGTCACGCATGAAAACGCACAAGACTTCGATACGAAATATTTATTGATCAATTTTAAATCTACCTTATAGGCTGTTATTACTAAATGTTATCATTAAGTGAGAAAAATAAATTCCATGACTTTTCCAAAACTTTTGGGCTGAACTTATTTTTCCAAAACCTTTTGAGGCCTTGAAAATGACATTTTCAAATTCCATGACTTTTCCAGGTTTTTTCAAAACGTATGAACCCTGTAATTACCTTGTACTCAAGGTTTTGCACAATTCTGTTGATGACACAGCCACTTGTATCACGGTGTGCTGAAGCAGGGAAACATCTAAAACATGCAGGACAGTGTTCCTCGAGGACCAGGGTTGGGAAACACTGAACTATGTAGCAGACACGGTTCCCGTGCTTGTGTTTCTCTTACCAGCAATGAAGGAGACCCAGAGCTGCATCCCCCAGGTGAAAGAAAGCACCAGGAGGTGCAACACCTTCACCAAGTCCGTTGGCTCACCCTCTGTTGCCATGGTATTGCTTTAAAGAAGAAAAAAAAACATGCAGTATGTACAGTCAGCCAAAATTAACCAGTTTTCTCATTGTTTATGGTCCACAGATCAAAATGCAATACAGTACTGTCTCAGAAATATGAATATTGTGATAAAGTTCTTTATTTTCTGTAATGCAATTACAAAAACAAAAATGTCATACATTCTAGATTCATTACAAATCAACTGAAATATTGCAAGCCTTTTATTATTTTAATATTGCTGATTATGGCTTACAGCTTAAGAAAACTCAAATATCCTATCTCAAAAAATTAGAATATTCTGGGAATCTTAATCTTAAACTGTAAACCATGATCAGAAATACCATGAAATAAGTATGTCTGTTGTCATTTTTAACAACAGATCAATCAATATTTCACAGCTGGGGTCTCTTCTATAGGTTGTGGATAGGCATCAGGTAACATAAAACAACTGGAGAAGGGGTTTATTGTCACCATTATCATTATTTTCATAATCATTATTATTTTTTATGGCTTTAAAAGAGTTTGTGATCTGCAGAGAAAGAGCTTTGCAGCAGCAGAGATGCGTCTGTTCTCCAGTTATAATCAGATAAGCAGCAGAGCGGGAAATGATGCAGTCTCCTGTCATTACCGTAATCTGTTTTAGCAGTATGAATGCAACTAATTAAATCGGACTGAACAAGTCAAATAACATAAAACAAAACCGAAGAACAAACTTCAACAACTGGCAACAAAGTATTTGTCAAGCTAACCTGCTTTAGCCAATCAGCAAAGAGAGTTACACAAGTTGAATGTCAGAACCAGAACCAGGTTTCCTTTCAGCTGGATAAATACAACCCCAGCTACAACCACAGCACGTCACACATGCCTAGAATAACACACTTACCTCCAGAATAACACACTTACCTCGGATCGTTGTTCATTAGAGCAGAACAATTTACCAGCTGTTTTCAAATGATCAAGCTGCACTGACTCTCTCTCTGTTATTGGACTCTGTCCTTTAGCCCCGCCCCTCGAGTAAACGGACCAATGGGCTTCCACCGTGGATAACACGTGACTGCTACATCGTTTCTAATTGGTTCATTTAACCTTCACTCGGTTTACACTAACAAAAACAATTTCTCATGTGGCGTGTGCGCACATAAGTTTTTGTTATAATGACTCTGAGCTTTGGTCCAGACCTTTTAGAGATCGTTCATATTTGAAATACATTTGAAATTGTATGAAATACGATCTTGTGCTTTAATATGATGTCCCTTACATACAAATAGATTCACTATAAAAACTAAGAGGAAAATAAGTTAAAATAGGTATTTAGTTATAGTTTATCACCTATATGATATTGAAATAACCTTTTTGTCAAATACTTGGACTGCTACTCTTTAACAGAAAAGTAGGGATACACAGAAATGTCCAAGTTCAGCATCCCCTGCATTTATCTCTCAAGCCTTTTACCAATCCAATGATTAATGCACTTAAAAATCCTTTAAGTTTCTTGTCAACATACAAAACCCCTCTTAACAGAACTGGTTTTCTTGTTTCTGAATTGCTTTTGAACATAAATTAATGTTCTAACAGCTGACCATACAAAGAATATAAAAATATGATATCAAGTGTTAATTTAGTATGATTAAGAATTACATATGTTGCTGCGTTGTTAATACCCTACTACTACTTAACGCAAGGGATTAAAAGTAAGCACATTTTTTTTCAATGTACAATGTATAATTGTTAATTTTATTTTAATGTGCATATATTATTTAATCTAGTTTGTTGAGCTATCTTTTTTTGTATGAAACTTTATTTCAATTTTAGCAAGTATAATAACATCAATATAAATGGCAGACATCATTCAATAATATAAAAACACAAACATACATAGGCATCATCATAGTCCAAAAAATATTAAATTATTGTCTTCACAAAAAAAACTACAATAAAGTGCAAGTAGTTCGTGACATTAACAATTACACTAAACATAATAGGAAGGCAATACATTCACATATCAGTAAACATTATTTTATGAGGTTGACAGTACAATTAATCAATTGTATCGTCTCAATTATACATTTTGAAATCAACTTTAAAAGGAACTAAGGATGGACAGGATTTGGAGAATTTTGCCTTATGAATGTGAAACTTCAATAAGAATCATTAAGTTGACCAATTGTTAAATTTTGTAATTTTGGTTTTCGTAATATAGTAAGAGATCTTTAGCTTCTAATTTAATTACATTTTAAATACTTAAAGTATGTTCACATATAAAACAAATGTATGATGGTCTCTTCGTCATGTTTACAAAATACACAACTGCTATCAATATCTACACATTTGGATATAAGTTGGTTGGTGGGGTAAATATGATGTAAAATTTTATATTGGACTTCTTTTAATTTGTTTGAGATTGCAAATGTATAGGGAAGGAGCCACGCTGTTTTCCATTGAATGTGAGAATTGTTGAGCATAATCTGTTCATCAGTTTTGAGGCATCTATCACGCAGCACAGTGAAGGAGGCGGGACTTAGACAGCGAGAGCCGCTATTGGGTAATTTTGAACCAACCGGAGCGCGCTTGAATTCCGCAGTAACCAATCACAGGCGTCCTGGCGGATGCTGCATCCGGATCGAGAGAAGACCAGAGCATCCTCCTCCGCCCAGCATCCTTCTGGTGAGATAATGCTCAAAATGTGACAGAAATGACAAAGAAACTGGAGTGTAACGGCAAAGTACACGGGGCACTGAGGCTTAACCTTTAGTCTGCCCGATGACTGCGATAAACATGTACATTTTTAATGACTGGCGTTTTTCTCAGCAGTCCGTTAGCAGCTAGCGTGTAGCTGGAGCTGGAGTGTTTGTGTTTGACACATCTGAGATCCGAGGAGGGAATTAGAGGTTTACACTGGAAACAGGACAAATATGAGACTAAACTCAGCCGTGGCTTTGTCTGTGGCTTATAGCCAGTACTCGAGTTGTAAAAAAAAATCAGGGGGGATGGTGGATTTTATCATATTGGGACAGATAATTTGTGCTGATTACAAATAATATAATATATTACAAATAATAGCACTGACCAAAACACCTGCAGAAATACTGCAGGAATGACATAGCAGCAGTTAAATGCAGCCTTCTGTAAGCTTTAAATATCCACTGGGCTTACATCAAATACATCAAAACACAACAATAAAAAACAGTTTTCTGAACTTATCAATATGACTCTGTCCTTCACAGGATAAGTAAAATGGATCACTGCAAAAAGTCCAAATCTTAACAAGAATATTTGTCTTATTTCTAGTTAAAATGTCTCATTTTAGTAAAAAAAATCTCATTACACTTAAAACAAGACTCCTCACTGGAAAAAACAACAATTTTCACCTGTTTCAAGTAGATTTTCACTTGAATAAGTAGAAAAATCTGCCAGTGGAACAAGATTCTTTTGCTTGTAATGAGAAGATAAATCTTGTCCCACTGGCAGATTTTCCTACTTATTTCAAGTGAAAATTTACTTGAAACAGGTGAAAATTGTCAAATAAGTTATTTTTCTGGTGATGACTCTAAATGTTGAAATAGCAGTAAAACAGCAGTTGATGAAATGACATAAGGGATGGAAAGGGGGGATGGCAGTTTTACAGGGGGGGTGATTTTGACTGTTTTTATTTCAGGGGGGGATGCCATCCTCCCTCATCCCCCCTCATCCCCCCTCACCCCCCCTCAACTCCAGTACTGGTAATAGCGATCCTCTTTCTGACATAACCATCAAGTGTGACGTGGACATTAATTTTAACACCGAGAAATAACCTGCCAGCGCACCAGGTACTTCCTGAACTGAAATCAGTATTTGTTCGTCATGGTTTCAAGCATGGTGTACATTATTATCTTGACAGAAAGTTTCTCAGACCAGTTAAGAAACTGTAAAACAGGTTGCATGGTTGGCAATGAACTTATTAATCATTTTATGTATGCCGATGATCTGACAATTGTGTCACCTAGCAGCGCTGGGTTTCAAGAGCTTCTCAATATATGTTCTAATTATGGTGTACAATTTGATGTGAATATAATGCTATAAAGAGTTCTGTTCTTATTAGCAAAGTAAAAGGAGATAAGGACCTCACTTTTCCATCCTTTTACCTGTCAGGACAACTGCTTCCTGCTTGCTCTAAAACTAAATACCTGGGACAGATCATCACTGATGACATGACAGAGGATGAAGATATGAATATACAGCGTTGTATTTTATATATGCAGGCTAATCTGTTGACCAGAAGATTTTCCTGGTGTTCAGAGAGGGTGAAAGTGGGTCTTTTTAGGGCTTACTGTACCCCTTTCTATACTGCACCCTTATGGATTCAATTTAAGAAAGCCAGAATCCATAAATTGTATTTTGCTTGGGAAATCAAGATGGTCTAGTCAGGGTTTCCGCGGGGTTTTAAAAAGTATTAAAAAGTGATAAATGAAAATTGCCAAATTTAAGGCCATTAAAAGTGTTAAATTCCCTGTCAGAGGTATTATTTTTTTTTTTAATTGGTATTTTTTACCTTTTACATTTTAAGCAGTCTATTTTATTGTCATTCACAAAGTGAAATAAATGTGAAACATCTGGTCAACATCAATGAGTCTGACACTTAATGTTGTGACAGTTTAAAAAAAAAAAAAAAAAATCTGAAGGTAGTGAAAAAGGTATTAAATTGGTATTAAATTTAACATAAGGATTGCTGTATAAACCCTGCTAGTGCAAGTGAACTCTTTTGTAAAGTACAAGTTATCACTTTTCATGCTCTTTTGAGGCGATTGATGTTCAAATTCATATGTCGACTTAATAGCTCTCGTAATGCCATTATTATGATGTTAACCAACCCAGTCCTCAGTGCTGTAAGATACCAGTCTGTTATGTGGAAACACTGGTATGACTGTTTTTAAATATTGTTGTATGTTTGTTTGTCTTTTTTAATGGGCCTGAGTCTAAATAAAAAGATTGATTGATTTTGCAATAATGGTTAAGATTTATTCTTTTTCATATAAATGTGAAGTGTATGCAAAGTTGTGTTATTGACTGTTACCAGTAACAGTCCTGCTGTCAGCTGGCTTAAGATAAATCTGTATTAATCTCTATGAAATGGGGTTTAAAATGACCTAGTACTAATAACGTAATGCAAATAATGAGAATAAAAACAGCTTTCTTTTTTCTTTTCAACATTTTCTGCAGAGAAACAATGGGACGCAGGAAGTCGAAGAGAAAGCCACCGCCTAAGAAAAAAATGACGGGCAACCTGGACACCCAGTTCACGTGCCCCTTCTGTAACCACGAAAAATCTTGTGATGTCAAAATGTTAGTAATTGTTTAATTCCCTTTTGCTCTTTGAATTGCACGTGACATGAGCATTATGATGACAAAATGTGTTTTCCAGGGAGCGAACTCGAAACACGGGGATTATATCATGCAGCGTGTGCTTGGAGGAATTCCAGACTCCTATAACCTGTATCCTTTTAACCATCACAGTAGCATTTACTTCATGTGGATTTGTGCCCTGATTGTTTGTAATTTTGTACTTATATACATTCTGGAGGAAAATGAATGTAACAATACTCAATGACTTAAGAAAGCAATGCAAACATGGTTGTTCCTTAACCTTTTCCCCTCAGATCTTTCTGAACCGGTGGATGTTTACAGTGACTGGATCGATGCCTGCGAAGCAGCTAATCAGTAGTCACGTTAACTTAAAACACCTTCTCTGTAACCTCACATTCTGCTCATCGACCTTGTTCCCACAGATTTAGCACAATGTAGCCAAATGTTTGTTTGTGTTTTTTATGTGTAAAAGTCTTAGTTGCACTTCTCAGTGTGGCTTCGTGACAGTGATACACACTAATGGCACTTTTCCACTAGTACCTACTCAGCCCGACTCGCCATGGTTTGGCGCTTTCCCACTAGGGGTCTAACAGTGCTGAGTAGATACTTTTTCCATATCTGTTCTGCCGAGGTTCTGTCGGGCTTGATCTGACGTCATCACACTACATGCCACCGATTGGTCGGGGGGTTGGCCAGTCAGATGTCTGAGTTTTGATATACAGGACTGTCTCAGAAAATTTGAATATTGTGATAAAGTTCTTTATTTTCTGTAATGCAATTAAAAAAAACTAAAATGTCATACATTCTGGATTCATTACAAATCAACTGAAATATTTCAAGCCTTTTATTATTTTAACATTGCTGATTATAGTTTACAGTTTAAGATTAAGATTCCCAGAATATTCAAATTTTTTGAGATAGGATATTTGAATTTTCTTAAACTGTAAGCCACGATCAGCAATATTAAAATTTCATTTCATTTCATTTCATTTTTATTTATTCCGTATCATGGAAATAGTTCACATATGTTCCATTCCATGATCGAAAAGGGGCAAGAAGAAGAAAGCCTTATATTACAAGCCCCTTTCTAAAAAAAAATAAAACAATTCGTATGAAGATAGTCTGTCCGTCTGTTCAACAGTCACTACTTATATAATACCAAAAAAAAGAAATAATGAAAAAACAAAACAAAAAAATAAGAAAACATACACACTAACTCACCAACAATACAAAAACAAAAAACAACAAAAGATATTTTACCCGTTAAATTCATATTGTCTGATTGTGTTGTCTTTATACAATTTCTTGAACTGGTGAATATTTTTACAATCCTTTAAATCAGTTGTTAAGGAGTTCCATAATTTTACACCACATACTGAAATACACATTTGTTTTAAAGTAGTTCGTGCAAACGGATGTTTAAAATCAAATTTCCTCCTATGGTCCTTATTTTCTGAACTAAACACAAAAAAACGTATATTTTCAGGCAATAAATAATAAAATAATAAAATGCTTGGAATATTTCAGTTGATTTGTAATGAATCCAGAATGTATGACATTTTTGCATTACAGAAAATAAAGGACTTTATCACAATATTCTAATTTTCTGAGACAGTCCTGTAATTTCAAGAGCGACTCGCGGCTTCTTGTTCATTTTATTCCAAGAACAAAGTCTGTTCGTTGGTCTAATTCCGAGGTGGAGACCTCCTTGAACCTGGTGTTAGAGGAAAATATTCACAGAGAGCTAGATGCGCCGACAAGGAATGAGAAAATATAAACAAACTGACTTTTCAGCAGTGGCAAGACAAGCTGTGTCGCAACAATCGAGTACGTCACAGCAGCTTCGCTCCAACCGCGCTTACTTCTGATCCGGGGATGGAAAAGAAACGAGGGCAAGTTGAGTCGAGTCGAGCTGAGTAGGTACTTGTGGAAAAGCACCATATTTCTTAACCGTAGCCTGTCTGCATCACACTTCTTCATGTTTTCTTGTGCCATGTCAGTGATTTGTAGGTTCATCTCATTAGTTTTTGTTTTATTTATGAAAGGGCCGGAGGGTCGAAATGGTCACACGCAGTAATTGACTTTAAAATATAACACATATTTTCCACTTGTTTTAAACAATCTGCTCTTTGATGGTTTGAAGATTAGAGAACATCCTTTTTTTATTTGCAACTGTAAATTGAGTGTAATTTAAAAACACAAAATTACTGTTGTGACCTTTAATTCCTTGTTTAGTTACAGTCTTGTTACAGATGCACTGAAAACCTTTTGTTGTCAAATGGAAACCAGTAAATATATATTTGTACAGCTGGAATTTGTTTTAAAAAAAACAAAGAAAAAAAAACCACAACTATGTAATTCCCATCTCTACTTAGGTGCCTCACATTTCTGTACCTTGGGATGCTGACACTTGTAAGGGGAAAAAAAACTACAAAAAAAACAAATCACAATCATCATTTTGAAGTGTTTTTATTGCACATATGACATGTTTGGTGAAAGGGGCAAAAGGGGAAAAAAGGTTAGTAAAGATGTTGAAACATACACCAAAACAATCAGGTGAAATACTCCTTTATATTTAGTCAACATCAGTGCCATTCTGGTTATTGGGTTAAGTGATTGATAAATTATTAAACAGTTAAAAACAAGTCTACGATGCTATTTTTGGCTGAGTAAATGTAGGGAATTGGATGCACAATGCAGTTAAAATTCTCTCTATAAAAGTCAAGAGAGCGACACTAGATGGCACTCTTCTACAAGTCCTAAATTATGGCTGTTTTATTTTGCCTAAACGGCATTCAAAGCATGAAAGTGAAAGCACCTTTTCTGCTTGAGATTAAAAAGCTGTGCAATTAGTGGTAGCGAGTGGCACCTCCAACATAAGAATGACGTTACATTCAAGACATTCGGTGGGTGTACAGTATTAGTACTTGGACACTTTACGCAAGAAGAAGTTCTACAGTGTGTAAACACAGTGAGCGTCAGAGGGAAATTTAACTCTAACTATACTGTAACTTACGACGGAGTATTAGGGCCAAACTAAGACAAAAAAAAAATGGGAAATTACGAGAATAAAGTCATAATATAATGAGAATAAAGTCGTAAGATTACGAGAATAAAGTCATAATGTTGCGAGAATAAAGTCGTAATAGAATAAAGTCGTAATATTACGAGAATAAAGTCGTAATATTACAAGAATAAAGTCGTAATATTACGAGAATAAAGTCATAATATTACAAGAATAAAGTCGTAATATTACGAGAATAAAGTTGTAATATTACAAGAATAAAGTGGTAATTGAGAACTCTAACAGGAAGATTGTGTTAAAATGTTGAATATTGAGCATCTTGTGAAGTTATATTTATATATTTATAATATATTTAATATTATGACTTTATTCTCAAAATATTACGACTTTATTCTCGTAATATTACGACTTTATTCTCGTAATTTTAGGACTTTATTCTCATATTATTATGACTTTATTTTCGTAATTTATTATTTTTTTTCTTAGTTTGGCCCTAATACTCCGTCGTAGTAACTGGCAATTGCATTAAGTTAAAAAAAAAAAAAAGGACAGTATTACCACTCAAATTGTAGTACAGTAGAGGTATAAATTGGTATTAAATAATCAAGTCTAGCTACCTCAAATTTAGAGTAAAGAACAGTATCTGAATAAATGCACTTTGGTACATAACACCACTGTTTTCTGCACACAAGGTGAAGCCAGCTAAAGTGCAAATAGAGCAATAACACTAAAAGATTTACTACTACGGCATAATGCAAAAGGAAACCTGAAAGGATGGAAGGCATGCGTGCGATACAAAAAACTCCTGGTTAATAACTTTACCAAACTTCAAACGCCTACATACATGAATGCTCCTTTTATAAAAAGCAGGGGAATCCATGTCACAGAAGCCTCTACGATAACAAAATACTCTCTCAAAAACCAAATATTTATAAGTGCTGCAAACAGACTGCATTAATTAACCCCGTAAAATGGCATGCAGAGTAACTTTCCAGGCTTGTTAACTTAACTGTCAGCGCATGCGCTCAAAACGAAGCAGTATCTGCACAAAGCAAAGTCCTCCTGCACTCAGCACACTGGTCCGTCTGGATCTGGAGCTCCCGTGTTCATCCCAAAGCTGGAACAGATTCTTCAGAGCTCTAATGTGGACGTGGGCTCTGTTCCAACCGGCCAAAGTTCAACAGCACCAACACTGTCTCCCGTTTCCTCCCTAGGGATGTTCAGGTACTGCTTCATCAGTCTCAAAACTGGTTTGGAAGGGCAAGAATGTGACGTTACAACTATAAAGAGCTAAAAAATCTCAAATTGCAAGTAAAAAAAGCTGTAGAAAAAAAAAAATCTATAAATAGCAAGGTCAATAAATCAACTTGTGAGTGTTGTTTGGGTTTATTCTAGCTGTAATAACACTAACCAGGGCGATAGAAATGGGCTACAGAATGACATCTTTTGACAAGGTCAGTGTAAACACCTATTTTTTTTTTTCCTTTTAGTCATGGAAAGGCAAATAAATTCTTAAGGATAAAAACATGTTTAGAAAAGACAGGGTATGAAGACGACAATGACGTCAATCTGAGTTAAATAACAGTCTGGAAGGTTTGCTCATCACAAAGACAGTTGTGGTTGGTTGTCTGACGTTAAAGCACAAAGGGAGGGATGTGGGGACGAGGCGGTCCGTGGACTCCTCAGTCGGAGTACTGGTTGTAGCCGTCAAACTCCAGCTCGCTCCCGTTGTCGTAAAAGCCTTCGGTGGGGTTGGGGCAGTACTTGTTGTCGTAAACCTGGCGGGGCAGGCCGTAGGTGGTCATGCCTTGTTGGGACGCCACTTTGTTGGTGCCCATCTGCAGAGAAATGGTGCTGGTGTCGCAGGTCTCCAGGTTCAGCTTCTTGTCAAATATGTGTCTCCTGGTCCCTGGAGCCGTCATTCCCGCCTGGGGGGGCAAAGAGCAAGCTGAAAAGACGTCTCTGCAAAACTGCTGTTTCATACAGCTTCTTAAAGGGGACCTATTATGGCATCTAATCCCTATTTTAAACAGGCTTTGAATGTCTTAAAAACAAGCTTTTGGTTGTTTTTGCTAAATAAATGAGAAATTCAGCCTCTGATCCATGTCTTTATCTTCCCATTCTCTAACCTCATTATCTATGCAGGATTCTGAGTGGGCGGGGCTATGATAATGAGGCTCTGTGCTGATTGGCTGCCTGAATGATGCGATACACCGCTACGAAAAAATGGCGGAAGCTCCGGCCGGCAGAGTTAAGGCTGATTTATGGTTCTGCGTTACACCAACGCAGAGCCTACGGCGTAGGCTACGCGGCGACACGCACCGCCGATTTAACGCAGAACCATAATTCAGGCTTTACACTGTGTCATGCATGCGATGCGAGCGAGCGTTGTGAAAAAAATCAATTCCATTGCTTTATTTTCTATTGGACTGTCCTAACTGGCCTCAGCGACGCAGCGCTGCACCGTTTTGAGCTGAACATTTGTCGGACGCCCTGCTTCTATTTTCTTGTCGCTCGCGTTGAAAGCCGGTTGAAAGCGCTGTAGGAAACGGTCATGGATGAGGAACGGCTGATCCAGTTAGTTGAAATGAGAAGTTATCTCTATGATTCCTCCTCATTTCACTACAAAAACCTCAATAAAGTGGCAGCTGCTGGAGGGAGATGAGCAGAGAGCGTCTGATGTCACGCAGTGCTACGCGATAGTCGGACTCTCGCATGCAGTTACACGGTTTTACAGTTGTGGGCGTGGTTTGCATTTTGGTTACGTAACGAAAATCATCAGGATCTGAACGGCTCGTAGAAGTCACATCACACTGGATGGATCATCCGGGCGGCTGTACAGACACTGCAGAATTTGGTTGCTTTCCTCCTTCTCTGAGTTGGCAGGCTGAGGGGAGACCACTTTATATATGTTAAAGCAAGAAAAAACATGTTTTTCATAATAGGTCCCCTTTAATTTAAAGTCAAGTATAAAAATGCATCATTTTTTTTAAAGATAAAAAAGACATAATGAATATGAACATTGGTAGTTGTTTTTTTTGGCCTGTCTGGAGTTATCCCTTCATTCAAAACACCAAACATGCCGCGGATGCGCTTGTGTGATTTCATGCCAACATTTATCGACCAGCCTCAATCAGAAAAAGCCGTAGGAACCGCCTGCAATGTGTCATGTTCTTGTTGTTAACTTCATATAATTTGTTGTGACCGTCAAGCTTTCATCACTTTGTAAAGTTGTCATTTCCTCTCACAAAACTTACAGTACAAGGCTACGGAAGAGTATTAGGGCCATGCAGGCGAAAAAAAATATTTTAGATTTTTTTTATTGTGCACTTCGAGAAAAAAGTAGAAATGTCGAGAATAATGTTGAAATACAATTTTGAGAGAAAAGTCGAAATGTCAAGATTAATGTTGAAATTTCAAGAATAAAGTCGAAATTTCACCTTTTTTCCTCAACATTTCAACATTATTCTCAACATTTTCTACTTTTTTCTCAAAGTGCATAATGAAAAAAAAATCTTCCTCCTCTAAAATATTATTTTTATTTTTCTCCTGCCTGGCCCTAATACTCTTCCGTACAAGGCAGCTTGGCGTTGCATATGCCAAACAATAACGCTTTTTAGCTGATATTTTGTCTCATTCTCCCTGCAAACGTGACTCAAGTGTATAAAATTAAGATGCTGTCATCGTGTCATCCCTAAATTGTCCCCATGCTCTGCAGGGGACAGGCCAGGAATGCAGGAAGCTCCGTGCAGGACCTGTACCCTCTTCCTCCTCAGCCATGCCTTTGTAATGTGTGCAGAATGTGCTTTGGCATTGCACTTTTGAGAGATACGTACAGTACATGGGCATCCCTGGAAGAAATGCTAAAATCTCAATATACTCTTCTTCATTAATGCTGACATTTACAAAAGGGCAGCGGCCACATGCAGTCACACACACACTGGGCTGCTGACAACAGTCCGTACGGACCTTTGGTCTTTGGTCCTGAACAAAGTGTCAAAAAAGAAACAACCTCTACACTATTGATTCATCTGAGCAGTGTGAGATGGTCCAGCCCAGATGTCTGACATGTTTAGTTAAAAACACCATGTTAGTTTGATGCAGGTCTGGACTGGCCATCAGGAGCAGCGGCTTGGTATAAAGATGGACTGGAGGACAGTTCAATTATGAAGATGAACTGGAGGACAGTGCAGTCGGTATAAAGGCTGAATTATAGTTCTACGTTAAACCAATTCAGAGCCTACGCCGTAGGATACGCGGCTACGCGGGAGTCTCTCCGTAGCCTACGCCGTAGTCTGACCTGCACCTCCCAAAAAATGTAACTACGCGTCGAGGCGACGCAGACCCAATGCAGACCGAGAGGGCTGTGATTGGTTTGCTTGGTAGCAACGCATTTCCGTACCGGTTCTCTCTCGGTCGCCATTGTTCACTGTGACCGGAAAAACCGGAAGCTAAACAAAGAATCAACTAGTGACGACGATAACAATAAAATTGTTGTAATTCAGCCACATTGGAGGGTTTTCGAGCATGAATCGCCTTTTCTTTTCTCCGTAAAAGAATGCAACCCCCTAGCGCTCTGGGGGGGGTATTGCACCGCGGCGAAATGGAGTGATGGAGAAGTCCGAAGGGTTCACGACGGCGTTACGGCAATGGCGTAGGCTCTGCGTTGGTGTAACCCAGAACCTTAAATCAGGCTTAAAGATGAACTGGAAGACAGTCCAGTTCATCTAAGTAACGGATGAGTAGAAGAACATGGATGGATGGATTGAGAATACAAATATTTGGGGAGTTTTTACACTCTATCCCCTTCAGGGTCATCTCAGCCCAGTTGCAGCTCATAAGAACATACAAGGGAATCTACAGTAGAAAAACAAGCTGTTGGTTTAAGTTTGAATTATGTATGAAATATGATTATGTTATTAATATAACGATTAAATCGACGAGTAATTTACTATTGAATTAATCAACAAATATTAGACTCGACCAATCGTTTTTGGAGTCTTTTTTTTTCCAAGAATAAAAAGTTAAAATTCTCAGATTGCAGCTTCCTAAATATAAATATTTGCTGGTTTCTGTAGTCTATGCAGTAAACGTAATGTCTTGGGATTGTGGGCTGTTGGTTAGTACAAAAATAAGAGATTTGAGGATGTCTTCTTGGACTCTGGGGAACAGTGATCAACTTTATAGACCAAAAGCTAAACTGATTGTTTTTTTTTAATTTTTTTTTATTATTTACTTTTTGTATCATTATCAGCTAAATAATCAGCAGCAATTTACTAGAGTAATCTGGCATTTAAGTAATTTACAGACAAAATAATACAGTTGTGCTGTTGGATCTTGTTGTGACTGTAGTATTGAACCTTTTGATAATTGGGGGGGAGAAAAGTACTGGTGGCTGATGGGTTTTGTATTAATGACGTTTAAATTTCAATTAAATAAAAGATAATGATTACTCATGCATACGTGTGTGCATGGATTCATGCTTGTGTGCAGCACCTGCTCAATTGTGAGCATAAGTGTGCAGTGTAAGTAAAGGGGTGGCCTGAGTGAGAGTATGACTTTTTGTCCCAGTGCAGCCCTGGATGGATGGTTTTATTTTGATTTTTTTCAAACTTTTTACAACATGGACAAGGTTCAACAGTCTGAAGGACTTGGTGGGCAGAGATTGCAATGATTCATATATTCATTATAACATTGCAGACCATCTACAGGACCTGACATTAAAATATTTAGAGTCTGGAGGCATCTGTACACAATCGACAAGCCTAAAGCAATATTTAATGGTTGAGATCTCCAGGCCCGCGGGCTGCACTGCATTTGTATTCTGAAGCAAGATGTTTTACAAAACAGAATTGATAAACGATATTATGATGAATTGGTGTGCACTGAACTGGGTTGTGACGAGATTAACATGACAGTTTTTGGGCCGTCTTTAATTGGATCTGACAGTATTTAACTGAAAGGAATTCTTTTAGAGTTAGACTGTATATAAATCTTGAATTAACCTTGGCTATCGTTTCTGAGATGGATTTGTTTTTTAATGGATTGGTACAATATAAATAATGTTAATTGAATTGAATGTGTAGGGATCACTGCTTGGAACTTTGGCTCCACAAAAACAGTTATGAATTAGTTCAATTAACTTTATGTTAACTCTCAAAGACCTGGATCAAGGCAGCTGGACTTTGGTCTTGAAGACATTTCACCTTCCATCCAGAAATCAGATTAGCTGTATTAACGGTATTAGGGGTTGCTCTGATAAGTTTTCTCATATTTGGGAACCTATTCTTTCTCTTGTTAATTCTTTGGCATCCTTGGAAGATTAATTTAAATTGATTTAATTCAATTATAGGGAAGTATGATATTGCTAACCATTTCTATTTTATGTTTATTTAGGGTTCCTCTTATGTCTGTTTATTTAAATTTTTATTATTTTCTATTTATTTAATTTCATTTTATTTTATTATTATTTTTGTTGTTGTTTTCTGTGTCCTGTATTTTATTTTATTACTTTATTTTTCCTATTATTGTCTTCAGTCAGAGTTTGATTGGTAATTGGTACTTACTTTGGGACCTTTTTATAATTATGTATTTTGGGGGGGTTTGTTATGTTAAGTTTGGTGTCTTTTTATTTTACTTTTACTTTTTTGTGTGTGTGTGTGTGTGTGTGGTAAAATATAAAACGGGGTAATTTGTCGAATCCTTTAAAAAATGTTTTTTGTGTAATATGCATTACATCGACTACCCAATAAAGAAACATGAAAAAAAAAAAAGAAATCAGATTAACTGTTGGGGCGTTTCGAATTATATATAATATAAATTGTTAAATTTATGTGAAAGTAAAGATCTGGAGGCTGATGCACACCTAAAAAAACTTGACAAAACAGGTGCGTTGGAGTAGCTTTTTTCCTAAATTTATGTGAAAACCATCAATCCTTCCATCATTTATGTGGGCCATCTTTTTAGGATTAAAAACACTTTTTGCGTCTCTTTTTCTCCAAGAGAAATGTTGTCATACCATCCAGGACAGGAGTGTCTCAGAGAGATGTGACCTCAGCGTACCCACCCACACTAAAAACTGCTTCACCCTCAGGACAACACTCGAGCAGAAAGTGAGCAGTGTCGTGGTCCCAGCCCAGTGAGGTCAGGACTGTGCGGCCTAAGCAGCTCCACAAATGCATCATGCAAAACGAGGGAGAGCCAGCTCAGCCGGTCAAGAGTTAGTGGCCCATCTGCATCTCCAGGAATAAGGGACACTTTTCTGAGGAACATAATTCAACACGTTTTGGACGTTTTTGAAGACGGATGGTTTGAAACAGAAGTTAAGGAAGCCATCTACACTCACCAGCCACTTTATGAGGAAGGCTGTACCAAGTACGCCTAATAAAGTGAGTGTTTGTCAAATGGAAAAATCAATATTACATGGCGGGGACAGACTTATGTTTCATCTATATCAGTACGGTGGCCGACAAGGGCCAAACGCACTGCAATGGCCTAATGCATCTCAGTTAAAGGAGCTTGAGGCAAGAATAAGAAATGAGACTCATTAGCGCTACGACGGCCGTCGGGGGTACTGCAGCCAACAGCGAAGCCGGCACGGGAGAACGTGCATGCAGCGTCATGTGACGTCACATCCGCAGGACAGCACGGGAAATTCGGGCCCGGAATTGCAGCACATTTTGCAGCACACAGCCTGTTCCAGGCAACGGAGAGATACACTAGAGGGCTCATTCTTTTTGGTTTGGAACGCTTCATCTGACATTATTACTAGAAAACTTAAGGCGTATACAAATTTTTTTCATAAATCCTGCCTCCATCCTGCCTCATGCTCCTTTAAGGAAAACGGCTTCAAGTACAGAAACGATTCAAATTCACAAACTCAAAACGAGGTACAAAAAGAGGAACGTGGTGCAAATGAAAAAACGTGCTGCAAAAAACAAAGACAAATGCAGCATCATCAAACGCGCTGCAAATAGAGAAACGATGCAAAGCACAAAACGATATAAAACAAGAAACCATCTTCAAAAGAAAAACGCTTTATAACCGGTCACTACAACCGGTAGTGCTCCAAACCTGCAGGGGGCGCTCTCGGCGTAACGGCTCAATGGACAGACACACGGGATGTAGAGAGAGACCGAACAGCTGACTGTAACGTTAAAATATAATAAAGAAACGTCTCGTAATGTACAGTGTTGTACAGTGATATAAACATCGTATATAAATATAGTCAGATAAAAATCACATTACCGTTCCCGCTGTATGTTTAAACCATGGACGTAAACACTGTGGTTCAGTCAGCTGTTCGGTCTCGGCCCTGTAACCATTGTAAGATAAATAAATTGTAGCCTGTTGCAGTACGGATCGGATTTCTGCCAGTTTGGGGATAAAAATACGCTGCACCATCACTACACTGTGCGCAATGTGCTACAAAATGTTTCTTTTATTAATACAAAGTTTAAAAAAATAATCCAGTGATTTAAATTTCGATACAAGGCTATGCTTTTTCCATTGATGTGAACGAGAGAGACGGCTGTTTTGTCCAACCGGATATTCTGACATCAGATTCTGATGTAGCAACGGAGAATTATTTTTCTGATTGGTCAGTCAGGGACCAATCAGAAGGCTGACAAAAGGTCAATTAGAAGGACTCTCAGTATGGAAAGAGGACTATCCATTACAGATGGAATTCCTGGAGCCACGTTCCCTGAACGCGCAACCTCACAAGATCATTTGAACATCAAATGCCTTTTAGTTTGAACACAACTAGTCTTTTTCTTAATTAATCTTCTCATTTCAACTTCAACCCCAATCTGGTGTTGGCTGCACAAGACAACGTTTGTGCACCAACTGGTGAGCAGTTGACCTGCCGACCTGTTCTGCATCCCTAATGTGGAAAAAATGCATAGATTTGTTACGGCAGCACCGCGGTTTTACGATATCAGGCTGCAGAACGCTGTATAACCATGTTAGAAATTTGAAAAAAGAAAATGTAGAGCTCAGTAAAACAAACACACAAACCTGAACGAAACCCACCCCCTACCAGGCTAAGATCACACTGCAAAAACTCAAAATCTTACCAGGAATATTTGTCTTATTTCTAGTTAAAATGTCTCATTTCTAGTCAAAAAATCTCATTACACTTAAAACAAGAGTTATTACCAGAAAAATAACTTGTTATTTGACAATTTTCACCTGTTTCAAGTAAATTTTCACTTGAAATAAGTAGAAAAATCTGCCAGTGGGACAAGATTTATCTTCTCATTACAAGCAAAATGTAATGAAATTTTTTTTACTAAAAATGAGACATTTTAACTAGAAATAAGACAAATATTCTTGTTAAGATTTTGAGTTTTTGCAGTGCAGAGAGTATGTTTCCATGGTGATTAACATCCTGTGTGCCTTTCCGAACCAAAAACACAGGTTTACTGCTTAATCTGAGTTTAATTTACTCAGTAAAGGCCTGAAACTGCTGAACAGTTGACTGGCATTACTAAGCAAAAGAAATGAGGAAACATTTCAATTTGAAATCTCCTATCTTTTTGAAAAGTGCATCTAATTTCAGAGCCTAATCTTAAATGTTTAATATGTTTTCCTTGTTTGCATTTAAATTGTATGCAGGGTCCCCTCTTTTTGGCCTCCATGTAATACACGTGAGCAAACACAGCATTTAGAATAAAATAATAACGCTCTCCACCTGGCTGGCTCCTTTGTTGGTGCCCATCTGTAGGCTGATGGTGGACTGGTCCATGGGGTTGTCCATGGAGATCTTGGCATCGTACAGGTGACGTCGTGTTCCGTAAGAGGTCATGCCCTTCTGGCTGGCCAGCTTGTTGGTGCCCATCTAGACACAGAGCAGAACGTACATTCAATGATTTACCTGGGTTTTCATTTAAGATCATTTTCTGTTATCATCTATCTGCATAAATCAGCACAGCTGGGACAAAGATCTTCTGGGACGTTTTATCTACAGTCCCATGACGTAAATGACAGGTTTAGTATTTCTGACCTGCAGGCCGATGACGTTCCGTCCTTCCCTGAGCTTCTCGGGAGCGAAGCGTCGCTGCTGCTTCTCAGCATATTTTACTCCTAAATCGTACTTAGAGTGGAAACCTTTAGACTGGGCCTGAAAAAAAGAAGCAGCAGAGACAGACATGCAATAATATAACTGAACAGTGTTTTTCTGAGATCAAGCTTCAAAATGGAGTCACACAGGTGATTAACTGTGTGTGTGTGTGTGTGTGTGTGTGTGTGTGTGTGTGTGTGTGTGTGTGTGTGTGTGTGTGTGTGTGTGTGTGTGTGTGTGTGTGTGTGTGTGTAAACCTCTCCTCACCATTCCAGCTAGAGTGATGAGTGAGCTCTGGACCTGAGTGTGGTTGACATTTTCAAATAGATCGTTGGCCTCAAAGATGTCGTGTAGCTTCAGGCCGTACTCCGTGAGCGCATGGACAAAATTCCCTATGTTTTCCAGCTGAGGAAGACATTAGGCATGATTGAAATGGAATTAGTCTGCAGGATGCATCAAAACGTAGAGTCTTGCTTTAACAGAAAAATTGTTATAGGACTGTCTCAGAAAATTTGAATATTGTGATTTTCTGTAATGCAATTACAAAAACAAAAATGTCATACATTCTGGATTCATTACAAATCAACTGACATATTGCAAGCATTTTATTATTTTAATATTGCTGATCATGGCTTACAGCTTAAGAAAACTCAAATATCCTATCTCAAAAAAATTCAGCAATATTAAAATAATAAAAGGCTTGCAATATTTCAGTTTCAGTTCAATTCGTAATGAATCCAGAATGTATGACATTTTAGTTTTTTTTTTTTTTTTTTTTTTTTTTTTTTTTTAAATTGCATTACAGAAAATAAAGAACTATATCACAATATTCTAATTTTCTGAGACCGTCCTGTATACATTGAAAGAAAAAAAGAAGAAGAAAAAAAAAGAAAAAGAAATTGGTGATAGTTACTACCTTATATGCAATAAACCACACTTTGGGAAATTTAAACCAAATTAAATGTTCAGATCCACTCATGACCCACAGAATTTGTTAGATTTTGAATTTCTTTCATTTGTATACAATAATATAATCAAGAAAGCGGAGGGTGCTGTTACATCAAGTCAGCAATGCTATACGAATCTGTTGACCCAAAGGTTGTGTTTTTACTTTTCAGGTCATTTTTACCTCATTTATAATATTTTGTATTTTAACGATTGTTTTTAAAAAAAAATCTTTAATATGATTTTAGCTAAACTGGTGTCTTTTGATATTCTTTAAAGTTTACATGCTTCACACGATCCCCTCACCGATGGGAAAACTGATGAATACAGTGGTTCTCTATGCTGATGCATTTACTGACCCCCGGAAAAGGCAGCATTGTACTCTGAGATGGGTCTCAGTGGACCGGGCCTGTTCATGTACAGTATAAAAACACTCTCAGGGCACTAGAGTGCGTTACCTTGTGCCAGTTTTGAGTGGAGCGGTTGATCTTCCTTACTGAACCTGGCTGAAGGACGTTGATGAGTCTACAAACACAGGGAGGGTCATTTCAAGTTACAAGCTTTTTTGCAGGATTTCCGGTCGTCGTTGGTCTTTATGCCAAGAGCACCGTGTCTATATCCACTCACTCGCACAGGTGGACTCCATCTTTCAGACTCTCCATGAAGTTGTCCCCCATCCTTTTGCCGGTCACGTCCTCGATCCACAGCCGCAGCTCCTCCTCCTTCTGCGGGTCATACTTGCCGGCCAGCTGAGGACCAGAGCAAAGAGGCAGCGCTTTAATACCCGAGCAGACTCCTGAGGATTCTGTCACGGTTGTTTTAGAGCAAAACAAACAAAAACAGCTGGACATTTTGGTAATATTGTAATACAAGTTATGTGAAACTGCACTTTTTTCCCCCTCTTAAAAGGCATTAATATTAAGTTTACTTCTGTTACTTGTACTGACATCACTAGGCTGTAACCAGCAGGAACAACTATTGTAGTGGCATCCTCGCTCTAAAATTTATTTTTTTTTTACTTAAAAGGGGACCTATTATGAAAATCTAATTTTTTCTTGCTTTAACATATATAAAGTGGTCTCCCCTCAGCCTGCCAACTCAGAGAAGGAGGAAAGCAACCAAATTCTGCAGTGTCTGTACAGCTGCCCGGATGAGCCGTCCAGTGTGATGTGGATCTACGAGCCAATAAGATTCTGCGCATTTTCATTACGTAACCAAAATGCAAACCACGCCCACAACTATAAAACCGTGTAACTGCATACGAGCGTCCGACTATTGTAGCACTGCGTGACATTGGACGCTCTCTGTCCATCTCCCTCCAGCAGCTGCCACTTTATTGAGGTTTTTGTAGTGAAATGAGGAGGAATCATAGAGATAACTTCTCATTTCAACTAACTGGATCAGCTGTTCTCCATCCGTGACCGTTTCCTACAGCGCTTTCAACTGGCCTTCAACGCGAGCGACAGGAAAACGGCCAGCTCAAAACAGCACGCAACACTGCGCAGCGCTGCGGCCAGTTAGGACAGTCCAATAGAAAATAAAGCAATGGAATTGATTTTGTCGCTGACGCTCGCTCACATCGCATGCAGTTATGACACGGTGTAATAACTCCGCCGGCTGGAGCTTCCGCCATTTTTCCGTAGCGGTGTATTGCGTCATTCAGGCAGCCAATCAGCACAGAGCCTCATTATCATAGCCCCGCCCACTCAGAATCCTGCATAGATAATGAGGTTAGAGACTGGGAAGATAAAGACATGGATCAGAGGCTGAATTTCTAATTTATTTAGCAAAAACAATCAAAAGCTTGTTTTTAAGACATTCAAGGCCTGTTTAAATAGGGATTAGATGCCATAATAGTAGGGCTGCACGATTCTGGACAAAATGAGAATCACGATTTTTTTGCTTAGAATTGAGATCACGATTTTCTCACGATTTTTTTCCAATATAAAATTTATTGCACTTATTTATTGCACTTAACTTTGCAACAGCTGAACAAAAATATAATAACAATAAACATCTCTTGTCTTCTTTACACAAACCTTTGAATAATTTAAACAATAACAATTTTGAACAATATTTGTTCCTCCCTGAGTTGAACACCCTTTCAGAAAGGGGACTTGTAACAGATCCTGTAGTTCTGAGGCAACAAATTATTCCTCTGGCTGGGATGAACCCCCCATTGCCTTTTGCTGCTATTAAGAAGCTGCCGATACAAAAGGTAAACGTTACAAAAAATATGATGGTGCCTGATAAAAGACTGGCATCAACTTTGTAACAGCTGACATTGAACATAAAAACAATAAACATAAAAAAAAAAAAAAAATTTAAATCGTCGTCATTTGGAAATTAGATTGCGTTCAAGCATGAATCGAGATCGCGATTTTTTAACGATTAATCGTGCAGCCCTACATAATAGGTCCCCTTTAATTCTTTTTGTGGTTTTGTTTTCATGAGAGGAGGTGAATTAAGAGTGTCCCCAGGCTGCTCCTTGACCTGGGCCGTACCTTACCATGTGTTGTAGGACCTCCCTCCCTGTGATGGTACCAGGGGCCTCCGCTACTACGACTTCATCACTCTCATTGTTGTTATGATGTCCAGCAAAAACGTTATGAATTACCGCGAGTTCATTCAGGTTCTTAGATTTTCATTTCAATTCCTGATGCTTTCTCTTTCAGATTTAAAAAAAAAATAAATACGAAAATTCAACTACTCTTCCACATGAAAAGTGTGGCATTTTAAAATATGAACAAAAGTGATCATGAAAATATTCGCCAGACTGAAGAAGGACTGTTTATGTCTTAAATCAGAGAAACTGTCCGGGGTGATTCACTCTCGCAGTTTTTTTCCCCCCGTTATTATTTTCAGATTTCGGTTAAAATAACTCTCTGTTCTTTCTCATAAGAGATAGAACAGCATAAGTGAAAGTCTTACTGTTTAATAAAAAGCGCTTTGAGATGAGGTGTATAAAAAGAACAGGAAGAAAAATGAAAATGAAAAAGGCCTGTGGACATTCCTGCATGCAGAACCCCACTGGCCTCCTTCTTCCCTCTCCATGTATTTCCTAACAAACACACTGCTCTAATACTTTAAATTCTGGCATGGGGTTTAAGGCACCCCCACCCTCAACCCCTCCCCTCTCCCTCTCTTTCTTTCACACACACGCGTGCACACACACACACACACAGAACCTTTTCCTGAAAGTTCTGCAGATAAGTCTGCACAGTCTGGGATCAGTAGCCAACTCAAACAAGTATTTCAAAGCAGCAGGGATAGTGTGGCTTCCAGTCCATCACACCAAAATTGGGAGAAACAGCTTTCCCAAACACTCCTCCCTCTGCTCTGACCGTGTTGCTCTGCCTCTCCTATTGACTTGGCTCATATTTCTCCCTCTCGCAGACTTTCTCTCATTCTCTCCTGCTCCTCTCCCCGCGGGTTTCCCAGAATCTGCCCTTTTACAGCGAGCTCGCCTTTCAGAAAGCAAGCCCACATCTGCTCCGGACGGACCAAAACTGTCAGAACCTGCTTTCTGGGGTTTAAAAAGATGGTTTTAGCGCATAACGCACGTACTTTAGAGGAATGGCTGCGGTATGGAGACAACAATGGCCCGTGACTCAAGAAACAAACCTGACAGTTACAGCTACTTCCACGTAAAACCAGACATTATAATAATCATCCTCAATCAAACCTGCCACTAATAAAGTCTCAAAAGTTGTTTAACACCCATCTGTGAAACAAGCGCTTAAAAATACCAGGATGTGTAGAAAATCACCATCAGGGTAAGATCAACAACTGCAAATGATAGAAAACTGCTAAAAGCTAACATATTTACATCTAACATTGCATTAGAAATATCCTCAGCTGTTTTTTAATGTTTGCCAGCGTTTACTTAAATAACCAATCAAAAAATAGCAGTCATGCCAGGCCAAGGTTAAAGTTCATCAGTAGGAACCCTTAAAGTATCTTAGCAATTCCTTGCTAAAGGGAAAAGAAATACAGTCGTTTAAATATTATTAAAGTAGATGGAGCCCCATAGATGACGTTCAGAGTATAACGGCATTTTTAGGTCGTGAATAGTGATCTGCTGTTGTTAGTTGTAGGAATACGAGCTAATATCACCTAGTTCACATTCAGGTAAAACATCATTTTTTCCAGCCTGGGCTTATATTTCTGTCCAGATGCCATTCTAGATGAAAATCAGATTTTGATAAGCTTTTTTTTAAGATAAATTATATTTTTCTAATGATCTACAATCAGAATTCCTGTGGCCCATGTTGTTTTTTTATCTAATTCTTCACAGTATTCACAGCGATTTAAATGGTTACGAGTTGTATAAGGTTAGTATTTCAGTGCTGTTATGTTTCTATTCATTCACATAACTACAAACTCAAAGGAAAATGTAATGCAATCAGTTGTTTTCAGGCTAACAAGCTGCTGTTTAGATGACAAAATGTTGTTTTTTTGCAGAGGAAAAGTTTTCACAAAGATTAGCCACGAGCAGCAGAAGCAGCAGCGGGATGACGGTAAATGTTAAAGCCCTGTTTGACATCAGGACACAGACAGGTCTCCAACGCCGGCTACCGTAATCACCTGGGCAGGTCATACCAGACCAAGTAAGGCAAATATCATTCAGCCCTCTGAAAACTGAGCAATTCATTGTTTGGGTTGCATGAATGAAATGTTATGTTTGCAAAAGAGCAATTATTTTAAAAAGGATTGACTGGATGCCCTGACAGAATCTCAGACTATTCGCAGCGTTGGATACGACCACAACTACAAAAGGAACAAGCCAAGAGTGTAAATATTTGAAGATGCTGAGCTGTTTTTATCAGATATGTGGACATTTCTACATAAACAAAGAAATAGAAAGTCTCCTACAGCAATGTGGAAGGAGGAGACGTGATTAGCATGTCTTTGCGAGCCTCATATCCCTCCTGTCCACCTGGGTTCTGTCAGGACGGCGTTTTGTTATTCCTGACTCTTGTGTAAACTGTTTGGAATAAGGACACTTCCTCAAGTTCCAGCCAGAGTCTGGTCTCTCCTTAAAAGGCCATCATAATCCCGATGTACCTGCCAGTCCGTGTTCTGCAGCTCATGTCATCGCAGCATCACCCAAGAAGCCCATCAACTGAATTAAAAGATCTGATTTCCCCCTCCACTTAACGCCCGGGCCGGCTCTGCTCTGTTCTGGGTCACAGGGACGGAGGTCTGAGCCGGCCCGGCGGTGAGGAGGCTGCTGACGGCTGGACAGAATTAATGACAGGAATGCAGGCTTCACAGAGAGCAGTGGAGGGAAATTAAAGAGCCGCTGAGAGCCGGAGCTATTCAGAGGAGAGGGGGGGCGGGGGGGGTCACATCCCTCCAGGACAATGAGGATAATGATGATGGCGATGACGGTCATCTGCACGCTGCAGCAATCACAAGCTGCTAAATGCAAACTATAAGCCGCTCCGACTCATTTAAGCGTGATTTGTCAGAACAGAGGCAGAGGGAACACAGTAAAGTGGAAAATACACGGCTACCTGGTGATATTTTGATGATTTTAAATATCATAGGACAGATTTAAGTTTTGGAGGTTTCTAGCTCTATTGAAAAGTAAGTACACCCAGTCAGAAATTCACCTAACCGTTTCAAAATTAAGTTTATTTGGCAGCTTGCTGCATCACAGATTGATATTCTTCCATTATACTTCCATTTCTCACATTTGATGAAATCTGATGCATTTTTATATTGCATATTAAACTATTAACAGGAGCAGTTTAGACTCATCCTAAATAATTTGAATGTTTATTGCCCCAACACTTGAATAAACCAAAAGCAGAGCAACCGAGTGCTCCAATACATCCCAAACTGCCTCATCCTTCTTCTTCTAAAACTAAAAGTCCCGACCCTTCATGATCAAACGAAATATTTTGGCCACTAAAACCTGCTGTACTTTTTAGCTCTGAAATAATCACCTCCTCCCACGAGGCAGGGGCGTGTCACCTGAGCTGCCTGTCAAATGTACCTCCTGGCATCAGGCTGGGATGACATTTCATCCAGTTACTGCATCATTTTTAAATCACATCACTTTCACATGCATTCATGAATCTGCTTCAGGATCTATTTTTCTTCTCCAAATATTTGCTAAAGGGGATACTTACTTCTTGCCATGGCTTAAAAATGACATGAACGTGGGTTCCCAATCAGTTTGATGAGACCACAGAGGTGGCAGATCTACACTGTTTGTTGAATTCAAATCTTTATTCGTGCGTACAACAAAAAGAAGTTTTTGTGTATCAGTTTGTGGAATTAAACTGTGGAATGGTTTGAATTTGGAGTTAAAAGAAGGTACAAACATAAAACAATTTAAGAAGAAATATAAATAAATGGTTTATTTGAGGTATAAAAGTGAAGACTGTGTTTAAAGATCACCAGCTGTGTGTGCTGGTATTTTGTCATGTTGTCTTTGTATGTTTATATACTTAGATATACGTATTATATTTATATCATAGTTATATTATTTTTAAGATAGAGCTTACAACTTGTATTAAAACAGGTTATTTTTGTAAAAATTATATATATTCATACAAATTAGTGTATAGTATAAATAAAAAAACAGACATATAATTTATGTTTAGTTGTGGAAAGGGGGTGGGATTAAATAAATGTATACTACTGTAACTTGAAATATATGTTTTGATGATGGTTTTTTTTCTTTATGTGGTGGAATGCCCACCTGTTTTTGTTTTCTTGCCTTTTTTCTTGGTTTTTTTTTTTACATGTTCTAAATGAAAAAACCCCCCAGAATAATCCTGGTGAAATCACATACCTTACTCTTGACTTCAGCTGAGAGTCCGAAGGCTGGTCCGCTCCTGAAATGCGTGCTCATTCTGTTTCTGTATGTAAATAAGCCAGAGGAGCGGCTTATGTCCGGGGAGAGGAGGAAATCCTGCACGTCTCGTATCTGCAGAAACCTTCAGATACAGGAGCCAAGTCGACCTGGGACCAGCTGATCAGACTTTCGGACAACTTTCCAACACTTTTCTGAATCTTTATAAACGCGTCCCATGTGTGTGCTCGCTGATTGGTCGAGAGCGCCGACCAATCAGGAGCGGCCTCCCCGCGTGTGGGGGCGGGGCCAGAGGGGGGCTGATGTCACCGCTCGGGCATTGCTCTGAAAACGCTGTCACTTTTTCCATCTGCACTCCAGTTTCTCTGATTCCCGGGATGATTCTCGCTTGGATTAAATTCCTCTTTCCCCTCGTGATGTCACCGTGACGTTCTGATTTGATTTGATATTTGATTTGATGTGTTTATTTGGTCACGTTGTAGAAGTCAGTAGTCAATACAAAGTTTTTTTGCATGTAGATCAAGCAAGGATCAAAAGGTGTAGACTGAAGCCAAAGCTTATTTTGTCTACCCTTTTAACACAATGTCCCACTATAGTGCAAGATATGTGATAAAGTTCTTTATTTTCTGTAATGCAATAAAAAAAAACATGTCATACATTCTGGATTCATTACAATTCAACTGAAATATTGCAAGCCTTTTATTATTTTAATATTGCTGATTATGGCTTACAGTTTAAGATTAAGATTCCACGAATAATCTAATTTTTTGAGATAGGATATTTGAGTTGTATTAAGCTGTAAGCCATAATCAGCAATATTAAAATAATAAAAGGCTTGCAATATTTCAGTTGATTTGTAATGAATCCAGAATGTATGACATTTTAGTTTTTGTAATTGCATTACAGAAAATCACAATATTCAAATTTTCTGAGACAGTCCTGTATATTACAGAAAGAAAGAAACAAAGTAAATAAATAAGAAAAAGAAATGTTGCTCAAACTGGCCTATCTCAGCTTAACAGCATCAAGATGTTCATATTTACACACGTGCATACATTCATCCACACACACCAAACCCACCTATATATACATTGCTGTGCATACATACATACATATATATGTACTTATTTATACCTGTATACACATACATACATGTACATACATATACACTCATCTACACATACATAAGCATTCATATACATACATCCATATACATGCATCCTTCCATAGACATAATACACACATAGTTCTGTCCATAATTTTGCAATAAATCTACATAATGTGGCTATGCCAATGATTTATAATTATTTATTTTTGAAATTTTTTAGTGTATTACACAGTTTCATTTCACTATCAATGTTGTTCCACAGATTGACTCCTTTTACTGAGATGCATCTCTGTTTCACGCTCGTTCATAATGACTGACTCTGCGTTGGAAGAGCTTCTGAACACAGTCAGGGAGCATGTTACTATTTATTTTAAACATAAACTGAGCGGTTTTAAAACCGGTCACGTTCCGCTGGAGCTGTGACCGCTCATCGTTTACAAATGTTATAAATGAGCACTGAAGAACAGCCTGCTCTAATAATAATAATAATAGCAGCAATATCATACAGTAGGAGAGTATTAGAAAAGAAAGGGATTAATTTATTAGTATTTTTTACATTTTAAATTTCTGACACTATAAAAAGTAGTTAAAATCAATAGTTTATTTATTCAGAACAAAGGCTTTCTAGGAAATGGAGAAAGTAAAGTTCAACACAAGTCAGTTGTCATTATAAACTATTTTTCTCTAGCTTCTATAATTTACTTAAATGAATGCTGGTGGGTTGACCGCTTGTTTTATTCTGGCTTATTTAAATAATAATAAAACTGGCAACGAACCAAAAACGTACGATCAATTCAAAGAATTAAGATGCACGATAAAAACACAATATTTTGTGGGTTTTATTTTGGGATCATACTCTGGTAAGAAGTGTAGCTTAGTATAAAGGCCAGAGTATATACCAGAAGAGAGTTGGGACCCCCAGGACGCTTAATAGGAATAAGCAGGTATAGATGATGGATGGATGGATGGATGGATGGATGGATGGATGGATGGATAGCATTTGCTAATTTGCACACATTGCAAGGAACACAAATGCAAAAATAACATTTTCAAAGTGTTTCATACAAAAAAAACGCAACATTCTTAGTAAATCAAATTAATATTTTATTATACAGTACAGTATACAGTATAATATTTGGCATAATTAATACTGAACCTTTGGAATATTCCCACTTAACACCTGCCGAGAAAGACTGAATGACCTGTCAAATCAACCAAAATCTGCTTTATTTTAATCTAAAATACTTGAACATTTGTGAACAGCTTTCTACAGTAAGAGATGGATGGATTGGAGATGGGGGAAGTTTAGTGAATTGAGTGACTTGACAGATACAAATAGTTGAACAAGTGCTTCACTACAAGGTTAATAACGTTTAGCGGGATCTTTCCAATCTTCCTCTGCAAATGGAATTTGTCAGATTTCCACTCTTCTGAAGACTTGGACGGCTATTTTTAACCACATAAGGAGTTGGTTTAGTAGTAATATGACGCTTCGGGCTGGTGTCTGAAAATTGTTTTGATATTTGTTTTTTCCAGAGAACACGGATGAGTTCCTCTGAAAATGGTATGCTTGCTTAGATCCACGTTAGAAAACAAAAGTCTCATGAGCATCCTCACTCTCCCTGGGGCTGGCGGTGGCATGTCTGTGATGTGCTCCACTGTGTGTAAAAGCTACTGTAGAATGCCTGACATCACTCTGGGAGCGATGAGGCGCTTTTCCTCTTTTACCCCAGTGTGTTGTTCCTCCTTCCCTCGCAGGCAGGCTTATGACAGGGAAAGGAATGCAGCAGGTTCGGGGGGGTTGGACCGGCGGCTCTCTCCGTGGGATGAAGGACTCTGGACTTTCTTTTGTGGTCAGTTGTGTGTCAGAGTCATAAGCCTTCAGAGCCCAAAGGGGAAGGTTCTGGAAAGTGCATGGATGGATGAGAGAGAGGGGGACAGCACGGGCTGTTTGCAGTAAACAGTATTGAGCTGCTGAAGTGGGGAAGTGGGGACACACAATGAAGGAATGCAAATGATTCATGGACATAGACTGTTAACCTGCAGCAACGCAAAGGGCTCCAGTCAACTGGCAACGCGTTTATTCACACACACAGCTGAAAATAATTGGCCTAGAGCAGGGGTCTGCGACCGAAAATGTTGAAAGAGCCGTATTGGACCAAAAACACAAAAAACAGATATATCTGGAGTCGCAAAAAATGAAAAGTCTTGTATAAGCCTTAGAATGAAGGCAACACATGCTGCATGTATCTATATTAGTTAGAACTGGGGGAAGATTTTTTTTTCATTGTGCACTTTGAGAAAAAAGTCGAAATGTTGAGAAAAAAGTCGAAATGTTGAGAAAAGTCGAAATGTCGAGAAAAAAGTCAAAATTTCGAGAAAAAAGTTGAAATGTCGAGATTAATGTTGAAATGTTGAGAAAAAAGTCAAAATTAAAAGATTAAAAAGGAAAGGAAAAAGGAAGAAAAAAAGAGAAAAAAAGGAAAAAAAGAAGAAAAAAGAAAAAAGAAAAAAAAGAAAAAAAAGAAGAAATAAAAGAGAAAAAAGTTGAAATTTCGAGAAAAAAGTCAAAATTTTGAGAAAAAAGTCGAAATGTTGAGAAAAGTCGAAATGTCGAGAAAAAAGTCAAAATTTCGAGAAAAAAGTTGAAATGTCGAGATTAATGTTGAAGTACAATCTCGAGAAAAAAGTCAAAATGTCAAGAAAAAAGTTGAAATGTTGAGAAAAAAGCCAAAATTTAAAGATTAAAAAGGAAAGGAAAAAGGAAGAAAAAAAGAGAAAAAAATGAAAAAAAGAAGAAAAAAGAAAAAAAGAAGAAAAAAAAGAAGAAATAAAAGAGAAAAAAATAAAAAAAAGAGAAAAAAAGGAAACAAAAGAAGAAAAAAAAGGTCAAATATTTTTGAAAAAGCTCCAGGAGCCACTAGGGCGTCGCTAAAGAGTCGCATGCGGCTCCAGAGCCGCGGGTTGCCGACCCCTGGCCTAGAGCTTTGCATGATAGGCTTCTGCACATGTTCAAAAGACTGCCGACTGGGGTTCACTTCAATTTATTTAGTACATGATGCACAAAACCCTTTCCTCATGAAAGCTGATTCGAATAGTATTTTTTAAATTTCTAAATTAAGTAAATATATTTCTTAATTTAATTCAGTCAGTTGTATGCAGTGTGTGAGATCTGATGTTTGTGCTTGGAGTGTTTTTGGGGGCCACAAACACAGAATACGTTTCCATGCAGCAGTTCAATCGGATTTCTGATCGTATAAAACATCGTTCGGACTTTTAAACTGCATGTAAACACCTTAATCCGATCTACTTTGGACCTATTTCGGACATTTAATAATCGGATAGCAACACTTAGATAATTCGTTCAGAGTCGGAATGTTAACGCCATGTATACGGAGACATCGGATATTGCAGTCTGAGCATGCTGGAGAATTTCTTCTGGGCCGTTCACCCGGAAGTGAGAGGAGACGGCGCGTGTTAAATAGTTTTTTTAACACCTTAAAAAAGATCGCAAAAGAGATGGCAGAAGCTTCATCAGGACACCGGAGCAGATCAAAATAAAGTGGAAAAATATACGGAAGGCGTAACATTGGCGCCAAACAAAACAGGTAGTGGCTCTTTGTTGAAATGGTTACCATGGTTACAGCGCCACATAGCGTCACAGAGTCAGCCATGCTCTGGACATTTATCCCATTCTCTGAACAGCATGTAAACTCAGACAAGTGATTGGGTCTTCTGGATGTTTATCTGATACGATCAGAAATCTGATTTCTTTGCTGCATGTAAACGTAGTCGTGTTTGGGGCCACCAAAACACAAGGACTGGCCCGGACCCATGATCATTCTGGTTCTGGTTTTGTGTGCCATCCTCATTTTAATTTGTTAATGACCATACATTTTTTGCGTTACAAACCCGAAACATATTTCAAAAACACGTGAAACAGGAAAACATTTACCACCGGCCCACGGGCCCCTGACAGCTGGGACGGGCTTCAGCACGATTGACAGGGATAGAAAATGGATGAATTTTTACCACTTTGTAATGTTTCCAAAAAGTGTTCTAGCATTGAGGGTTTTAAACAGTGAAGCGTTTTAAGTGTAATTTTGTTCCCCCTGCAAACACATCTTTACATGTGCAATCGTTGTTCTTTCTACAACGGTGACAGGTCAGATTCACAACTTTACTGTATACTTGTACAAAATGTGAAACTAAATGTAGCAGCTGGAGTGGTATTACCACAAATAAACATAAACACATAGTAAAAACATAGTCCAACACAGTAAAAGTGAAGGATAAAATAGGAGAAACACATAAAATAAGTTAGTTATTGCACAAGACTGAGTGTTATTGCTTGTTGGAAGAAACTGTTGGTTCTAGGGCAGCAGGTGGAGGAGGGGAAAGGCCTTAGCTCTGCTGAGGCTGCGTGATGAATAAATGTCTTCAAGGATCCTTTAGTCCATGTTCCAGACCAGATATCAGTACCACTCAAGGTGACAAACTTGCTTATCATTTATGAAAAGATCCATGTCTATAGATTATATTTTGGTATAATAACCTTCCTGCGTGGCAGCTGGATCATAGTTATCAGCTCATGTAGTTACCACCCCCTTCAGAAAACTACATTTTAGATGCTTGTTTATAAAACTAAGCTGGTTCCTTATCTCATTGTTATGTCCTTTATGTCCTGTATTTGCATGATAAAGACCTTTGTGACATCAGCCTAGTGGCTGTTATAGTTTCATAGGAGCCTAATGATGCTCTTCTAGTTTAAGGCTCACAATGACCTGTAACAATTATATATTATGGGGAATATTATACATTTCCTGAATCCTTATGGTCCTGTGAGTATTCCAGTTTTTGTATTTCGTGTCTCTGTTGTTCCTAGATGACACAGGGCTAAAAGATAGTAAATCATTTACCGAACATTGTGTAAAAATGTGTGTTGTTTATAGTTTAAAGAGCTGCAGTGACCTCTATGTTGGTCAGAAAGATTCACATCTTAGCTTGAATGAATGCTTAAGGCCCCCTTTAAAATGATACCAAAGACAATATAGTGAAACATTGACAGATATCCTGTACATGAGTCTAAACCAGGATATGCACCAGCATCTAAAATGTAATTTTCTGAAGGGGGTGGTAACTTCATGAGCTGATAACTCTGATCCAGCTGCCACTCAGGAAGGTTATCATACCAAAATATCATCTACAGACATGGATCTTTTCAAAAATCAGTAAGTTTTGTTACCTTGAGTGGTACTGACAAGTGAAATTTGGGGCTCTGGCCCATGAGCAGAAGTGTCAAAAGTATTCACATTCATTACTCAGGTAGAAGTATAGATACTAGAGTTTAAAAATACCTGTAGAAGTTGAAGTATCAACTCAAGTTTTTTACTCAAGTAAAAGTATAAAAGTACTGGTTTCAAAACTACTTACAGTTTTTCTCTATTGCTTAAACACATTTCACGATACTGCCCTCACTTTTCACAAAACTCTAAACACAAAACACTTTTCTAAAGCTACGTACACTAAACCTCACAGTTTCTTTTCAAAACCAACCCATCACACCAAAACAGTTGCTCATATGCTCAAAAACCAACCCATCACACCAAAACAGTTGCTCATATGCTCAAAAACCAACCCATCACACCAAAACAGTTGCTCATATGCTCAAAAACCAACCCATCACACCAAAACAGCTGCTCATATGCTCAAAAACCAACCCATCACACCAAAACAGATGCTCACATGCTCAAAAGCAAACCCATCACACCAAAACAGTTGCTCATATGCTCAAAAGCAAACTCTGACACCAAAATACCACTCAAGGCTTGCAGAAATGTAAACACTACTGAGCATCATTAACCACATTACCAAAAAAATTTAAAACACAATTTTCACACTGTGAGACTGTTCTTTTTACAGTTTCACAACTGCCAGGATGCATTTGAGCAACCCTTATTTATTCTCAAATATGTTTTGGGCATTACAGTTTTTCTCTATTGCTTAAACACATTTCACGATACTGCCCTCACTTTTCACAAAACTCTAAACACAAAACACTTTTCTAAAGCTACGTACACTAAACCTCACAGTTTCTTTTCAAAACCAACCCATCACACCAAAACAGTTGCTCATATGCTCAAAAACCAACCCATCACACCAAAACAGTTGCTCATATGCTCAAAAACCAACCCATCACACCAAAACAGTTGCTCATATGCTCAAAAACCAACCCATCACACCAAAACAGCTGCTCATATGCTCAAAAACCAACCCATCACACCAAAACAGATGCTCACATGCTCAAAAGCAAACCCATCACACCAAAACAGTTGCTCATATGCTCAAAAGCAAACTCTGACACCAAAATACCACTCAAGGCTTGCAGAAATGTAAACACTACTGAGCATCATTAACCACATTACCAAAAAAATTTAAAACACAATTTTCACACTGTGAGACTGTTCTTTTTACAGTTTCACAACTGCCAGGATGCATTTGAGCAACCCTTATTTATTCTCAAATATGTTTTGGGCATTAACTATAGATTTGTGCATTTCATGGGAATAGTTACATAATGCAGAAAATGCAGTAATATCACAACTCAATGCAAAAATGAGTACTGTAAACTCCATAGAGGATCCATTACACACAATAGATACAGTAAAGTAACAATTGAGAACACAATGTTCAGGGTGCGATTTCTTTTATTACAGTACGTTTGAAAATTGACACAGTATGTTGTATGTTGACACCGAAATCATGGGGCGTCATCACGTGGGGCTGGGTCGGGCCACAGGACCTCATCAACGTCACAGGCAATATTGTCCATAGCCAAACAACGTGGGAAGAATGCCCTGGCATGCCGCACCCAGCCTTGGAACACCTCCACAGCCACATCATCACAGGCCAGGTCCATAGCCCTGAGAAGGTTCTCTCTGGTGTACAGTAAGGTTGGCGGTCATAGACCTTCCACCGCCATGATGAGAAGAACTCCTCTATTGGGTTTAGGAACGGAGAGTAGGGTGGCAGACACACATCCTTCTCCTCTCCCTCCTTGGCCTGCTCCTCTTTGGACTGCTTCTTGTCCTCTTTGGCCCACTCTTCGACCTGCTCCTCTCCCTCCTCGACCTGCTCCTCTCCCTCCTCTGACACGAACTCCTCTTCTTCTGTCTTGATCATCCATTTTTGTTTTTGAGCCTTCAGCTAACTGCACTGACTTATATAGGTGTGGTCACATAATTTGCAATAGGTGTTTTCAATTATGAGTAGTTGTGTTTACTGATTGAAACCAGGTATGTTCATTGTGTTCAAGTTTTGCTGATTGTGGGTAGCATTTTGCATCACATGAGCTTCGCAATGCATATTGGAGCAGAGTTATATGCAAAATGTGTTTTAGCACGGTAAAATGTGTTTAGAGTTTTGAGAAAAAGGGGATGGGTTTTGTGAACAGTGTCTACAGGTGAATTGTGTTTGTGGTTGTGGCAAAAGGGGGGTAGTTTTACTAAATGTGTTTAGGCAACTGGTCATTTGGTTTAGAGTACTGGGTTTTGTGTTTTGGCAATAGAGAAAAACTGTAAAGTATAAAAGTAAAAGTAATGTAAGGGGGAAAAAAGCCATTAAGGACAAAAGCCATTGAAAATGAATGTATCTTAGTATAATGCAAATATATTAAAGAACCATATATGTGTACTATTGAGCATTAACATGTGTTTCAGAGAGCAGGAGATATGATGACTAGTTGCCTATAAGTATTGTAATGGTGCAAAAAGTCAAACTTCAGAGGCATGTTATCATTTATCCTAACATTTTTTGGAATGTACATCCAAGTTTAGTTGCAGGAATCTGAGGGAACGGATGTAAGAACAAAACTGGACAAGAACATCTGAAACAACCACAACCAAATTCACTCTATCCGGATGGAGCAATCCGGATAGAAAAAACTGGATAGTTTTTTTTTAAAGGCCGAAATGAAATAGAGTAACGAGGCTGTTTTTAAAATATAAGGAGTAAAAAGTACAGATAATTGCATGAAAATGTAAGGAGTAAAAGTAAAAAGTCGTCTGAAAAATAATTACTCCAGTGAAGTATACATAACCAAAATTTCTACTTAAAGGAGCTTGAGGCTCCTTTTAAGAAATGAGACTCTCTAGCGCCACCCTTCACCACGACGGCCGTTGGGGGTACTGCAGCCAACAGCAAAGCCGGTACGGGAGAACGGGGAGAACGTGCATGCAGCGTCATGTGACGTCACATCTGCAGGACAGCGCGGGAAATTTGGGCCCGAATTGCAGCACATTTTGCAGCACACAGCCTGTTCAAGGCAACGGAGAGATACGCTAGAGCAGGGGTTCTTAACCTTTCTGACCTTGGGGCCCAATTTTTTCAGTACAGAGTGGCCCGGGGCCCATTAAATATAAACACTCTATAGCAGGGGTATTCAACTAAAACTTTAAGGGGTCCATTTAGAGAAAATGTACTCAAGCGAAGGTCCAGAACATCATAATATATATATATATGTGTGTGTGTGTGTGTGTGTGTGTATATATTCAAGTAGCCTCATAGTTGTATCAACATCTGCATCTGACTGTTATATTAAAAAAAGTACATATTTGCCAATTAACATGTTTAACTTGAATTAAACATATTTTTTTCTCTTAAAAATAAAGTAGATTTTATTTTATTTTTCAAATGCTATCTTATTTTATTTCTCTACCAGCAGTTTGAATTTCCCCTGTTCTTTGTTAATTGTCTCAACACATTTTTATACTAAATTAATATAAACACATCTTAACAATTTAACAGTTTTGCAGTTTTTCTTTCTTCCCCTCTTATGATCTTATGCCCCCACTTTCTGCCATTCAGTGAGAGAACTGAGCTCTAACTTCTCCTGTCAGGACTTTAAATCTGGGCTGGATGGTGTCAGGTTCTCATGCACATGTGGAGGTGCTCATTGATGAGCCTGAAACGATATTTAGTTTTAGTTATGTTCACTGTGGAGAAAGCTGCTTCACAGCTGTATCTGGACCCAAACATGGGCAGGACATGTTAAGATGGTCAGTTTATTTTTCTGTGACTTCAGTTCAGACTTGAGTGGATATGTTTGATGAAAAACTTTGTGTTTTGTTTCAGTGGCGTTTCACTTTCGCACTTTGAACGCCACGGTCTCTGAACGTATGAAACACTGGTTTTGTCCCAGTGGGAAGACTGAACAGGATGAATTTGTACATTCCGGGTTGCATATTTAAAAATACAGCGAGGACAAAACTTAGTTTGATTTTACTTTAAGTTATTTACATTAATAAGTTGTCAGGACTCAGTGTGTCGGGTTCATCCGAGCCTGATCAGCTGCGACGGGCACAGCCTGCACCGCAGCTCTCTGGTCGCGCTGCAGCAGTTACTTTCCGATGCTTTTTCGAAAGCCCGAACAGTCCAGTCCAGCAGACACGACAGCCCACGCATCTACATCTACCATCCTTCAGCAGTAACGACGGAGCCCACCGCCCGAGCGAAAGCCTCAGCCGACCTCCCCGGCCGCGGGGATAAATGATCACGCCGCGCTCGCTTGCTCTGGGCGCAGACCCAATTAATCGATCCCTAATCCTGGCGGATCTAAACCTATTCTGTGCAAAATGAAGGATTTTCTCTGTAAATACACACCATTTCTCTTACTATTACACGTACATCTAGCTGAGTGTCTTCTTCTCCTCATTTGGTCGGGAGTTGCTATGCAGTCCCGCGGCCCTCGCGGCCCACACGTACAAAACTGAATTTTTTTTGGCGTCCCACTAGATGGCGCTCGCGGCCCAAGTGTGGCCCTATGGTTAAGAATCACTGCGCTAGAGGGCTCATTCTTTTTGGTTTGGAACGCTTCATCTGACATTACTACTACTACATTACTAGAAAACTTAAAACGTATACGAATTTTTTTCATAAATCCTCCCTCAATCCTGCCTCAAGCTCCTTTAAGTAAGGTAACAAAGTATTTGTACTTTGTTACTTGACACCTCTGCCCATGGACTACTTAAAAGTGTAGGCGCCGCTGGACTTTCTTCACAATGGCCGTGATGTTAACTGTCCAACAGAGGTGAGCGGAGAAAAGTGAATAATCCAATCAAATCCAACCCTGAAATCTACGAGGACAACACAGGCTCAAGTCCATCGCCACGAGGAGATCGTTGGTAACTTTCATCACAGTTGTTGTATTGACCTAAACCCTGAGTGAAACTCAAGAGTGCTAGAAATGAGAGGTTCAGTCGTAGCAACCGTTAAAACGTTAGGCACATAGTGTGTGAATAAATAGAGATGGATCTGATCCAATATGGAAATGTTGAGGGAAAACCTCCTCCAACAGCCGGTTGGGGTGAGACCAAACAGACAAGTTGATGGTTTAGATTACAGCGTTGCTGCTGCCAGCTCAGAGAGCTTAGGAGCACAGAAGCAGCCCAGACGCACACCAGGTCCACGGGAGTTCCCAAAGCTGCTCCGTTCATTCACACATGAGAATCTAAAAGTAATGAGATGATAGGAAAGACAGTTACATCAGAAATCAGAAATCAGAAATCAGAAATCGCTTTATATCGTCAAATGTACAATGTACACAGGAATTTGACCTGGTAAAAACAGCGCCACTAAGCAATAAAATAACAAATTAGAAATAAAAATATAAAAAATATAATAGGTAAGTTAAAATATATAATATGTATGTAATATGTACAATGACCAGAAGTATTTACAGGATGGCAGGAATGAAAAATGCAGAAAATTCCGACACAACAGTCATAATGAATCAGAATCTCCATTTAGACCTTTAAGCATCGTCTCTGGCCAGTGAGAGGAATCCAGAGCACACGGAGAAGATAACGCCAAGTGCTCTGCACAGGAAGGCGGCGGTGTACGGCCAGGAGAAGTGTAGTCTTGAGAAACAGCAGTCGTGTGATGTGACCAACAGTTTGCCCGCTGCTGACGGGTGGTTATCCCGGATCACTCAGTCCTGGGCGAAGGCGCCGCTCTGGTCTGAGGTGGCCTCTTAACACGGCAACTGTCATCTGAGGTTTGATAAACAAATCAACAATGTGGTGAGGACCAGCTTTTTCCAGTTGCGTCTCCTGGCCAAAGTTAAAATGTTTCCAAGTCGACGTGACCTGGAGAAAGCCGTCCAGGCCCTAATTAACTCACGGTTACACTGCTGCAACGCACTTCATGTCTAAAGGCTGGATTATGGTTCTGCAACAAATCGATGCCGAGCCTACGCCGCAGGCTGCGCCGCGCTGCACACCCTGCGCCGCAGGCCACGCCGTGCCTGTCGTGCGCATCTCACAAATTGTAACTACGCGTCGATAGGTCGCAGACCAACGCAGACCGAGAGGGCTGTGATTGGTTCGCTTGGTAGCAACGCATTTCCGGTTTGTGAAGCAGTCGTGAACTTTCAGCGCTCTTTTCTTCATCATGTATGTGTGATTTTTTTTTGTTTTGTTTTTTTGCACAATAGTTGTCCTTATCTCTTTGATTCACTGTGACCGGAAAAGTCGGATAAACCATTCAGGAAAAGATTGCACCCCCCAAGCGGTCGTGGGGGTATTGCACCGGGGCAAAATGGAGTGTTGGGGAAGTCCGAAGGGTTCACGACGGCGTCACGGCAGCGGCGTGTGCTCTGCGTTGGTGTAGCGCAGAACCATAATCCAGCCTTAAGGGTGCTGTCAGACCTGTGCCCCGTTTGTTTCGTTCCGATTCAGGGGCTAAATCGATACAGTTGTTTCTTTTTTCGTTTATGGCGTTTGTGTTCACAAGGCAACCGTCTGTAGCGGTTCAAAGCTGTTAACAAATGCCATGCGTGAACCAACTGTTGTCTCATTGGTCAGAAATGAATGTGGAAGGAGTTTCCTCTTCCGTACCCCGGGAAAAACAACAACTATGGAGCATCGTAAGCAAGTGTGGCTAGTTTGTTTCTGTGTGCTGTGTGGATTCTGTTCTCACTGCAAACGAACCGCTCCAGGTCTGGAATGGAAGTGAGCCGAGACCACCTCTCCTAGGAGATCTCGGCTCGCTTGTTTTGTCCCGCATGCGAGCACGATTGCTGTGTTCACATATACCAAACAAACCAATCTTTAGGGGGAAACGCTCCCTGTTTCAGAACAACTGCTCCAAACGGGACAGGTGTGAAAGCACCCTAACAGTCTTCTCTTAGTCGCCTTCAACTGGTGGAAAAAGCTGCTCCCCGTCTTTTAACCAACACCAACATCACTCCTGTCCTTAACTCCCTCCATTGGCTTCCTGTCCTTTATATACTTTTGATGTCCGTTTTTAAAGCTCCTAACGGCCTCGTACCATTGCATCAAACCGAGCTTTTAACAGTCCGTAACCCCGGTAGAGCTCTGAGGTCAGCTAATCAACTTTTGGAAGTCCAGAGATCAAAATATAAACACTGGGGTGGCCGAGCCTTCTCCACCCCCCCCCAGGCTCTGGAATAAGCTCCCCGCTGAGATGCATCTTATTTCTGATCCCCACATCTTTAAATCTAGGCTATTTAAAGGGGATCTATTATGAAAAACAGTTTTTCTCTTGCTTTAACATATATAAAGTGGTCTCCCCTCAGCCTGCCAACTCAGAGAAGGAGGAAGCAACCAAATCCTGCAGTGTCTGTACAGCCGCCCGGATGAGCCGTCCAGTGTGATGTGGATCTACGAGCCGCTCAGATTCTGCATCCGTCGTTACGTAACAAAAATGCGATTTACATCGGTTGGCCTCCGATGCGTGAAACCACGCCCACAACTAACTCCGCCGGCCGGAGCTTCCGCCATTTTTTTGTAGCGGTGTATCGTGTCATTCAGGCAGCCAATCAGCCCAGAGCCTCATTATCATAGCCCCGCCCACTCAGAATCCTGCATAGATAATGAGGTTAGATAATGGGAAGATAAAGACATGGCTCAGAGGCTGAATTTTTAATTTATTTAGCAAAAACAATCAAAAGCTTGTTTTTAAGACATTCAAGGCCTGTTTAAAATAGGTATTAGATGCCATAATAGATCCCCTTTAAGATAGCTTTCAACACCCAGTAGTGCGATGACACTTTTATCTTATTTTATCTTATTGGATTCTGTAGAATTTTTATTGTTTTTGATTGTTCTTATTTATCCTCCTTTTTATTTTTTATTGCCTGCTGTAAAATTACATTACACCTCATGTAAAAACCGCCTGAGCGGTGGGAAACTTGGTGTCCAACCCAGTCCCCCACTGTCTCAGCCACTGCCTCGGCTGGGCGTTGGGACCCGTCAGCAGGGAACCAACAGACACTCATTGGATGCAACTGATGTGAAAGTCAATACACCATTTTCCTGTGGACAAATTAAACAATTCAGCCCTTTAGGTTAAATGCAGCTGATTTTTAACCTGACTCGTTTCCTTGGATACCCATTTCCCACCGTCAGCTGCAGACGGCGGTTTATTGGACTTGGACATAGACTTGAGCAGCTTCTCAGGAGTTTGGATGCTGTTCATTTTACTGTACGATGGCAGCCAACAAGAACGTTTGAACCCAGAATATTTGTGTTGTGAGGCAGCAGCGCTCTGAACAAGCAAAATTACCGGACCCAGTCTGGGAATGTGGTGAAGGCTTTCTAAACACGCTGGAACATTCAATTAATCCTAATCTATCAAAACAAACACAATTTTGATCATTATGTTTCATTACATTTTGTTGATCGTATTGCCTCTGCTAAAACGAGGACTCAGTTAAATCCTGGGGCCGGATTCACAAAACATTCTTAAGAAAAAAAATCTTCTTAAGTGTCATTTTTTTCTTAAGTTCAGTCTTAAGAAGAAAAAAGAGAAAAAGTCATATTCTCCAAAAAAGTCTCAACTTTCTTCTTAAGTTTCTTCTTAAGAAAAAACTTAAGAATAAATGGTATTCTTGAAATAAAAGTTCTCAAATCTGTTCTTGACTTTTTTCTTAACTTTAAGACAACCTGTCTTAAAATTTCTTCTGTGAAAAGGTAAGACTCTAATATCACCTTTTTCAACACATTTTAGACAAGTTTAGACTAGTACAGGGGTCGGCAACCCAAAATGTTGAAAGAGCCATATTGGACCAAAAACACAAAAAACAAATATGTCTGGAGCCGCAAAAAATGAAAAGTCTTAGAATGAAGGCAAATGGCAAAAGGAGAAATGTCGAGAAAAAAGTTGAACTGTCGAGAAAAAAGTCGAAATGTCGAGAAAAAAGTCAGAATTTCGAGAAAAAAGTTGAAATGTCGAGATTAATGTTGAAGTACAATCACAAGAAAAAAATCAAAATGTAGAGAAAAAAGTCAAAATATCGAGATTAAAAAGGAAAGGAAAAAGGAAGAAAAAAAAAGAAAAAAAGGAAAAAAAGAAGAAAAAAGACAAAAAAAACAAGAAAAAAAAGAAAAAAAGGAAAAAAGAGAAAAAAAGAAAATAAAGAGAAAAAAAACAAGAAAAAAAGGAAAAAAAAAAGGTCAAACATTTTTGAAAAAGCTCCAGGAGCCACTAGGGCGGTGCTAAAGAGCCGCATGCGGCTCTAGAGCCGTGGGTTGCTGATCCCTGGACTAGTAGGTCAAAGTTTGAGAATATACTTTGTAATTAATTACACAAAGAGCCTGTTAACTGTTTGTTAGCATGTTAGTTAGCGTGGTAGTTAATTATTATTAATTTTCCCCAATAGTATTTTTTTTCGCACATTAATCTCATCCACCATAACCTTGAAAAGTTCCTGCGTCTCTTTTTCTCCTTCTCCATGTTTAGTGAGTGACTGACGGTTAAGACCAAACTAACTGTATAAATGTTGTTTGTTGGTGCATACAATGCAATGACATATTTTAAGAAGTTCTTAAGTAGGAAAAATAAGAAATTCGTAAGAAATGACAGTTCTTAAGACGGTTCTTAAGAAAATATTGAGGAATATTCACCAATATGTTCTTAAGAACATATTGGTGAATCCGGCCCCTGGTTTGTTGGTCTGACCATCAGGTTAAAGCCTGGGTGAAAATAAATGAAACATAGAAGCAGAAACACAACCAAACTGGTTAGGATGGTTATCTGTGAACCGGATAACCAGGAACCAATTATTCTGGGTCATACTTCATAAAAATATGACTATTATTTTTCATTATTACATCATGAGTTATTGGAGCTCAGCAGATCGTCATAAAAGTCCTACTGGAATATCAGGTTCCACATTAAACTGCAGGAGACATGCTCACTTATGCAGCGTCACACACAAACACAGACTGACACACAGACGGAGACGCACACAAACCGAGCTAGGGTCTTATAAACATTTCACAGAGGGAAGAAGCACACACATGGAATTTGGACACTTTATTTGGGCATCATGGGAGAAGGGAACGGCCCAAGCTGACTGTGATTGGACTTGTGATATAATGTCTTGTGAAGGAGGAATCCCTCACGCTAAAGATATACGACTGCAGGGAGATATTTACCGTGCTGTGGGCTTCACTGTTTATGTTCGCTGCACATACATCTGACACGTGGGCGCATGGACTACATCAGGGGGGATTTATTGCTCTGACCAAAAACTTTCTGGATGCTGGCAAATAAGAGTAAAACGCTCCAAATGAAGGAAATTAAACATAAATGCTCCAAGATTTGATCAACTGGAGATAACAATGTACTAATCACAAGGTTTGTATGTAAAATACACTATTTTACTCCTGTTACGTGTCTCTTTTAAAAGCTTAATTTGGATGGAAAGTGTGTATAATGGGCTGAAACATGCTGCAGTTGTCTCAGAAAGACCTGAAAAAGACCTGTTTCCAAAACATGAGCTCAAAAGAATGCCCTCAATTATACAATCTGACTGAATCCAGTCGGAGGTTTTTACGTAGAAAAGCAGAGGAGGGAGAGGAGGAGATGTGAGCGCTGATGTCCCCCCACCCACCGTAACTCTCTTCACTCCGCTCGGGCTATTTATGGTAGGAGGCCTCACAACGGCCGGGGCCCGGAGGAGTCTCAGGCTCAATTCATGGCATCATAATTCTAACCTTTAGCTACAGCAAGACAGGAAGCTTCAAACAAATCTGGATTTGGTAAATAAACACGGCTCCAACCTTTTCACTTGCTCGTTAGCGTCATCGCCACATACTTATTTATTTTTTTGGGGAATATTTTTACGGCTTTTTTCCGGATACTCGTTTACTGTAAACTTTTCAGCGACACTTCAGTTACTTTCACTTGAAACTGACAGTTTATTTACTTTGAGATTGTGCTTTTCAGTAAAAAGTTCTCCTGCTTACATTGAAGAAATTCACTCACATTCATCGTCATATATTGCTTCAAACACAATCTCAGCAATATTTTCGAGTCATTTGTACGAAAAAGTATTAGGGCCAGGCAGGAGAAAAATAAAAAATAATATTTTAGAGGAGGAAGATTTTTTTTTCATTGTGCACTTTGAGAAAAAAGTCAAAATGTCGAGAAAAAAGTCAAAATGTTGAGAAAAAAGTCAAAATGTCGAGATTAATGATGAAGTACAATTTCGAGAAAAAAGTCGAAATGTTGAAAAAAAGTCGAAATGTTGAGAAAAAAGTCGAAATGTCGAGATTAATGTTGAAGTATAATTTTGAGAAAAAAGTCGAAATGTTGAGAAAAAAAGTCGAAATGTTGAGAAAAAGTCAAAATTTCGTGAATAAAGTTGAAATGTTATGAAAAAAGGCTAAATTTCAAAATTTTGACTTTATTCTTGAAATCGTATTTCAACATTAATCTCGACATTTGGACTTTTTTATTGAAGTGCACAATTAAAAAAAATCTTCCCCCTCTCAAATATTTTTTGTACTCCATGTCCCTAATACTCTTCCGTACATTTGGGATGTATTCTTATGTTGCTGCTAAAAATGTGCTCAACTGTTTCCATCAACCAGCTCTTTATGAGCTCTAATCTTAATTTGAGATACTTCCCCTCATGATACATTATTTATGCATTTGTGTAACCGGTTCCATCCAGCTGTCACCGAGTGAGTGATACGTGACACCCCGGACCGTCACGCAGAAACATCTGAATTCTACTGAAAGTCCACATTGAAGATATATCATATATTATAGAAGTGAGTGCATAAAAAGTTACTGCACTGCAAAAACTCAAAATCTTACCAGGAATATTTGTCTTATTTCTAGTTAAAATGTCTCATTTTTAGTAAAATATCATTACACTTAAAACAAGAGTCATTACCAGAAAAATAACTTGTTATTTGACAATTTGCACCTGTTTCAAGTAAATTTTCACTTGAAATAAGTAGAAAAATCTGCCAGTGGGACAAGATTTATCTCATTACAAGCAAGATTTTGGCAGTATTTTCTACTTATTTTAAGTGGAAATCTACTTGAAACAGGTGAAAATTGTTGTTTTTTCCAGTGAGTCTTGTTTTAAGGGTAATGAGATTTTTTTTGACTAAAATGAGACATTTTAACTCGAAATAAGGCAAATACTCTTGTTTTGAGTTTTTGCAGTGTGGGGAAACTCATGTCTTCATTTATGGATTTATATTTATTTTATTCTTCAATTTTATTCTCTGTGAAACTCTGTGAGTTTTCCTCCAAGTTGCACAAAAGTCAGCTCTTTAGGTCAAAGGGCACACTGCCTTCCTGGCCCAGAGAAGCTGATTTCCTCACGTGGTCCTTGCCGTTAAATCACTGATGCTCCTGTAAAACAAACCTGTTGGGTCGCGCTCATTTATTCGTCTCACTTTCAGCTGACATGTAGACCTGGGAACAGTGAGACGATGACGGGGAGTGGTTCCCTCTTGCAGCCTGGATGCAGGCATATGAGACACTGACAGTGACGGACGATTGTGAGACGGAGGAAAACGCAGGCTACGAGTCTTCTTTCCAAATATATCACTTCCTGTTAAATTTCTCTCTGGATTTATTCTCCCCCATCTCACTTTGTCATAAACCAGGACACATAACAACCTAGCACCTGATCCTGGAGGCAGTTGATGTGTTTGCTTTGTTCTATACTTCAGTAATAAAACATGCATCATAAAATGTTATAGCGTACTCTAATACCTAACTGCAGACCTAAATGTTGAAATTTGTTATCCGACATGTGATACTCTGGAGTGCTCGCTGTGATCTCCGCTGGGCTACTTCTCTGAGACGGGCCTTATTTCTGGGAATCGGGTGTAGTCGTGATCATCATCACGACCATACGGAGGCGCTCTGGTCTACAGATTTGACAAAACTGATGATCCTCACGGAGACTCACGAGCATTATTTAGTGACAGGCAGGTTTACCTGACTTCCTGCAGTTCTTTAAAGGACTCATATCATGTCGTTTTATTTAAAGGGGGCCTATTATAGCATCTAATACCTATTTTAAACAGGCCTTGAAAGTCTTAAAAACAAGCTTTTGATTGTTTTTGCTAAATAAATTAGAAATTCAGCCTCTGGGCCATGTCTTTATCTTCCCATTCTCTAACCTCATTATCTATGCAGGATTCTGAGTGGGCGGGGCTATGATAATGAGGCTCTGTGCTGATTGGCTGCCTGAATGACGATAAACCGCTTCGAAAAAATGGCGGAAGCTCTGGCCGGCGGAGTTACCGTGTCATAACTGCATGTGATGGGAGCAAGCGTCAGCGACAAAATCAATTCCATTGCTTTATTTTCTATTGGACTGTCCTAACTGGCCATGAGTGACGCGGCGCGCCGTTTTGAGCTGGCCGTTTCCTGCCGCTCGCGTTGAAAGCCGGTTGAAAGCGCTGTAGGAAACAGTCACGGATGAGGAACGGCTGATCCAGTTAGTTGAAATGAGAAGTTATCTCTATGATTCCTCCTCATTTCACTACAAAAACCTCAATAAAGTGGCAGCTGCTGGAGGGAGATGGACAGAGAGCGTCTGATGTCACGCAGTGCTACGATAGTCGGACGCTCGCATGCAGTTACACGGTTTTATAGTTGTGGTTGTGGTTTGCATTTTGGTTACGTAACGAAAGGGAGCAGAATCTTATTGGCTCGTAGATCCACATCACACTGGACGGCTCATCCGGGCGGCTGTACAGAAGCTGCAGAATTTGGTTGATCCTTCTCTGAGTTGGCAGGCTGAGGGGAGACCACTTTATATATGTTAAAGCAAGAAAAAACCTGTTTTTCACCTTAATAGGTTCCCTTTAAGTAGCTCACACATTGCCTGAAGTGTTCACGAAACGTTGGTGACAAACTTTGGTTAATCTCCCACTTGGATGCAGCAGAACTGGACCCTCAGCAGCTATATCTTTACAGCTCTGCTCGTAGCGGAGGTTTCTCCTTCCACATAGAAAATGGACAGACTCTCACAAACTGCAATAAAACTCGGTCTCAACCCCAATATATCGAAAACCCAGGTAATCAAGATCCATGCCAAAAACCGCCAACCCTATCCTTATGAACAACCCTGCTAGAGGAGGTACAATCTTTCACCTACCTAGGCAGTGTTGTGGACAACACCGGAGGGACGGATCTGACACCAAAAGCAGAACCAACAAGGCTAGAGTGGTGTTCAACAAGCTCAGGAAGATCTGGAGCTCAAATAACATCTTAAACACCAAAATGTGCATCTTCAACTCCAGTGTGAAACAGGTGCTGCTGTGTGGAGTCGAGACCTGGAGGATAACATTCACAAAACACAAGTTGCAGACTTTTATAAACACCTGCCTCAGGAGAAACCTCCACATCTGGTGGAGGGACAAAGTAAGTAATGTGGACCTGTGGAAAAGAACCAGCCAGGATCCCATCGACTTACAAATCCGAAAAAGAAAGTGGAGTTGGATTGGCCACGCCCTCAGAAAACCAGCGACAAACACCACCAGACAAGCGTTGAAGTGGAACCCCCAAGGAAAGAGGAAACGAGGTTCCCCAGGAACAGCTGGAGAAGAAGCACCGAGGCAGAAATGGTAGAGAGTGAACTAAACTGGGGAGATTTCCAAAGAACAGCTAAAAGCCGAGTGAAATGGAGGACATTTGTCAACGGCCTATGCACCCTAGAGGAGCAAAGGGCTTAAGTCAAGTAGGTCAAGTCGTAGTGGAGGTTTACCGGGTGGAGGCAGGTATTCCCCTCCACTTCTCACCACTCCTCTCTCCCACAGCGTACGACTCTTTTCAAATCAGTGGTTCAGTTTGAAGACTTTGATAAGGCAACTCTGAAACTGTGATTTTAGGTTGCTAATTGCTTCTCTGAGACCGCTGCTTATATTTTTCCCTCTTGGGATTGTATGAACACACAAGTGAATACTCCGGACCAGCAAAAAGCCTCACACCTGCTGCTGATCAGCACATCACGGCCTGATCATTACAACTTATGTACTGTAGGTGGCTACAACATGTCCCCTTAGATCAGGGGTCGGCAACCCAAAATGTTTAAGAGCCATATCGGACCAAAAACACAAAAAACAAATATGTCTGGAGCCGCAAAAATGAAAAGTCTTGTATAAGCCTTAGAATGAAGGCAACACATGCTGCATGTATCTATATTAGTTATAACTGGGGGAAGATTTTTGTTTTCATTAATCCACTTTGAGAAAAAAGTCAAAATGTCGAGAAAAATGTTGAAATTTCGAGAAAAAAAGTCTAAATGTCAAGATAAACGTTGAAGTACAATCTTGAGAAAAAATTTGAAATGTCGAGAAAAAACTCAAAATGTTGAGAAAAAAGTTGAAATGTCCAGAAAGAAGTCGAAATGTCGAGAAAAAAGTCAAGATTTCGGGAAAAAAGTCGAAATGTCGAGAAAAAAGTCGAAATGTTGAGGAAATAGTCAAAATTTCGAAAAAAATTGAAATTTCGAGATTAATGTTGAAGTACAATATCGAGAAAAAAGTCGAAATCTCGAGAAAAAAGTTAAAATGTCAAGAAAAAAGTCAAAATTTCGAGAAAAAAATCGTAATGTCGAGATTAAAAAGGAAAGGAAAAAGGAAGAATAAAAGGAAAAAAGAAGAAAAAAAGGAAAAAAAGAAGAAAAAAAAGAAAAAAGAAGAAAAAAAGAGTAAAAAAGAAAAAAAGAAAAAAAGGAAAAAAAAGAAGAAAAAAAGGAAAAAAAAAGGTCAAACATTTTTGAAAAAGCTCCAGGAGCCACTAGGGCGGCACTAAAGAGCATGCGGCTCTAGAGCCGCGGGTTGCTGACCCCTGTCTTAGGGGGTGCCGAGCAACGTCCCACATAATTGTTTCTTTTTGTTACATAAGTAATAGAACAATGACAAATATTATATTGTATCCTCGTTAATGTGAGGTGGAGAGGATTTTAAAGTTCCCATCTACAACTGGGACTTCCAACCCACATGGGTTTTATAACATACTGTATGCACATCAGGTGCCAACCTCCCTTGGTAGGGATGTGGAGGTTGCTCAGGATTTACAGGCCACGGTCAGTGCTGATGTATAACACGACATGATTTAACCAACGTCCCTAAGGCTCATGACGTCTGAGATGTAAGACGATGCAGCGACAGCTCGGGGCTGTCTGATAACCGGCTGATTTAAATGTAAATTCAATCATCTCATAAAATGGGGATCGTAAACTGGTCTCTGTTTATAGCTCCTGCAAACCCCGGAATGTAGATTTTTTTTTCATTTTATTTTATTATTTGTTTTTGTTTCTCAGAGTCTGGGAAAGATCTTCAGCATAAATTCTTCCCTGAAATAGACATATCTTTATAATCTATTTATTTTTATGTAGCCATCTCTCGCCCGATAATTAGTCTGCTCGTGCTGTGTACAAATATTACACCTTGTAAAGAGAGAACGAGGAGACGTTGACATTTATAGCCGGGAACTGAGCATGCAGGTGGTGATATCTGCAGTGAATGCCCAGCTGGAGCTGGAACAATGAAACAAGCCTCTGCTGTGAATGTGCTCCGTAGTAGAGAGGAACTTTCATTGAGTCTGTTATGTGACCATGTTTGGTAAAGCTCTTCAGGCAGGGACTCTGACCAAGCCCCTTGACCGGCTGGTGCACACTCACGCAGGCCGGGGATGGTTTCAATCACAGCCCTCCTTGCACTTGGACTCCTCTCCAAATCCCTCACTTTCTACACATCTTCAACCGTCTCTTTGCCCCCCCCTGATCGTGGGGAATATGCCCTTTCATCTCATTTTAAATGCTTCGTTTTGGCTTTCTCTTCTCGTTAAAGATCACTTTCTGGCTTTCAAATATAGTTTCAAAGAAGTTAAAGACACCTTGCGGCCGTTGCCAGCTTCATTCAGGCAGGCCTGGCAGCAGAGCAGAGCTGTCAAACACGCGCCCTCCGCTGAGCGACTGCGGCTTCAGAAATGGAGCTGCCTCAGAGCATTTTCTACACTTCTCAACACGGCTCCATCCACGATGACTCTATCATTCAAAAACCAGGGAGTTACTGCATTTGGATGAGTCAGAAAGATCTGGTTATATGTTGCATGTCTACAGATGTCTAGGTGAGAGCCTCTCACGGGAAGAAAAAAAAAATGCAGCTGTGATCCATGTAGTTCAGTTACTGTATCAACAACTTATTCTGCCTTAAGTGGTGCACACTGCAAAAACTCAAAATCTTTACCAGGAATATTTGTCTTATTGCTAGTTAAAATGTCTAATTTTTAGTCATTACACTTAAAACAAGAGTCATTACCAGAAAAATAACTTGTTATTTGACAATTTTCACCTGTTTCAAGTAAATTTTCACTTGAAATAAGTAGAAAAATCTGCCAGTGGGACAAGATTTATCTTCTCATTACAAGCAAAAAAATCTTGTTTCACTGGCAGATTTTTCTACTTATTTTAAGTGAAAATCTACTTGAAACACGTGAAAATTGTTGTTTTTTCCAGTGATGAGTCTTGTTTTAAGTGTAATGAGATATTTTAACTAGAAATAAGACAAATATTCTTGTTAAGATTTTGAGTTTTTGCAGTGCAGCAAGTAGTTTTGCTTAAATACCAAAGAAATCTGGAAGGAAGTCACATCTTTTGCTTGTGGAGATAATATTACTCTGTTTCAGAAGGGTCCAATTATGATTACGATGATGGACCATCGTCTTCAAGACGGAAATGTGACTAGAAAAACAATTACTACTGCAATTGGCAAAAAAAGACAAAATTGGAAGGTCATCAATGAAAACTCATGGCAATTTTTAACAGTGACAGTAAGAGCATTTACACACACACGTATATAATTCACTGTATTTGGATTAAACAAATGCACAAATTATCAGAAGGGCTAACAAGAATATGTCTTCAGTTGCTCTGGACTCTGGAGAAAAAGGAGAAAGATTACGTGGCCTGATGAGCTCACATTTACTCTGTTCCAGAGGAGAAGAGATGGATGAAGTCACACACTCTTCCTGCCTCGTGGCTACCGTGCAAACCTCTGGGGACGGGGTTATCATCTGCAGGTCTATGCTCGGCACTTGATATGGCTGAGAACATAAATAAATTAAAGCTGCAAGCAGCGATGAACGGGCCCTCGCACCCTTGTGCACGTTCAGGCTGCAGTGGAAGCTTGTACGACTTGATGTAGATTCTTCAGGCCTGGACATTTAGTGGATGAAACCACCCACGACTCTATATCAAACCATTCAAAAGTTATGGCAGAAAGTAGGGACTATCAGATATGGACCAATCAGAAGAAGGGGCGGGGCTCATTTGCACCAATTATGTTCAAGGACTCAAAACTAAGTCTGATGACACCACCCACGAGTCTTTATATCAAACCATTCAAACGTTATGGCAGAAAATAGGGACTATCAAATATGGACCAATCAGATGAAGGGGGGGGCGCGCTTTTTGGCATCTATCGTCGCCATAGTAACGCTTTTCACTGAGAAAAGTAATGCACGTCGTCGCAGGATGGAGACGCACATTTTGATGTATAACACACCTGGGTGCACGTTACGGTTCGGGCGAAGAAGCGGCCGAAGGAATGGCAGAAATTGCGCCAAAATTACACGATTAATTCAAAATGTCCGACTTCCTGTTCGGTTTCGGCCATGGCGCCAAGAGACTTTTCTTTAAGTTGTGACATTATACAGGTGTGTACCGATTTTCGTGCATGTACGTCAAACCGTACTGTGGGGCTTGAGGCACAAAGTTTTTCAGCTGAGCACCTGAATATACTATAAGAAGAAGGCTTATTTATTTATTGGTGAATGAATGAAAGCGCTGGTGCCATGGCCCACGGGCATAAATCATCATTTTAACGTGAAGATCCATCAGGCCCGGAAAGCATTGGTCATTTTCATTTTCACAGACCCTGCTGGGAATCTCTGGGATGTTCTGGAGAAGAGCCGAGCGACCCGACTCTCCAGCATCAATACAGGAATATGACAAAACATCCATGTGGCTGCAGATGGAAATACATGTTTGAGGTTATTGAAATGTCACGAAGGAACAAAACCACCAAAAATGTAACATTTTTAATTAACATTTTCTTTCCAACCCATTCTGCATTGATGGTGCTGCCAAAAATGTTCACCTCAACCAAATGATGCAGCTTTCTGAACCGAGTCTTGAGGAAACGACGTTTTAGCCAGGGGGGTGCAGACCTGAGGCTTCCCCGAGGCCGTGCAGAGATTTCTGCTGCAATTTCACCTCAAGAAAGTGCGGAAGAGTATTGGGGCCATGCAGGAGAAAAATATTTGACAGGGGAAGATTTTTTTTTTTTTAAATTGTGCACTTCGAGAAAAAAGTTGAAATGTCGTGATTAATGTTGAAATACAATTTCAAGAATAAAGTCAAAATTTCGCCTTTTTCTCAACTTTATTCATGAAATTTTGACTTTTTTCTCAACATATCGACTTTTTTCTCGAAATTGTACTTCAACATTAATCTCGACATTTTGACTTTTTTTAAGTGCATAATGAGAAAAAAATCTTCCTCCTCGAAAATATTTTTATTTTTCTCCTGCCTGGCCCTAATACTTTTCCGTAAGACAGCCATCCAACATTAGTTTTTAAAATTTCTGTCATTACAGTATTATAAATAAATACATCTTGGTTTAAAAGTTTCATAGATTCTCTTGTATTTAAAAAAAAAAAAAAAAAAAAAGGTGTTTCAGTGACGTGTTAAATCATTGCCTTTTGTTCTGTACATGTTTTTGGCTTTTTTGGATGAGGTGTTGCAGAAACCAACCGAGGGCTGGCGTGATGAAGATGAGCATTTGACCTAAAAACAAGAGTCCACCACCCGTTTTATTTTTCTTGTCTTCAACTTTATTGAAGAAAAAAAAATACTTTCAAGTAAGTTTCAGCGTTCAGCACTACAATTACGAGATCATTAGTAGTGGTCATCGTAGACAACAGTCTGAGCCGCGAAGTAATGCTCAGACAGGAACCTCGAGGGTTTGTGTATTGCAGACCGTTTCACATTAAAACCCCCAGAAAAACAAAAAAGGTAACAAGATCAGAACAAGAAACTGCATTGCATTAAAAGACACGGGGAGGAAGGGCCGCCGGACCGGCACGCCCCTGGAAAACACAAAAACAAACTGGCAAATCATCTGAACATCACTTCTTCAGTGATAAACCATTATGCACCTGTAGTTCAGTTATACGTCAGCGTACAAAATCACTTGTGAAATCTGAGATTTAAGAAAGAAAACGAGAAAAACAAACAAAAACTGGGGCAAAAATAAAATCTTCCCTCAAGTACCATGTGCATTTTTGAGAGGAATCGGGGTACAACTTTACTCTGCTCTACCTAAACCACGTACAGGATATTGAGGTGATTCCTAGAGTTTTTGAGATGTTAATGCTTAAATACTGAATGCACATTATATGAACTATGCAATCTTGGTCTTTTAAACTGATTCAACCCTTAGAATACAATGCAAATCATCATTAAACAAATCATTAATTCATTGTACACATTCATTATCACCAATTCCTTTCCAAACAGCCCGGGGTTGTGAGATCGAGAATGTAATATATTCTGCAGAAAAACCCTGACGGAGTACGAACGCTTGGTTTTTACAGACAAACCAGGCCACGCACTTCTTACTTTGTGCACGAGACCTGCACAACCCAGCAGTCTCAGTCGAAATTAAAAAGACATCGCGAAAAAAAAAAAAAAAAAAAAAGACGCTGTGCAAAAAGTGGATGAACACCACCGTCCAGCCAGTCTCAGGTAAATCGTGTATCGACTGAACATTCACAGCTTGAGTCTTGAAGGCTGCGGAGATGAGATGACAGCCGTCGAGTGGATTACAGCATCCCAGAGCCGATCCCAGAATCTATCGATCGATCGCCATTCTTACCCCAGAGACCGTAAGATGACCAGAATGTAAAAACCTCTTGCAACATTCAAATACTGAAAACCTCTCTTCAATACCAAACAAAATTCCCCAGAAAAAGATTAGCTTTGGGAAATAATACTTGGCCGGACAATAACTGTGCAGGTAGGCTAGAAAAAACACACGCACACGCACAGAGTATACATAAAGAATACAGAGGCAATAATCACTTGATAAGAAAAACTTCATGCTTGTCCAAATTCGACTGCATCACATATTTATGTAAAGGCACAATATACTGCAGTCCCTCCTCTGTGGTGACAGACAGAAATACAGGAGATCCCAGAGTTAGTGAGTGTGCTTTATATTTCCACAGTGAAATCCCACCAGACTTTGTCAAGACCGTTAAAACCGTCCGTCCAACTGCAGCAAGAATGGCTAATTCTACACATCAGGGTCTGTTTCTGTAGGTAGTGTGTAGTTGTAGTGTATACGAGGCTAAACGAGCACTAAAATAAAGGGTATTTGGTTGATATAAAGGGAGCCATAGCCTCACGTGAATGAGGGGGTGAATGTCTGCAATCTGAAAATGAAAATAAATACATACTAGCTGCTTTTGTTCTGTTCGGTACATTTGATAAACCTGTCGGAAAAACTGTCCAGCAGGAGTATGACGATGCCCAGTCCAGTCCAGTGTTACACCAGAGCAATAACAAGAGCTTACGTGAGTAAACACGTGGGCAGAGAATACAAACTTATCCTGAGGATCACGTTCCCCCGTCACCTACGTGGGAGGCAAAACCTGAAAGATCCCGTGTTTCTGTCTGTCGTGATATCAGCTGCTGTGTCGTAGTGACGCTCTGCTGACGGGAGACTGTTCAGCAGGAGCAATTTATGCAGTTGTTAGATCAAATAGTGCTGTCTGCCGTATAGAGGATGTGTCGACAATTAGATATACAAACACTATGCAGAGTAGCTGCATAGCTGCATGTATACACACACACACACACACGCACACGCACACACACACTGAGACATGCAGAGAGGAGAAATCATCAAAAATACATTAAATCCATGCACTGATTATGCTCTGGGAGGGGGAAACAGGACAATTTTGGAGACAAACCCCCTTTTAGCATTAAAATATTGCAACTATTAATTAGATGGTATTCATCTAATTTGACAATTATAACTAAGGCATCACAGAAATGTGTTAATTTTTACCATGCTCTACTATGATGATATACAGTTTACACAGAAAAAATAAGCATGCAGATTACCACAATGCATTTGTTATCTGTGACCGGTACGTCCTAATTGATACGAGGATTTCTATTTAAAAAAAAAAAAAAAAAAAAGACATCCTGCCAGCGTTCCTTCCTGCAGACATTCTGCAACAGGACAAGCGCTGCGCTGGCTGTATAGTGTGTACTGTAGGCCCGACACGTGGACACGGATGGGGTGGTGAAGTGCTACCCCCCCCGTCCCCGTCGTTAGAGGACGGGAGACGCGTAAGCGCAGAAGTCTCCGGAAGACTCGGTGGACACGGCTCGTGATGACGCCACTCAGCTCCCGTGCACTGGCTTGGGCTAAAAGCTCTGATTCTGGAAGAAAGAGAGAGGGACACGACCCCTCTGAGATATATATCGATGTCGTGACAGAAAAACATTTTGAACAAATAAATCATTCCTTTGCGTAAAAAAAAAAAAAAAAAAAAAAAAAAAAAAAAAAGAACATAAACAGCTGTTTAATCCATGAGGACGGTGTTTACAAAGTCTTTGTAAGGCAGGGGAAGAGGTAGAACAAAAACATTTGAGCTGAAGCAGAAGGCTGGATGGATGTAATAATTGTTGGAACTGGATGACTTAGAGTAATAAGACAGAAAAATAAAAAAATATACAGTAATGCCAATATGAAGACAATCCAGTGAGAAGCCAAGGCCGTTGAAGAGTTGGTTGGTTTTTTTCCTGCGTTGTGCACAGGAGCAAGGACTCTCCATGTTTTAAACATGTAATCTAGATGTTTCCATGGCTGGTGACGTAGATAGATCGGTGCTACTCGTTATTAGGAGGCCACAGCAGGTAATACTGCAGGAGAGGCATTATGGTGTTTCTCTGTCTCTAGCTCTGAGGTCTGATGAGGTTTAACACGAGAGCCCTCTAGGTTCACAAGCACGGTGCGGGTCTGAGAGTCACTCGCTGTTGTAGGCCACGTATCCTCAGGTGCGGGTGAAGAGTGGATGAGAGAGAGAAAAAGCCTCAGAGAGTGAAAGTGTGGGGCGGGTTTTGTGGGGGGCTCTAATCTTTTAGACTTCCTTGCTACTCCACCGTTATTGCTTTTTCCTGTTTTTCACAGGCACTTCAGAGGGAGCGGGGCTTTGGTTGGAGAGTCCGGCGTTGACGGGGAGATGAGATGAGCGAGGAATGGCCGTAGTGACTGAAGAGGTGATTAACAGATGGTGTTAAAACTGTGCTTGTGAGCTCTACTACTGTTGCCTGCAACCGAAAGATACACCCCCCCTCCTCTTCCCCCCTTTCCCCCAGCGGTCTAGCAATCTGTCGCTGGTGCTTGAGTGAGCGGAGAGTGCTCTCCTCGTCCCCCTGCCGGGGTTACAACCTGAGGACTCCAAGCCTGAAGGTTGGGGGGGGTTGGTAGGGGGTCGGGGATGCTGAGGCCGTAGCAACGAGAGGGACGGGGAAGGCTCCGGGGTTATCCAGTCTCCCTCCCTGCTTCCGTCTGCAGCCGAGGATTCTGACATCAGTCCGTGTGGTTGTTAGCGTGCTTCTTGTCCAAAGATGAGGACGTCTCCTCCGCTCCGTCCTTGGCCTTGCGCCCTCCCTTCCCCGTCATGACCTTCCAGCAGCCGCGGGCGATCTTGTACATCCAGATAGTGTTCAGGATGTCCAGGGCGATGCAGGAGGTGATCCAGGCCACCTGGGCGGCCAGGCCCAGCCGCTCGAACTCCGGAGTGCCGAACGTGGCGAACACGCTGACCCAGTAGGACGGCATGACGGCGATGCGGACCAGGAAGAACACCGCCGCCATGGCAACGCCGTTTAGCACCACCAGCTGATCGGAGCGGGGGTATTTTAATGCCTCAAAGAACCACCTGGAGGGAGAGAAATGATGTCTGTTAAGAGGCGTGATGCGGATCAGCGGGGATGCCGAGCAACGGCTCGTTATTCAGGTGATTTAAAAACAAACTCGTCTCACCTTTGGTTCACAAATGGTGTCGACAACTCTGAAATAAGACGGAAATTGGCAAAATAGGGAAGCACGCCACGAGTCTGAAACAGCCAAAGACAACACACATTTAATAAGACACACAAAAAATAAAAATCAGGGGGGATGGTGGATTTTATCATATGGGGACAGATAATTTGTGCTGATTACAAATAATATAATATATTACAAATAATAGCAGTGACCAAAACACCTGCAGAAATACTGCAGGAATGACATAGCAGCAGTTAAATGCAGCCTTCTGTAAGCTTTAAATATCCACTGGAATTACATCAAATACATCAAAACACAACAATTAAAAACTGTTTTCTGAACTTATCAATATGACTCTGTCCTTCACAGGATAAGTAAAATGGATCACTGCAAAAACTCACAATCTTAAGAATATTTGTCTTATTTCTAGTTAAAATGTCTCATTTTTGTAAAAACAATCTCATTACACTTAAAACAAGACTCATCACTGGAAAAAACAACAATTTTCACCTGTTTCAAGTAGATTTTCACTTAAAATAAGTAGAAACATCTGCCAGTGGAACAAGATTGTTTTGCTTGTGAGAAGATAAATCTTGTCCCACTGGCAGATTTTTCTACTTATTTCAAGTGAAAATTTACTTGAAACAGGTGAAAATTGTCAAATAAGTTATTTTTCTGGTGTTATTTTTCTGGTGATGACTCTAAATGTTGAAATAGCAGTAAAAGCACATTCATTGATGAAATGACAGGATGGCAGTTTTACAGGGGGGATGATTTGGACCGTTTTTATTTCATTCTTTCTTTATTCTCATCCCCCCTCATCTCCAGTACTGTTTATGAGTCACCACAACCACACAGGAGTCTCTGAAGAGAACCTTCTACAAACCGAGTAGGAAAGTGATGACGGAAATTAAAGCCACAATAATCAGATGTTAAATAAAATATACTTCACATGACCCGTCTTGTTTCTACAACTAAACTAACTGAGTTAACATGACCCTGAGGGCGCGGGCAGCGTGATCTCTGGCAGCAGGTGAGGAGTGTGAGACCTGCAGAACCGTGCACTCACCAACACGTATCCATAGGCGTACAGCGCCGCCAAGTGGTGGCAGACGAAGAAGCCGTCCCCCATAGTTCTCCAGTTACACGCCAGCAGCACGAGGTCTGCAGAGGGGGAGGGAGGAAAAGCATGACAAGGACGCACGAGCCAGGGAAATATCACCGGCTTTCTAACCTGTGCTGACAAACTGGGAGGTTTCTCACATCGGCTAAACAAGGTTGCCCTGAGTGTCAAACATGAGTGTCAAGAATGCACGTTTATCTGAAATAAAATCATACCATCTGATAGTTGGAAGTGGATCTCTTTTGAGTTTGACAACACTGCAAAAATTAAAAATCTTAAGAATATTTGTCTTATTTCTAGTTAAAATGTCTCATTTTTAGTAAAAAAAAAAAAATCTCATTACACTTAAAACAAGTCTCATCACTGGAAAAAACAACAATTTTCACCTGTTTCAAGTAAATTTTCACTTAAAATAAGTAGAAAAATCTGCCAGTTGAACAAGATTTTTTTTCTTTTAATGAGAAGATAAATCTTGTCCCACTGGCAGATTTTTCTACTTATTTCAAGTGAAAATTTACTTGAAACAGGTGAAAATTGTCAAATAACAAGTTATTTTTCTGGTAATGACTCTTGTTTTAAGTGTAATGAGATTTTCTGACTAAAAATTAGACATTTTAACTAGAAATAAGACAAATATTCCTGGTAAGATTTTGAGTTTTTGCAGTGCATATACAGTATATACATCTACACATACATATACATATATAAAGAGAGAGGTCCATTTTAGAGTCATAAACCCATGTTTTGCTCACAATAGAAAACAGAACCCATATCAAATGTTGAAATTGAGTAAATTTGCCATCTTGCCATCTTAGAAAAAAAAAAGATGTGAGCTCAAATTTGATGGCAGCAATGTTGGATCAGGACTGAATAAACCCCCTCCAGATATCCCCTCCTCTTTAATCATCTATATATGTTTGGGAAAGGACAACAGCGGTTTTTGGAGGTTTGGCAGAAGAATGATGATGACGGTGACACAGCAAATGTTTCCAGACGATGAAAGGTCTGAAGTGCAGGCCGGCCACTTCAGCACCTGCTCTCTCCCGCCACAGAGCCAGGCTTTTGTGACGGATGCACTACTGCAGTTTAGCACCGCCGTGCTGGGAGTTGCAAGGCCTTCTTGGGAAAAAGAAATAAAAAAAAAAATGTATCTGCATGGAAGAATATGCTGCTCTGAGTGTGTACACACTGTCCCTTTGAGCATTCATGTTTAACTTCCACATGTGCGTGGTGTACAGTCCACAGGAACTACTGCTGTTGGACTGATAACAACCACAAGCCCACTCTCCTCTTTACTCTGGAGGATGTGGCATCCACCAGACAAAACTCATTTTCTGGCCACAACACACTCTTCCACTTTGGCTCACTTCATTTCAAATGAGCTCTGGCCCAAAGAAGATGGCAGCTTTTTGGTACCACATTAACATACGGCCCATGATCAGGCAAATCGTGTTCTGAAACAGACTTCCAGGGGTTTTCCTGAACTACGGAGTTATTTTTGTTGCAGATTCATACCTTTGCGCCGTTTCCTTTAATGACGCTTTCCCACTAGTACCTACTCAGCCGGACTCGGCTCGGCTCCACTCGGTTTTGCACTTTTCCACTAGGGTTCTAACGTGCCGAGTAGATACTTTTTCTGTATCTATTCTGCCGAGGTTCTAGGTGGCTGAGTCGGCTGTATCTGACATCATCACACTACAGACCACTGATTGGTCGGGGGGTTGGAGTCAGACGTCTGAGTCAGGAGGAGGAAATCAGAGAAAGAGCAACTCTGATGGCTTCTTGTTCATTTTATTCGACCAGCAAAAGTCTGTCTCCTGATCCAACTCTGAGGGTCAGATGTTCATAAACCTGGTGCTGAGGAGAGAATTAAAAAGGGATCTTGACGGGTGATAAGAACGACCAGATCTACCAGGAGCTCTGTCACTTCATAGCTGCTCACGGCTCCAGCTGACTTTTCAGCAGCGCCGAGACAAACTAAAAAAATTAAAAAGCGTCGCCGCTTGAAGCTTCTCGCACTCATTTTTTAACTTGATATCGAACACAAGCCACAGACCCAGCAGCACATCTATCATCTCCTCCAGGTTCTACATCTTTAGTGTTGTCTTCTCCGTTTAGATCACACAATCAAATACGTCACAGCAGCTTCACTCCAACCTCCTACTTCTGATCCAGGTGCTGAATTGTTATGGAAAAGAAACCAGGCTGAGATGAGTAGAGCCGAGTAGGTTCTAGTGGAAAAGCGCCATTAATGCCAGCTAAAACACCTTTGAGATATTTGACGTCAAATATAAACTGGGTTCATTTTTATCAGAAAATTAAAGAGACTTGCTTTCAAATTATGCTGTTGGAGCAATATTGTGAACAAAATATGGGTTTATGACATTTTCAAATGATTGAATTCTGTTGTTGTATTTAAAATGTATAAAACATCCCAATTTGAATTGACTTTGACCCCCTAATGCAAGCACAACCACATCTTTCCTGGATCAGAGCCCAAAGATATGAGATTTACACACGATGACACGCTGTTGTGTCAGAAAAAATATGTGATATGTAAAGCAGCTGCAGGGCATGGAAAGGATTGCAATAGGTCAGCAAAGTGAGCTGTGACCCGCTGTCCTCGCTCAAGTGTTGAGAACTTGATATGTAAACTGGATGAATCAGAATCCCAATGACTTTACTGATCCTTGAGGGGAAACTGGTTTTTGTTACAGCAGCTCTGACACAAATGTTCAAGAAACCATGAAAACAAGGCGGCGATGCCCTTTGCTTCGTGTTCCAGGGGGAGGCGTCGGGGCGAGAGGTTACTGGGATAAAGCTTACATAATTCCTTGTGGTTCTAAAAAGTACTACAACAGTAGTAGTTACTTCAGCGTTTAGGTCCTTTTCACTTGGTGTTTCTGCAAAAAACACTCAAGAAGAAGAAGAAAAAAACAAAAAAACGTACCGTAAACGAGGTAGCCACAAGTTATGGCTACATTCAGTTTCACAAGGTTGGGATCGCCCCTGTGGATAACAAAGAAAACAAACATTAGAAGTTCTTCCAGCAGAGTTCTGATGTCATCCTGAACGTTAAACAGCAAACAGCTACTGGATATCGATCACATGATCTAGTCCTGCAAAGCAGTGGCGCCACCATGGGGGGGCCAGGGGTGGCCATGCCCCCCCTATAAATCTGCTGGCTACCCCACTGGCCTCAATTTAAAAAAAAAAGCACAACACTTACCGGTCACATAGATTCTATCGTCAGTTATTCGTTTCATCCCAAATCTTTTGGGCCAAATGCACATCAGTAGGCGTTTTTTTAAGTATTTCTGAACATAATAATACAAAAAAATGTAAATTAATATATTTAAAAAAAATAAAAAATACACACACACAAAAAAAAAAAAAAAAAATAATATATATATATACGGTATATATATATATATTCAATTCAATTTTATTTATATAGCGTCTAATACAACAGAGTTGTCTCTAGACGCTTTACAGAGACCCATACCCAGAACATGACCCCCGAGCAGTTATTACATAAACAATGGCAGGTAAAAACTCCCCTAGTGGGAGAAAAACCTTAAGCCAAACAGTGGCAAGGAAAAACTCCCCTTTAGGAGGGAAGAAACCTTGAGCAGGACCAGGCTCATAAGGGGGGACCCTCCTGCCGAGGGCCAGACTGGTGGGACAGGGACGGCAACAGCACAGCAGGCAGGTGGAAGCAGCAACGGGATGACCAGGGGTGGGGAGCGCAGGCCAGCACGCAGCTCCCGAAGCTCCGGCCCAATCAGCAAGTCCCAGGTTGGGGTGCAGGGTCAGGGAAAGACTTGTGCTCCGTAATGCAAGCTACAAGCCACCCACGACCACCTGCAGGGTATATATATATATATATATATATATATATATATATATATATATATATATAAAATAAATATATATGATATATTAAAATAACACTTGCCGGTCACATAGATTTTATCGTCAGTTTCTTTAAGTATTAAGTATTTCTGAGCCTAATAATAATAAATATAATAATAAAAAAATATATATAAAAAATATATATGATATATATATATATATATGCCTTACGTTTTTTACCAACATGGTATTAACCATTAAAATATATGCAGACAAGTTAGAAAGTAAAAAAAAAAAAAAAAAAAGAAAAGTATTTCTGCGCCTGTATACTACAACAGTATAATACATTCCTGTAATGATGGCTTTTAGTTTTGGTGTCCACCCCAAGAATTTAAGTGGCCCCATCTGGCCCCCCCTAGGAAACATTTTTGGAGGCGTCCCTGCTGCAAAGAATACATGCCGCCCTTCTGCAGACCGACGACTGTGAGGATGTTAAAACACCGGTCATGAATCATGCAGGATGGTCAGCCAAGGTTGACGGTCTAAAGTGATGAGCTGGCTGTAAAACTCCTTTATACGATTAGCTCTTAATTAAAACCCATAACTGGCTGACAAGACCGGGAAAAAATAGACGTGTGCTTATGATGAATATATAATGCAAACAGCTTTCTGAGAAAGAATATGTGCATCACTTTGCTGCTCTCCTTTGACAACGTCTCTGAATAAATCGGCCCCTTTGTGAGCGCCGTGCTCTGCTGCCTGTTAGGTGTCCCTGCACAGAACATCTGTTCAAAATAACAATAGACGTGTCTCTGCTTCACTGGTTATCCAATCCTGGTGTCAGTCACGCGTATCGGATAGCAAATGACTCGCTAACAGCTTGTGTAACTGGACCTCACGGTACACATACTATACAAACATGTACACACACACACACACACACACACTAGCACAGGCCTGGCCAGCTAAACTGATTAGGACACTGCACTGACTTCCATTCATTATGGACCTTGACCCAACCAAAACCTACTCATTATTCTAAGCTCAACTCCGGGATCACTGGCTCTTACAAGGTCAGTTCATTTTGTTTCCAATGAGGAACTAGAACTGAGCAAACACACACACACACACACACACACCCTTACAAACAAAACTGTACGATAGCAGACCTGAGTCACCAGATAACCTGGGTTCACGTCAGTCACATTTTTAATCAGAAAATTTGATTTAATAACTTTGATTTCACGGAAACACATTTCATTAGTAAGCGTGTGTGTGTGTGGCATGAATGTGTGTGACACACTGACCAAGCGCTTAGTCAGCAACTTTGAACCAACTTGATAACACTTATTGCATTTGGCTACTTTTTCTCCATTTGTACATTTCACTGATGCCTCGTCACCCCCCGAGCTTCCCCCGTTATCCTGTATCACTTTACCTCTGCACTGACAGAGACGCATGGAGCAGATATCAGGCTGAACATCTTGAGTGATAGCGAGAGTTCACAGACTGCCGTCACAAAGTCCAAAGTCTTTTCCATAATCGCATCAGGATGATCCAGGTTCTGGTAATCAAATGTACAGTAAAAGCATGCGCCCTCATATGATCAGCTGACTGGAATTTACCCTGGGAAGAGATAGAGTGACGTTTACACAGGGAGTGTACTGATAGCACGGCACAAAAGGCCTTACGCTCACGTCAACAAATCTGCATTTAAGTGGCACATGGACTTTTTGCATTCTCTCTTTATTAACCCACATTTATTTTGTGCACGGATGATCTAATATTCAAAGATTAAAGACACAAAGTCCACATTAAAGTCATCCAACCAGATATACCAGACCAGGAATACTCACACCTACGGGCAAATCATCAATTAACCTCGTATGGATGTTTGTGGACTGTGGGAGGAAGCCGGAACATTAAAGTCATTCTCAACAGAAAACGCTGATGCCACATAGCCACAAAATCCTCATTTGTGTTTGTATCCGTTACTTAAAAGCCACATTCAGCAGGCGATCGTTATTAAAAGAGCATCCACAAATGTACGAGTCGAATTTCTGTCAAAACATAACATTCAGACTTTCAGATGCAGCAGGTTCCCAGGGTTGTGTTGAGGGTTGCTCGCGTACGTTTATATCTCAGAACGTAACCTCTGTGGGGGGAAATAAAAAGAAAGATATTCCCACATTATTCGCCCCATTTTCTTCTGAAAACGCCCCAGTCTGTCTGTCCACGTCGCTGCTTCCCACTGCTGCCATCGGGCGGCTTAGATAAGACACTGGAAAATGCCCGGGATCAAATACGACTGGAGCACATAGACCTCTGTGTGGAGAACACTATCCCTACCAGAACAGCGAGTGCAGACTCTGGATCACCAGTGACCCGAAAAGCTGCTGAACAAGAAGAAGAAGAGACCCTTCGGGGAGGGAGACCATGTTGAGGAGTCTACAAAAACAACTTCATGTCAAAATTAGACAGAGGAAGGACGTGTACGGGAACAGCTGGAGAGCAAGCTCCGGCAGAACAATGTCCGAGGTGTTCGGTCAGGGATGAAAAAGATCCCGGGCTTCAAACAGAAGGGAGACCAGTCACGTGGGAGTCTGGACAGAACCATTGAACTTCAATGGGTTCAGCTCAGAAAGAAGCTCGGCATCTGTGACTGTGTTTACATGCAGTCACTAACCCTTTTAAAACCCGAATATTACCAATAACCCGGTTTTGCACGGCCATGTAAACACCAATAACCCCTTTGAATAACCCGAATTTGCCAAACAGAATATCCCCATCAAACGGAACATGAATTTGTTTTCTGCGCATGCTCTGTTCACAAGGAATCTTGGTCTTTTGAGTCCAGGAAGTTCTTATAAACACAGAGAAACGCAAGACCACGCCACACTTTTGGAGTGAGGAGGAGACTAAATCACTTCATAAATGTAATGAAGGATATGAACATTTCTGCATTTGTAGACGGTAGAAAGTACTGGGATAGTGAGATTTAAAAGAAGGTGAGCGAAAAGTTGCGCGAAGCAGCATTTGTTTTGAATTTGGATACAGGAAGAAGAAGTGGAATTGACGGAATTGCGTCATGAAGTTCGCCGTTCGTCGCTGGTTTGATCCAGATATCTCAAATGATTAATTACCATGTAAACAGGGATAACCCTGTTTGCTCACACATGGAAACAGAATATTCTGAATGTTTCAGTAACCGGAATATTAGCAATAACCCGAATTTTGACTGCATGTAAACGTAGTCAATGTCCAAGATGTTTGGTCAGGGATGAAAAAGATCCCGGGCTTCAAACAGAACCAGTCACGTGGGAGTCTGGACAGAACCATTGAACTTCAATGGGTTCAGCTCAGAAAGAAGCTCAGCATCATTCTCTACCGGTTCCGGCCATGCAGACCTCTTACCCTCCCTGGACCAGCAGGGAGGCTTCTGCTCCATTGCTGCTCCATTGTCGTAGGGCGTGTCAGTGAGGACAGGGGTCCGAGTACAGAGAGCTGCTGAACCACGCTGTGGCAACAATCATCTCGTGTTGAACGTGGCCAACAAAAAGGACAAATCGTGGATTTTAGGAGGTTCAGGAAAAACTCAAATAGTATTTCCATCATGGGAAAAGAAGTGAAGGTGGTGGAGGGGTATAAATACCCAGACCAGTGTTTCCCTGCTCAAAAGCACCCGATCGGATGGCTGTCAGCTTGTCATCAAGGTCCACACAAGTCCTCCAATGGCCCACCGATTTGAGCCAGGTGGACTGAAGACGATGCTGTCAGCACAAAAAGGGACACAGCAGACTGCACTCCTTGCTTTGGTCATAGCAAGATTTCACATATCTTCTACAGTTCAGTGGCAGAGAGTCGAGTCCCCACCTGTAGCCTCTTTTGAGGCAGCAACGTCGGAGCCACAGTCACAGTCTGTGGCTCCGATGTTCTGGGGAGTCTTCTGCAAAACAGACAGCTGCAGGAGAAAACCTTAACCACAAAGTAGAATTTACTGAACTTTGAAGTTGAGACCATTATAAATCATTTCAAAAGTAAACAAGTCAGTTAGGAAGGAATTATATTTAAAAAAAAAAAAAAAAAAAACATACCCTACAATAAATGGGTGCATAAATGTGCAGCCCCTTAAAGTAATACTTTGTTAAAGGACTTTTTCATTTAATCACAGCATTCCATTTTCTTGAGTTCACACGTGTCATCAATCAAAGAGACTTTGATTAACCCCAAATAAAATCTAGCTTTCCTAGCATGATTGTCCTTACATCTACTCGGTTGGTGCTTCAGGAGAAGCCCTGGTGCACGGAGAGCTTTGAACGCATCAAAAGGGATCTCATTGTTGTAATGTATCAGGAGAAGGCACCAAAAAGGCTTCCACAGCACCGGGCATACCAAAAACCAATCAAATCAATCAAAAGGTGCTTCAACATAATACACTTAAAAACCCAGCATTTTGTAAGTTAGTTGTTTTGTTTTTTTAAAGGATATTTCCCCCTGATTTATTCGTTTTTCCCAATATAGTTATACAGGTTACACATGGGAAAATATTTGAAATTATTTAGGGTGGACTTGTTTTTTAACATAACAGAAACCTGACATTTTAACAGAGGTTTGTGTATGTGTATGTTTGCATCCACATTAGTGTGCTCCTTATTTAATCTTATTAGCGTGAATGTTACGGCCTATCAATAGTAATTACTTGGGCATGAAAGTGTACTTTGGCATTTAGTAGAGGCTGTTCACTGGGACATGATGCAAGTACTAAATCACTGGGAATTTACAGTAAAGTCCAGAAAAACAACATTAATTAACACACAACACACTGTCTTGAACATTGAGAAACACACACATACACACACTTAGTTTGTTGCTAACAGCAACGCCAGTGATGAATGTCTATGCTCTTAAATTGAATACGGAACAAGTAAAAGAAAACGCCTTAGAGAATAAGTGAGGCTAGGGATGCTAGTGGGTTCTTGCATGAGGCCAGATATCTTTAACCCTGAAACTTGGCCCCACGTTCTCTTCAATACGCCACGAGCACGTGGAGTCCAAGTTCAGGTACGCTAATCAAGAAATGCAGCAGAGGAAAGGTCATCAGACAGGCAGCTTGTTAAGCGAATGGATTATGATAACGGTGTAAGCTGTAAGCCCTGCTGCGAGGCAGCTGAAAACAATGCTGCTTTCTCACAGTAGCCGCTCCGACACAACAGAGAACAGCAGGCCGGGAACAGCACCGCTGTGTGACAGGCCTTAATGATGCTGTAATACAATCGGATTGACTGGAGCACAAAACGCTCGCGCCACGAGCTGTGGTGTTGAAACGAGACGAGCCTTAACATATTAGAGAACTGCTGGGCATTGCTGCTCGGGGAAAAGGATACGCGGAGAAATCTGACTACAGATGTGGAGAAATAACTTTCCTTGGAACACCGATGCAAAATGATTTCAACAAATTATTAGGTGAAAAAAATACACAATTAAAACTGCAAGCAGCGATGAACGGGCCCTCGCGCGTGCAATTTTCACCAATAAAAGTCAAGGACTCAAAACTAAGTCCGATGACACCACCCATGACTCTTTAGGTCAAAACATTCAAAAGTTATGGCAGAAAGTAGGAACTATCAAATATCGACCAATCAGATGAAGGGGGGGCGCGCTTTTTGGCGTCCATCGTCGCCACGGTAACGCTTTTGGCTGAGAAAAGTAATGCGCATCGTCGCAGGATCGAAACGCACATTTTGTTGTATAACACACCTGGGTGCACGTTACGATTAGGGCGAAGAAGCGGCCGAAGGAATGGCATAAATTGCGCCAAAATTACACGATTAATTCAAAATGGCCGACTTCCTGTTCGGTTTCGGCCATGACACCAAGAGACTTTTCTTTAACCCTTGTGCTGTCTTTGGGTCAAGGGAGGGTGAAGGGAGAAAAGATGGAATGAAGGAAGAGAGAAAAGATGAAAGAAAGGAAAGAAGGAAGTAAGGAAGAAAGGAGAAAAGAAGGAAAGAAGGAAGGAAGTAGGGAAGGGAGCAAGGAAGGGAGAAAAGATGGAAGGAAGGGAGAAAGAAAGGAAAGAAGGGAGAAAAGGAAAGAAGGGAGGAAGGAAAGGATAGAAGGGAGGGAGGAAGCAATGGAGAAAAAGGAAAGAAAGAAGGGAGGGAAGCAGGAAGGAATGGAGAAAATAAGGAAAGAAGGAAGGAAAAGCAAAGAAGGTCATAAAGGAATGAATGACAGAAGGGGGGGGTAGGAAGAACAAGGAGTAAAGGAGGGTAAAAAAGGAGGAAAAGAGGAAAGGAAGGAGAGAGCATGGCAGGAGGAAAGAAGGATAGAAGAATTGGGTCATTTTGACCCAAAGACAGTACAAGGGTTAAGTTGCGACATGATACAGGTGTGTACTGATTTTCGTGCATGTACGTCAAACCGTATCGTGGGGCTTGAGACACAAAGTATTCTAGGGGGCGCTGTTGAGTGATTAGCCCATTAATGCAAACCATTAAATATAAACATTTTTGCCAGGCCTGGCTTGCGTGCAAAATTTGGTGACTTTTGGGGCACGTTTAGGGGGAAAAAAGGCCCTCATTTCGTCGGAAGAAGGAAAAAAAAAATCCTACAGATACAATAGTCAGTGCTCGGGCCCTAATAAAAGTAAAAGCAGAGACACTTTGTTGAGGTGATTGGTGTTATAGCTCTTTCCTCAGTCAGTACTGTAGATGGAAACGGGTAGTGTAGAGATGGAGGGAGGGAGGGAGGAAGGGAGGGAGGGCGATAGCGCCCCCCTCCCCCTTTCCCCACTCCTCTGCTTCTTAACCATCCCCCACTACTTTCTCTTTCCTCCCCGTCTCCCGGTCCATCAGTGACAGTGGCCATGGCCAACAGGAAGACAATGAGCGAGGGAGGTGTGCTGCATTGATTCGACAGCTGGAGAAGTGGGCTACAACAGACTGCTAGAGGCAGGAGGACACTCACCAGGCCCGGCTAAGGAGGGGAAGAAGGGAATAGGGGGGCTGGGTGAAAGACTAAGCTGCTGTTACCAGCAACCAAAATGAATCTTGCTGCCGGGAAGTGAGTCTGATAAAAACAGCCGGAGAGGAACAGAGTGGAAAATGAGAAGAAATACGAGGGAGAGAGCAGCGCTAAAAGAATAAAAGTGAGGTGGAAATAAATGAAGGAACAGGCTGTGATAGCTCACTGAGATAAAATAACTGAAGAAGAAACTGATGTCATTTTAAAGAGTCATTGTGGCAATATAAAAAAAAAGTCAGCAGGAGAAAGAGAGTGAAAAAAAGGACAAGGAAGAGAAAGTGATCCAGTGAATCTGCAGCTCTCTGCAGACTCCTCTGACACATTAGACCCAGCATCTTCCCTTCCTACTTCTTTTTTGAAGGGATGAACACCTCTTTGTGGCTGCCGACGGTATTAACTTCCAACCCTGACAATCCTCCACCTCTCATTCACCTCTCTTTCACCTCTTCATCCCTTTATCAGACTCTCCCCTTCCCATTTGGGCTTATTGAGGCTGTTAGACCGACAAGGCAGATGTGGATGAGAAGACAGGTTTCTCATGAAAATATAAAACAAATAAGACTATTCTCTGCCTTTTCTGTAGCCTTATAAGATGTAAAAGCTACCAAGACTGACCGTTTATCACCACACAGAGCTAATCGGTCAGAAAAGTTCCAACTAGAGCTGCAACTAACGACTATTTTAATAGTCGACTAGTCACCGACTATTGAAACGACTAGTCGACTATTCGGATAATTAGTCTTTTTTTTAAATTTAGTATGAGGTTGCTTTAATTATGCAACTATGCAAATGATAATAAAAACAAGAAAGATGGTACTAGAGGCCTGCTGTAGCGGGACTGTTTTCTTCATCCTGCTCCCGCCCGCATCCGCAAAACTCTGAGAATTTATGCTGCACGATAATAGAGATGCATAGATTTAGTGTCTTCTCCCGTCCTGCAAAAGAAACGTCCAGACAAATCTATCTGATTTAATGTTAACATGATCATTGTGGAGTTTGATGGATAATTGACAGACTGACTGAACGTTAGATGCATCATTGTCATCATCACACAAGCTTTTTCGCCTTTCGCGCATCAGTTACGATTGAGGTTATAGCAACGAGAGTAGCTGTGAGTGGCTCAAATAATACTAATAAATAAATAAACAAAGTTAACATATGAAACGAATTAATTTAACAAATGAAAATAGGCTTAATATCTTAAGGCGAGTCCGTTTCGTTGAACACTCCGCAAAGCAACGTCGGCTTTGCAAACCTTGCAAGTCATCTTTTTATTCGCCGTATCGAGGCTAAAATGCTCCCAAACTTTTGAAGTTTTATTACGTGCAGCTGCTGAGACGCTATCGTGCTGCGCGACTCTCTGCAGAGATTGTATTGAAGTGAGACGCCTCACTCCATTGTAAAAACACGTCTGGCGACAATTGTCGACAATGGAATTCATCGTCGACAATTTTGATTATCGATTTTTGACGACATCGTCGACGAATCGTTGCAGCCCTAGTTCCAACGGCTCTATGTATTTGTAGTTCCCATCAAAAAGTATGTTTTTATTTCATTAGTCAGTAGTACTGAAAAATTCCAATTAATATTTACAGTTAAATGTTTCTGTTCAGTTCATCTTACCAGACAGGATTGGCGTTGACGGCGTCATCGAACCACAGGATGTATAAACAGAACAAACCCACAATCAAGGCGTGCACAGTGGACACCAACCTGGGGATTGACACACACACACACACACACACACACACCATCACATTAGTAAACACCACGGCAGCCGCTCAGTGTCTGTTCATGTTTGTATAATAAACACAATTACTTCTATGCTATCCCCTTGCGTTCAACTGAGTACAACTCTTCTTTTTTTCTTCCTCTCTGTGTGTGTGTGTGTTAATCAGGCCTGTGACAGCATCACCCCTGACCTTTGGAGTGCTTATCTGGGCCACTAAAATACTCTAGAGGTCCAACGGCTCTTATCTCCTCTCCACCATAATCACAGTTCGTACACTATCAATGAGCAGCCTCTGGGGCGGCCCGCGGGCTAGAGCTGCTCGCTGAGCCCCGGCCAGCACTGGCTCAACAAACGGCCTACTGTACCAGTCCATTATTAGCATTCTGAAGTGGCTCGCTATGAAGTGGTCACAGAGGAAGTATTGCTGGAGGAATCAGGTGAAACGGAGACTCAGTGAGCGTGAGTGGAGCCAAGTTCATATTTACCGTGTATTAATATGACATAAATGGACGTGTTATTATAAATAGCCGAACAGACTAATTGTAGAAGGCACATGCTCGACAGAAATATCCAATTGGCACTCTCTTATCGAATGCTTTCTCATCTTATTGCACTTAAATAGTAGTTACATAATGCTCTGATTCCCTGTGCACTGCCTATTTCGCAATGTGCTCTGCCTTTGAGTTGCTCTGGCCTCCTTGCTCAATGCACCCCATTCTCTGTGTTACAGACGGAGTAGAGTCAGCTATTAATGGAGGATGACGTATCAGCTGACAGCAAACAGATGAGAGAGAGAGCGGGTAGAGCGAGAATACAAATACAGTGAGAGATGTCGAAGTTCCAGCTCTCTAGCTGGAACTTTTTGCTCTGGCCATCTTTCACATTACAGCTGTAGCGATGTGTGACGGTGCGTTTGCTTGAAGCCCACAGTGGTCTGTTTATGAGCTGCATTAGCAAAAAAGGGGTCAGTTTGATAAGTATCCCTCATCTCTGCAACACTATACAGCAGTTTCATGTCAAGCGGTTTACGTATAGGGGTGTAACGATACACTAATCTCACGATACGGTACGATACACGATATTGAGGTCACGATAACGATACAATATTATAGCAGGGTTTTTTTAACAACCTTGAATGAGGAACATATGACTGGAAAAGAATTGTCTTTTATTTGAAAGACACAAAATACAAAACAATACTATGCGTTTGCCCTATTGTTCCAGTTTGTAATGCTTTATAACTGTTTAAGTTTTAAAGAGAAAGCCAGGCCAACCATTTTCCACAAACTGAACTAAAAGTAAATGTCAGGTTTGCATTATGCATCTTCAGTTTCATACAAGTACAAATATTTTGCCACAAACTGAATAGTTTCTCTCATGTATGATTTGACTTTTTTCTTTTCCAGAAATTTAACAACTAAAATTAAATAAATAAATAAAAGTAAATAAATACATACAATTTTACATCATAAAAAAAGATTTGATTCGTGCTGACCTTATAAGTGTAAGAGGAGATTTATTTTTGTTAAGAATGTTATTTTGGTAATTCAGGGTTCATTATTTTATAAATATATTCTTTATATTCTGATGTAAATCAGGGACTATAATGACACTAGTCAGTTTATCTGTAGTGATTAGTCTGTTTTAGATTGGGCGGAGTGATACGCCACAGTACGGCACTAGGTGCTGTGTTGATGTTCTAAAATCCTACACTGTTGAGGGACATTAAAGTACACTGGAAAGGGGTCAGTTTGATAAGTATCCCTCATCTCAGCAACACTATACAGCAGCAGTTTCATGTCAAGTGGTTTACACATGAGGAGAAAATTCATTTACAGAGTAGATGTGAATGAGAGAAGGTCTGTGGGAGAGCGGTGGTTTCCTGTGACAAACCTGGAGTTCCACTCGGTCAGCTTGGTGAGAGGTAGCCGTCTATAACCCGGTGCGATGGCAGACGAGACCCGCGGGCTGGCCACAGAGAAGAGGAGCTGGAAAGTCACAAAGCTACCAGCTACCACGGCCAACTCTCTTGTCTCCATCACTCACCTAAACATGACATGAGGTGGAGAAAGGCAAAGGGGGTGGGTGTTGGAAGGATACACACTGACAGGTTCAGTCGGACACTATCAGTCATCTTGGGCAGCGACAGAGGAGTAGCGGAGGTGGCAGTGGTGACGGGAGGACCGAGCTGCAACCGGCGCGGTGCGACAAGCACACAAAGCAAGACAGGAAATGGAAAAGGAGAGACAGGGGGAAAAAAAAAACAACAAAAAACAGGAGCTGTGTCATGAAAGTGAGCACTGCACAGAGGAGGAAAAGGAAGATGAAAGGAAAGTGAGAGGAAGGGCGACAGGAGGGAAGAGTGACATAAAGAAAATGCATGTGTACACTAAACAGCAAAGCATTATCATTGGGAATGAAAGGTCTCCATTATGCACATTTTGCAAGGGGATTACAGTGAGTTGTTTAGCACACACTAAATATCCCTAAGAAGAAAACAAAAGCTTGAGCTCAGAAAGAAAAGAGGATTTGAGATGAAGAAACTGGTTCAGCTCATGAGACGGACTGCATAACAAGTGTTAAGGCTGCATTTTACTTCGACCATTTAAAACAGTCGTGTGCAAAGCTAGCTCCCTCGGTTTAATCCCATGTTTTGTTTTGCTATTTTTCTGTTTGTGTATGTGTAAAAATGTAATAAAAATCATGTTACCATAGTGGGCTTTAGTATTAAATACAACAATATCATATATATAATCCAGTTTAACACCACAAGACAGGCAAAAGCAAAATACAATACATTATGTTCCCTTATGCGTTGTAGTTTAACAAAGCTGAAAACAAAAAGTAAAACCAATATAAACACCAACAATGATGATGAGGACAATACTAAGCTCTCCCATGATCTGATAGCTTGTACAGGACTGTCTCAGAAAATTAGAATATTGTGATAAAGTCCTTTATTTTCTGTTATGCAATTAAAAAAAACAAAAATGTCATACATTCTGGATTCATTACAAATCAACTGAAATATTGCAAGCCTTTTATTATTTTAATATTGCTGATCATGGTTTACAGTTTAAGATTTAGATTCCCAGAATATTCTAATTTTTTGAGATAGGATATTTGAGTTTTCTTAAGCTGTAAGCCATGATCAGCAATATTAAAATAATAAAAGGCTTGCAATATTTCAGTTGATTTGTAATGAATCCAGAATGTATGACATTTTTGTTTTTGTAATTGCATTAGAGAAAATCACAATATTCTAATTTTCTATGACAGTCCTGAACATCCACCTTCAGCAGCAATAACTTGTAGCTGCATCATGTATGACTATCATTGTCCCCTTTTCTTTTTTTTTTAAATAGAACATTGTGTCAATTCAGTTCAGGTTCAGGTTTTTGCACATTTGCTTCTACATAGCTCTGTCAAGGTTTGGACTTTGACCAGGCCATTCCCAAATTCTGATTCATTTTCAGTCATTCCTGCCCTGTTGCATGAGCCAATTTCAGCCCAGCTCTGTCAGATATGGTCTCGCGTCTGCCCCTTTAATACACGGATACTGTACACTGAGGAGCTAGCGGTCAAACCCAGATCATTTCCTCTCCACCGCTGTGCTTGGTAGTAGATGTGAGAGGTTTCTGCTGAAGTGCCGTCGTTTGACTCCGGGCATTAGGGCCAAAAAGCTGCACTTTGATCGCATCTGCGCTAAAGAAATCGTTCCAAAAGTGGTTTTCAGAGATGCAATTTTGTGTACCTCAATCACAGGTTCATATTCTTTTAGACCGAAGGGGCTTTCCACAGGAAAACCAACTCTCAAACAAACCACGAGGGTTTTTCGTGTACCGCTGAGCAATGCATGGCCAGACCTTGGGGTTACTTTGCTGCGTGTCCACTCCTACTACAGCTACAACTGTCTTGAATACTTTCAGCTTGTAAATGTCTCACTGAATGTTTGAAATTTTTTTTATCTTTTCCAGATTGATGTGCAGCAACAATGGTTCTCTAAGACCACTGCTTACGTATATCTTTTCCTCTTGACATTGTGTTAACGCAAACCTCAAAACATCTGCTTTTATAGAGCTCTGCTCATCTGCTGATGATCAATTCATCAGATCCACCACTATCAGATTATTTGTATGGTTTTACACACACATACACAAATAAATAAATGGGACTAAAAGAGAGAGTACCGTACTACCTTTTGCAGATACCTGTATTATTCCTAAAATTATGTACATTTTATGCCAACTAGGGGTGGGTATTGGGAAGGGCCTCACGATACGATACGCATCACGATACTTGAGCCACGATACGATACACATTGCGATATCCCGATTATGCGATATCCCGATTATTATATTCTACATAGTTCACCGAAAAATTTAAAAATGCATTACACATCTTAAAATCCAAGTTGTATATATGTACATCAGATGATAGTGATGGATCTTAAAATCCGAGTTGCACGTTCATCAGATTATAGTAACAATTCATGGGACAAACTGAGTCAAAACAATGTTTTATTATAACTATAGAAGCTAAAGTTACAACTTATTTGTATATGTTTTTCATATTATTTACATCATATGAAATTAACATTAAATTTAGTATGAGGTTGCTTTAATTATGTGGCAAATGATAATAAACACAAGCAAGATGGGTACTAAAACCAAGGACAGGCACAGTGATCAGTCAGTATAGATATAAATCCATAAATAAATAAACCTTTGTCCATTATTTTTCATTTTTTAAGGACAGGCAATTGTGTTATATAAAAAATAAATTATAAAATGAAATAACATGTGAAATAAAACCTGAGCTCAGTGCAGGGCCCTCCCAGGGTTGGTAGAGTGGCAATGCCCAGGACTGTCACTTAGGTAGGAGCACTGGGTGATATAATGGGAAAAAAATTGGGGATATAAAAAAAAAAAAAAAAAAAAAAAATCGATATTCAAATTTTTAATATCGATATTGAATCGGCTGGAAAAGTATCGCGATATATTGCCATATCGATATTTTTGCCCACCCCTAGTGCCAACCCCATGGAAACTAGTAGATCTAAACCCTCACTGTGTGCAGACTGGCTGACAAGAGTTTTTGTACATTCATTAATGTCAAGCACTCCTATCTTTTTTTGATCTGACATCACTAGTGAAGATGGACCTCTTCGAAATAAGTCGATGCCAGAGTGTAACCTTTTACTAAACTTTTGAGACACTAATATACTAAATATGTATAATGCATCAGTGTAACTCTAAAATTCCTTGAATTTATTACTATTCTTATCATGATCGTCATTATTATTATTAAATAAAACACTGCGAGGCAGCAAGAGTTTAGTATGTCCTTGCTGCATGGTTGAGTAGGCAGAACACTAACGGAAGGCTGTCGTCGTCATGAGGCCAGGTGGGATCAGCAGTGCGTGAGCCGGTCCATGTCAGCTCAGTCAGTATTCAGTTGTCACCGTCACATCACTTTACCCTTCAAACTCTTGTTCACTGTTAAAAAGAAAAGATCATCCAGACCCTCCAGTGATACAACAGAAGCCAGCTTTGTGATAAGCATCAAATGTGGAATCAGCAGGTTCTCTTAGTTGAGAAATGACAGAAAGAATTATTCCTCCTGACATGGAAATGAAACAATCATTTCATTGTAAATAAATAACACCAGTAATAATAATAATAATAATAATAATAATAATAATAATATAGAAGGACAGACTTTAAAAACACACCACAAGGATGAGATATTGACTGTTAAGTAACAGGTGCACTTAGCCATTATAAGAAAAACTGCATATAACAAATAAAAAGAATAATTTGGTCCCTGCTTTCAAAAATCAAGAAGTGTAACTTTTTTGTCCTGAAACACATTGGAACTCATGCATTTTAAAAAGAAAATGCCTTAAGATTTCTAAATTCTTAAAAATAATTTGGACATTAATAAATCATTCATTAAATGTTAATGCGGTAAGAATTGGGAAAAAAAAACCAGCAAAAAAAACATGAAAAAGTGTTGAGGTGAAGCTGATTTATTAAGGGCTCCTAAATTTGTTTTGCAAACCTTAACAACTCAGTGAGATGCATTTTTCCTATTTTAAAAGTTAAAATAGAACTGTAATATTTTGGTTAGATCCACATGAAACATACATAAAATAACTTGAAGGTATCAATTTAACACTGACTGATGAAAAATCCAACATTACTTTGATCTGTGGTTCAACAGAATCATCATCATCATCATCATCATCATCATCAACAAATGAAACTGGCCTGGACAGACTAGTCGGTACACCTAGGGAGGACTGCAACACTGAACACACCTGTAATGCCAATTACAGGACATACTTTAGTTTAACATGCCACTATGATCAAAACGTTCAGTCAGTGTGACTAAAGGGTGAAAATAGTCTCTGACAGTTGTCAGTTTACAAAAGGCTCTGGGAAAGGTGTTTTGTTTAATCATTCATCCTGAAATATAATTGTTGGGCTGTTTTTAATGTTTGACTAGTGTATCATGTTGGAATTACTAGTCACCAGTTTCTTGAGAAAAACTGTTCCCTGTGTGTCTGGCAACAAACCAAGAGCAGAACATAAAAGTAATTATACTTGTCTTTCCATTACATTTCAACCAATTAAATTCTGTTGATTGCAATATGTGCACAACAGCCTGTGAGGTAACACGTCCTCGGGCTACTTCTTGTATACTGACCTTCTGGTCCCCTCACAAGAAAAGCATGGTTATTTTTTCTGCTTTTTGTCAAGGGCTCAGTAAATGCATATAGTGTAGAAATTGTGGGAATTGGTGTTGAATGTGTGGACTCTAGACAGATGCAAAATCAGGATTTGGACTTCAAATGTCAATTTGAAGGATGTTCAAAGACAGCTTTCTCAAAAGAGATACGTGTCCGTCTCCATTATCCACAAGAGCAATGACTTTAATGTCACTTGTTGCCCACAGGCTCCTCGTGACACGTGCAGTTCCTCACACTGGCTCAAAAGATGGTTGCGAAATGTGACTATTTGGTTACAGTCTCGAGCCCTTGAGCCCATAATGAGCTTTCCTCTGTTCTGTATTAATGTCAGCTGCTTCGTCAGCACTGGTTTGGACTTGAAACTGATACATGCTGCATACACTGCAGTTTTGATTAAAATCGCAGAAATTATGCAAAACTACATTATTGCTGACAAATCATTTGGTGAATGACAAATGTTACAGCTGGTTTGCAGACATAACAGCAAAAACCTGACATGTTAAATATTGCTTTTCAAAACAATCCAAGCCATTTTAACGTGTTCCAAATAAAAGAAACCCGCTATGACCTGAGGGGGAAACTCATGTTTGAGATGAAGACAGCAAGAACAAATATTAAAAAGATGTACATCAATTAAGAGAGGAATTTTGAATAGTTGTGACCTAAAACTACCTAAAAATGCGCAGTTCTATCTTCAAGTTTAAGGAAATGTTTAAAGAAAATATTGTAAATGAATATAAAACATAAAACTTGTTTTGTAAAAAAGTGTGTACAAGCCAAAACAAAGATTCATTCATTCATTCAACCTATAAGTAGCAGATGGCACTTTCAGTATGTATGCAGCATTAAATATTGAATGTAGTTCATATAAACTGCCATGCAAAGAAAACACAGTAACAAATTGCTGACGACAACGAAACGCATGTCAAGTCACAACCATTTATATCCATCAGTACGGATATGCCATAATGATTTCAGCTTTGATTAAAACCATTAAATAATTTTCTGATGTTTGCGTTGGTAAAATTCAAACATCTGCAAAATAAAACATCAACATGTACATTAACAGTTATGGAACCAGCCAACTAATTGAAGACACTGCAAGAAGTGCAGCTTCTCCTTCAACCAGGTTGTCAAAACTCTAAATTACCCAGTAATGTAATCAAGGAACGCTGAAGCAGTAAGAGCTATAATATCATACCCTAGAGAAGTGGCTATGCTCATTCCCGGGTCGGTGTTGATCAATTGCAGCATGTGGCTGAATAATTCAAAAGGTTAAATATTTGTTTTCAAAACAATCCAAGCCATTTTAACCTATAAGTAGCAGATGACACTTTCAGTATGTATGCAGCATTAAATATTGAATGTAGTCTATATAAACTGCCATGCAAAGAAAACACAGTAACAAATTGCTGAGGACAACGAAACGCATGTCAAGTCACAACCATTTATATCCATCAGTATGGATATGCCACAATGATTTCAGCTTTGATTTGATTGATTTTGAGTTTTTATGTCGGTCCATTTGGATACAACATAATAATAGTCCAATATTTTAAATGGCACCGAAGAGGTATAGGCTGAAGCCAAGGCTTATTATGCCTACCCTTTTATGAACCTCAACTCAGGAGGTTATATACAAAACAAAACTAATAATTTGGATTCAAACATTGAAAAAGAATGGACATACAGGACTGTCTCAGAAAATTAGAATATTGTGATAAAGTCCTTTATTTTCTGTAATGCAAAAATGTCATACATTCTGGATTCATTACAAATCAACTGAAATATTGCAAGCCTTTTATTATTTTAATATTGCTGATCATGGCCATGTAAACCATAATCAGCAATATTAAAATAATAAAAGGCCTGCAATATTTCAGTTGATTTGTAATGAATCCAGAATGTATGATATTTTAGTTTTTGTAATTGCATTACAGAAAATCACAATATTCTAATTTTCTGAGACAGTCCTGTATAAGTAGCAGATGACACTTTCAGTATGTATGCAGCATTAAATATTGAATGTAGTCTATATAAACTGCCATGCAAAGAAAACTAACAAATTGCTGAGGACAACGAAACGCATGTCAAGTCACAACCATTTATATCCATCAGTATGGATATGCCATAATGATTTCAGCTTTGATTAAACCAATTAAATAATTTCCTGCTATTTTTTTCTTTTCTTAGAGCTTTGGTAAAACGCAAACATGTACAGGACTGTCTCAGAAAATTTGAATATTGTGATTTATTTATTTTCTGTAATGCAATTAAAATTACAATTACATTACAAATCAACTGAAATATTGCAAGCCTTTTATTATTTTAATATTGCTGATCATGGTTTACAGTTTAAGATTAAGATTCCCAGAATATTCTAATTATTTGAGATGGGATATTTGAGTTTTCTTAAACTGTAAGCCATGATCAGCAATATTCAAATAATAAAAGGCTTGCAATATTTCAGTTGATTTGTAATGAATCCAGAATGTATGACATTTTTGCATTACAGAAAATAAAGGACTTTATCACAATATTCTAATTTTCTGAGACAGTCCTGTACATTAACAGTTATGAAGCCAGCCAACTAATTGAAGACATTGCAAGAAGTGCAGCTTCTCCCAGAGCTTCAACCAGGTTGTCAAAACTCTCTAAATCCTCCAGTAACGTAAATCAAGGAAAGCTGAAGCAATAAGAGCTATACCATCATACCCTAGAGAAGAGGCTCATGCACATCCCCGGGTGGGTCGGTGTTGATCACATGCAGCATGTGTGTGAATAATTCATGGGTGTTCTCCACCTGGCCGGCCGGCCCTGCTCTCCTCACTGCGGCTGACAGCAGCCTCCCCTCCCGCTCTGACCTTGTTCCACCGGAACATCCTGCTGCTGTCAGCACACCGTGACCCCCTGACACATCGACCGAGCACAAATGATGGCGGTTCAATTTACCCCCACCGGTCTCAGCTGGGAAATCCAAGCCGGCTCCAGCTCCAGCTCCAGCGGAGGAGCCGCATTGCAACAGAACAGCGAAGACCAACAAGTTTTGATCCGCAGGATCCCCGAGGAAAGAGCAGCAGCTGGATCACGGCGTGAATACTAATGCATTAAAGGGGGGGGATTTATGGTTCTGCGTTGGCCTACGTGCGTAGGGTACGCGGCGACGCGCACCGTACGCACGTAGGCTACGCCGTCAATTTAACGCAGAACCATAAATCAGCCTTTTTAGTGTCACTGCTCCCTGCTCTAATAATCATGCACCGTCCGTGGCGGGTTCGGTTCATGGTAAGCGGTCCCGTTTACCATGAACCGAACCCGCCAGGGGACGGTGCAGCCCCACGTCTAAGCGTGTACGGTGGGGTTTGCTCGGCGTCTCCTCCACTTTCTCCAACTCTTCGTTAGCTGTACTAGCTGCAGGTCGGCTACAGCCACAGCCGCCCGCCCGCGCAGGAACAACGGCCGGGGGGACGCGGGGCTCCGGCGAGCCTCGCCCCCCTCTATCCCCTCCTCCTCCCCCGGGTAACGGCGGGGCTTGCTCACCTCCTCGTCTCGTCGTTGCCATGTGTGTTCACCTCGAGGCCGGTAGAAAGTTTTTACTTGTTTTATTTTGGCACTGACAGTCCAGGAACGAGCCGTGACGTCACGCCGCCCCGCCCCGCCCCCTCCCCAAGAGGACACGCCCCCTCCTCGCGGCGGGGCCACGCCCTCTCCCGTGAAGACACGCCCACACACACAAAGGGAGACATAATAATGAACATAGGAACATGTTGAGAATGGAGACAGATATGAAGCATCTTCATATGGCTGAGCAACTTACATTTATTGAAGATAGAAATTTATTAATGTAGGTATGTTTTTTCATTTAAAAATAAGCTTGAATTTTTATTAAGTGCGCCTACTAGTAAACATAGCAGGTTCCTCCCTTTCTATTACATTTCTTTGGTTTTGAAAGTGTTAAAAATTGAGGCCACATCATACCTGACACCTCTTTTCACTTTTAAATTGGTATTGTTTTTTTCTAAGTTTGCCCAAACATTTGACCCGTCCAATGTTTTTCCTTGGTTTAAGTGTTTTTACTTATAATCGTAAATTAAAAGCGAAGAAATCGAAGATCTGCTCTGTGGTTCAAAAATGGTGACATGACTATGCAAATCGATGCAGCCCTATCTAAAACAAAATTATTTATTTGATATATATTCCAACAAGTGCTGTCAATGGATTACATTTTTTTTTAGATGAATTAAGATCTGTAATTAATTAATTAATCTCTTTTTTAATCTCACCTAAAAATTGCTGAGAAAAGCCCTCAACTTGAGCTGTTTTCCTTTAAATTCATTATATTATTGTGGCAGATCAAAAGATTGATCTATAACAACAAAAAACGTGGCTTTATAAAGTAATTTATTAATTTTTCAAACAGAATTGAGCAGATGCTTATTGTCGTTTTTTAGTTTTTCAAACATACAACATTTACGCATACATTACAGAGACACACATACACTTAGCTTGCACCATTTTCAATTGAAATATAAATAATTATATTGAATTAACCAATCAGGGAGGAAAAATAAACTAAATAAATAAATAAAAAGATGATATTTTCCACAATATTTAGAAGTTATTTTCAGGTAAATCTTGCACTTTCATCTGTCATAATGTTCATATATGGTTCCCAGAGTTCAATAAAGTCCTTTCGTTTTCCCTTAGAAATTTACGTTAGTCTTTCCAGTCCAATCCAGCCAGAAAGCTCCTTATCCACATCCTCAATGTCGGAGCATCCATACTCTTCCAACATAGTGCAACAGCTCTCCTGGACGAAGAATTCCAAAGTCCAGAACTGTATATTGCTTTGACATTTGTAGGGAGTTGTTTGGGTATATTCCAAGCGCACACAGTTTGGCATTTAGTGGGACTTTAGCATTAAGCATCTCTGACAAACAATTTATAACATCCTTCCAGAAGTTTTGGATCTTCACACATTCCCATAAGCAGTGAAATAATGTTCCCTTCTCATTCAAACATCTTGTACAGTCTGTTTTTTTACGGTTAATTTCCCTATCATGTTAATAAACTGTGAATACAACAGCTACGTCACTGTTTGAGATTTTTTTCCTCTTTCCATGCAGTGATTTATTTATTTTTTTTATCCAACAGCAGTCAACAGAGAACCCGGTCTGTACTTACTTTTTCCAGTGGAGTTGTCATTATGAATAAAAGTAGCATGCTTTGGAAATCTGTCTGAAGGCTTTAAAAAAAATATTGAACAGATACAGCCTTGTTTGACACCTCTAGTCATTTTGTAGGTTAAATAACATCAAGTCTCCTGAAACACAACCCCTTTTAAACCCAGGCAGCAGATAATGCAGCTTATACTCCCATAATGTGCAGGGAAAACGTGAAACCAAGAACATGTGACCAAAGTGAATGTGTTAACCACATGACTTCAATGACAAGAGTTAAATGCTGACATTTATAGTACATGTTTTTCATTGCATTTGTTCTAAGAACTGAACTACGTGACTTGTCTTTACAGGAAATCTCTGATTTTGTAAAAAACAAACAAAAATATTGGCAGTAATATGTGTCAGGGTTGTCTGTCTGGTTGTACTGCTCACCCGCTCACACTTGTGCACATACACACATCCATGCATGCACACTTGCACACACACAATTTTTACTGTTGTCCGAATCTAAATCCTACTCTAATCATACCACTTAAACCAAATTGTATTTTGATAACTACATGCATGTTGATATTGATACAAACGATGCAGAGTTCTTTCTAAGGAAAGAAGAAACCGTGTGATGAATCATTCAGGGTGGAGGAACGGCAGCAGAATGAGTGCGTGTGTGAAGCATGTAAGCAGTGGTGGGATGCATCATCACTTCCTAGCTGCATCGGGTTGTAAATTACTGTAACAGTCATACAATTTTCTGCCTTCACTTTTACATTTGAGTGAGACATTTTTTTCTACATAAACAGTATGAGAAGAAAACCCTTTTTCTCTTTGTGAATAAAGGAAAGTCGATGAGATTGGTCGATAGATGTAAAACACTCGCAGAGGTTATTTGAGCTAACGGGGGTGATGCTACACTCTGAGGTCAGTGGTGTACTGGCATATGTTTATATTTCAATGAAGAACAAATAGAAAAAGCTGATATTACTTGCTATGTTTCAAAGAAATTTAGTTTGACTGACCACAGCAGCCACCACACTGCAAAAACGAAAACTCTTACCAGGAATATTTGTCTTATTTCTAGTTTAAGTGTCTAATTTTTAGTAAAAAAATCTCATAACACATAAAACAAGAGTCATTACCAGAAAAATAACTTGTTATTTGACAATTTTCACCTGTTTCAAGTAAATTTTCACTTGAAATAAGTAGAAAAATCTGCCAGTGGGACAAGATTTATCTTCTCATTACAAGCAAAAAAATCTTGTTCCACTGGCAGATTTTTCTACTTATGTTAAGTGAAAATCTACTTGAAACAGGTGGAAATTGTTGTTTTTTCCAGTGATGAGTCTTGTTTTAAGTGTAATGAGATTTTTTTTTGCTAAAAATGAGACATTTTAACTAGAAATAAGACAAATATTCTTGTTAAGATTTTGAGTTTTTGCAGTGCAGTGAAGTAGTGTCTTTCTCTACATATGATTAGTTTTGTTAATATCTTGTCTCTACAGTTTTTTCATACAAACCTTTACAACTTGTATGATGGCTTGGAGGTTAGCACCGTCGCCTCACGGCAAGAATGCTCATTTGGGCCGGAGTCTAACCAGGAACAGAACCAGCTGTATGGAGTTTGCATGTTCTCTATGACATGTTCTGGGTCTCTGGAAACCGCCTAGAGACAACTTCTGTTGTATTAGACGCTATATACTGTAAATAAAATTGAACTAAATTGAATTGAATCTATGTGCTTCTGTGGGTTTTCTCTGGGTACCAGAGAAAACATAGCATTAAAGTACCGTAGGCTTCTTCCTACCATCCAAAAAACATATACACAGTACTCGAGTTGAGGGGGGATGAGGGGGGGATGGTACCCCCCCTGAAATAAAAATGGTCAAAATCATCCCCCCTGTAAAACTGCCATCCCTCCTTTCCATCCCTTATGTTATTTCATCAATGAATGTGGTTTTACTGCTATTTCAACATTTAGAGTCATCACCAGAAAAATAACTTATTTGACAATTTTCACCTGTTTTAAGTAAATTTTCACTTGAAATAAGTAGGAAAATCTGCCAATGGGACATGATTTATCTTCTTATTAACAGTAAAAAAATCTTGTTCCACTGGCAGATTTTTCTACTTATTTCAAGTGAAAATCTACTTGAAACAGGTGAAAACTGTTGTTTTTTCCAGTGATGAGTCTTGCTTTAAGTGTAATGAGATTTTTTTTTACTAAAATGAGATATTTTAACTAGAAATAAGACAAATATTCTTGTTAAGATTTTGAGTTTTTGCAGTGATCCATTTTACTTATCCTGTGAAGGACAGAGTCATATTGATAAGTTCAGAAAACTGTTTTTTATTGTTGTGTTTTGATGTATTTGATGTAAGCCCAGTGGATATTTAAAGCTTACAGAAGGCTGCATTTAACTGCTGCTATGTCATTCCTGCAGTATTTCTGCAGGTGTTTTGGTCACTGCTATTATTTGTAATATATTATATTATTTGTAATCAGCACAAATTATCTGTCCCCATATGATAAAATCCACCATCCCCCCTGATTTTTTTTGACAACTTGAGTACTGAAAGTAGGCTTCTTCCTACCATCAAAAACACATATACAGTATGTGCTGGATTAACTGGTGATTCTAAATGGCCCAGAGGAGCGATTGTGTGTGGTTGTTTGTGTGATTGTGTGTGGTTGTTTGTCCGCA